>NC_134711.1:335800264-336113750 GCF_049634645.1 Pelodiscus sinensis | reverse complement strand
CTACAGCTAGTCAAGAAAGAGACCTTGGAGTCATTGTGGATAATTCTCTGAAAACATCCACTCAGAGTACAGTGGCAGCCAAAAAAGCAAACAGAATGTTAGGAATCATTTAAAAAGGGATAAAGAATAAGACAGAGAATATCTTATTGCCTTTGTATAAATCTATGGGACGCCCACATCTTCAGTATTGCGTACAGATGTGGTTGCCTCATTTCAAAAAAGATATATGGGCATTGGAAAAGGTTCAGAAAAGGGCAACAAAAATGATGAGGGGTTTGTAAACGGGAGATTACATAGACTTGAATTTCTCATCTTAGACAAGAGAAGGTTAAGGGGGATATGGTAGAGGTCTAAAAAATCATGAGTGGTGTGGAAAAGTGATTAAGGAAAAGTTATTTATTTATTCCCACACTATAAGAACTAGGGGTCACCAAATGAAATGAATCGGCAGCAGGTTTAAAACAAACAAAGGACGTTTTTCTTCACTCAGCGCACAGTCAATCTGTGGAACTCCTTGCCAGAGGATGCAGTGAAGGCTAGAACTTTAACAGGGTCCAAAGTAAACTGGATAGATTCATGGAGGTTGGGTCCTTCAATGGCTATTAGCCAGGATGGGTAGGAATGGAGTCTGGCCTCTGTTTGTCTGGAAATGGGTGACAGGGGAGGAATCACATGAGGATTTCCTGTTGTGTTCCATCCCTCTGGGGCATCCAGTATTAGCCACTGGGCTGGATGGACTGACCACGTATGGCCGTTCTTATGTACTTAGGTTCTCTCTAATCCATTCATGTCATAGAATCATAGAGCTGGAAGAGACCTCAAAAGGCCTCGAGTTCAGCCCTCTGCCCAAGGCAGGATCAATCCCAACTAAATGAACCCAGCCAGGGCTTTGTCAAGCTGAGTCTTAAAACCCGCTAGGGATGGTGACTCCACTACCCTAGGGAGCCCATCCCAGTGCTTTACCATTCTCCTAGGGAAATAGTTTTCCCTACCATCCAACCTGGACCTCTCCCACCGCAACTTGAACCCATTGCTCCTTGTTCTGCCATCTGTCACTACTGAGACCAGCCTCTCTCCATCCTCTCTGGAACCCCCTTCAGGAGGTTTCTTTCTGCAATGGGGCCCACAACTGGTTGTGATACTTCAGCTGTAGCCTCACCAGTGCCAAAACCCGGGAATAATCCTTTCCCTAGATCAGCTGGCAATTATCCTCCTAATGCACCACAATGTGCCATTAGCCTTCTTGGCTACAAGGGCATCCTGCTGATTGATTTCCAGCTTCTCCTCCACTTCTCTTGATCAACACGAGTTTTCAAAGATAATGGCCAAAGGCTCTGCAATGACATTTGCCAACTCCCTCAGTACCCTCGGATGCATTAAATCCGGGCCCATGGATTTGTGTATGTTTAGCTTTTCTAAATAGTTCTTAACCTGTTCTTTCGCCACCAAGGGCTGTCCACCTCCTTCCCATACTGTGTTGCCTAGTGCAGTAGTCTGGGAGTTGACCTTGTTTGTGAAGACAAAGGCAAAGAAAGCATTGAGTCATTCAGCTTATCCCACATCATCTGTCACTGGGGTACCTCCCTCTTATTGCTAACATGCCTGGAGAAACCTTTCTTGTTCCCTTTCACCCTTGCTAGCTGTAATTCCAACTGAACTTTTGCCTGGCTGATTGCTCCCCTGTGTTCTCGAGCAATATATTTATATTCCTCCCTAGTCATCTGTCCAAGTTTCCACTCCTGTCAGCTTCCATTTTATGTTTAAGCTCACCATGGGTTTCTCTCATAAGCTGATCTGGTCACCTTATTGCGCATCCGGATGGTTTCTTCCTGTGCTTTTAATAAGCCTTCTTTAAAATACGGCCAGCTCTCCTGGACTCCTTTCCCCTTCATGTTACATCCCAGGGATTCTCCCCATCAGGTTTCTGAGGGAGTCAAAGTCTAATTTTCTCCAGTCCAGGGTGTGTATTTTGCTGCTCTCCTTTTTTCCTTTGGTCAGGATCCTGAACTCGACCATCTCATGATCACTGCTGCCCAGGTTGTCACTCACCTCTACTTCCCCTACTAGTTTCTCTCTGTTTGTGAGCAGCAGGTCAAGGTGAGCCTAGGTCCCTGGTCGGTTCCTTCAGCACTTAGCTTATAAAGGGGCAATAACATGACACGATTTCCTCAGCTTCCCTACAACAACACACCTAAAAGAGGGGTGAAGTTCTGACCCAAGGCAGGAAAAAAAAAGCCTGCCTGAAAAAACTCACCTACTTGTGCTAGCAAACTCAGCTGGACAGTGCTTGATTGAAATCCCGACTAGTACATTAGGCTGTCATCTCTGCTGTGGGTTCTTGCAGTAGCTAGCCAATGCATCCATGAACACACCTGGGTGCAGGCCCTGTCTGTGGATGATGGGTGAAGCAGCGTGGAGGGCTTTGCAGCTTGTCACATCTCAGAGCAAGAGGGGAGCCAGACTGGAGAGACCGAGGTCCCATCTCCATCTCCAATCCACATGGGACCCTGGGGGGGCAGCAACCCAACATGAAGATGATCCAATAAGTGATGAGGGAGGAGAGGAGCATGCAAGAGGAAGGGAAACTTGGAAGAAAAGGCACAGTGATGCCTGGTTCTCAAGGGAAGGCGAGGGGTAGGGTCAAGGGTGGGCTAGGTGGCAGGTCCAGTTACAATGAGTAAGTCGCAAACAGACCGATTCCCCAACTTGTTACAATCAGAAAGAAATATCCGGAAAGGATTGAATTGCTCTTTGACGAGCCAGTGAGTCATTTAGGGAAGAGGGACCTGCACACTCTCATGGAGCACTGCCCGAGAGCCAGAGAACCAGGAGAAAACATTTAGGTCCCTTTCAGAATAACAAGCCGGAGCAGCCTGGCCCGGATCTGTCTGGTCCTCACCCCGTAGATGATGGGGTTCAGCATGGGGGGCACCAGGAGGTACATGTTGGCAAAGAGAATGTGGAGATGCAGGGGCATTTTGAGGCCAAAGCGGGTCATGAGAGAGGAGTAGAGATTTGGAGTGTAAAATGTTAAGATGACACAGAGGTGGGAGATACAGGTCCCAAAAGTCTTGAGCCGGGCGTCCTTTGTGGGGAGGCGGAAGATGGCCCTGAGGATCTGGGTGTAGGAAATGACAATACAAATCACATACAGACCACAGCTACAGAATAGCACAAAGAGGCCGTAGTAACTACTGACACGGATGTCGGCACAGGCCAACTTCACCACAGGCATGTGCTCACAATGCGTATAGGGGATGATGTTGGTACTGCAATATGGCCACTGCCTGGCCAGGACAGGAAGGGGCAGTGCAAATATGACACCTTGCAGCACCACAGCCAGGCAGATCTTGGCCACCACGGAGTTATTCAGGATAGTGGAATGTCTCAGGGGATGGCAGATGGCCACGTAGCGATCCAACGCCATGGCCACCAATATCCCAGACTCAATCAGCAAGCAGGAATGAACGAAGTACAACTGGGTGAGGCAGGCACTGAAATCGATTTCTCTGGAATTGAACCAGAAATTGCTCAGTATCGTGGGTAGTGTAGACGTGGACAGGACCAAGTCGGTGATGGCCAGCATGCAGAGGAAATAGTACATGGGCTCATGGAGGCTCTGGTCTGTCTTCACAATGAACAGGATGGTGAGGTTCCCCAAGATGGTTATGACGTACATGGCACAGAAGGGGATGGCGATCCAGACATGGGCTGACTCCAGGCCAGGAATGCCCAACAGGATGAAGTTGGAAGGGTTGGTGAAGGAGGTTGTGTTGGAATCTGACATGGAATGACGGAGAATGTGTCCAACACTGGGGCAGACTGTATGTACCTTATGATCCGCTGCTGAACTGCATGTGTCCAGGATCAATGGAGAGTCAGTGGTCACAGTACAAATGCCTGAAAGGACAGAGAATGTTACTATATGGCACGGTACGCACTCATGGAGACTATTTTCATGGTGAAGCAGATTGGTTGCTCTTCACACACTGAACCCCCCACCAAAAGTTCATTATTCAGAGACATGAATTATGAACAAGTGACCCTAGCAGTGGCAATACCATATCTGATGGTGCTCCTAATGTCAGTCATGTCTATACCTCTTGCTGCGGTTAAGCCTAAAAGGGAAAAGCTGGAAACACACCTCAGGGAGAACACCAGGTTCTCACTGCTATCAGCACCATGGAAACCCAGCACTGGCGGAAGGAAAGCCCATGTTTGGATGCCGGAGGAATGGGAAGGAGAATCACCCAGTTGGACATGTGCTCAGCGGTGGTGACCTCATCTCTGTGGTGGATACAGCAGATAGAAAGGGGCATTCCGAGAAAAACCATGCTGCTGTGTATGGGGAGATTGAAAAGTCTGTGAGGAAACAAGAAGGGGAAGATGATGGAGGAGAGGAAGGTAAAGAATAGAACTGGTGCATTCCAATGTGCAAAGAGAGAAGAGTTCCCAACCCATAATATCCATACATCAGCACAACTGAGTGGGGGGGAAAGTTATCTGGAAAAAGTAGAATGGAAATCAGATGTTCTTTAGCATGAATTTGGTAGATATGTAAATAGCCCCAGTTCCACAGTCCAGAAAGCGCTTAAAAAACATAAAGTTTTGGTTGTGCCAGGAAAATGGGTGTGCCTGGAATGGGACTGGTGCTCATAAAGCCAAACAGAAGGACTCACCAAATCAAGTACAGTCATGCAAAGTGAAAGAACTCAGTGAATGTTGAACAAGGCTGAACCAAGTTCAGGCAGAATGATAGAACCATGGAACAGTGGAATTGAAAGGGACTTCGAGAGGTCATGAAGTCCAGTTCTCTGCCCTCATGGCAGGACCAAGCACTGTGTAGATCTGGGCTACTCAACACGCGGTCCAGTTTGGGTTTATGCAGGGCTTGACACGCAGCCCGCGAGTGGGAGCCAAATGAAAAAAGGAGTCAGTATAATTGTCTTCTGTTGAGATGCATTTTAGTATTTAAATTCCTGGACTGTCATTGCTCACTCAAAGTGCTGTCATAGGGGTTGAAATCGGGTAATTATTGCATTTTATTAATATCAGCAGAACTGCTAAAAAGGGAAGGGACTCTTAAGATAGTGGCCAGTTGAAAGGGATTGAGGGCTCCTAGTGGCCCACAAGCTAAATAAGAGTCAACAGTGTCACAAAGCGGGAAAAAAAATCTCATTCTGAGTGTCTGAAACAGGGATGATGAACGCAGCACAGAAGAGCAATTCTTCTTCTCTGCTCTGCACTCAGTTCTCCCCAGCTACAATATTCTGCTCAGTTCTGGGCACCTCGTTTTGGGAAAGCTGTGGGCAGACTGGACAGGGTGTGGAGTGAAGCACCACGCTGGGTACAAGGTGAATGAAGAGCTGTGGGGAGCAGGGTCTGCAGGCGAGGGGGCCGCCCTCCCCACCGCTCTCCTGGGCAGGGCACAGGGACAGAGCCACGCAGAGCTGTGGGAGCAGTGCCTGGGGATGGTCGGTGTCAGCAAAATGTCTCCCAGCCATGGTCCCATTCTCCTCAGCAGCTGTGTGTGGCCGGGGGCTGCAGGTTGCCCAGCACTGGCCTGGCACTGCTCAGCCCTGGGTGAGGAAAGGGGACGGGGCTCAAAGGCCCAACACGGTCCCTGCCAGGCCTAGGACTCTATGTTTCTGTGTTTCTATGTTTCTATGGTAGCACAATAGAACACGGTCCCATTCTCCTCAGCATCTGTGTGTGGCCAGAGGCTGCAGGTTGCCCAGCACCAGCCTAGGACTGACCAGCCCTGTGTGAGGAAAGGGGCCGGGGCTTGAGGGCCTCCCATGGTCCCTGCCAGGCCTGGGATTGTATGTCTCTCTATGTTCCTAAGATAAAGGAGATGAGAGCCCCATGTCCTGGAACAAACAGAGCCTGGAATAGACAACCGCCTCGTGGGGAGCTCCCAGTGCCGGGCTGTGGCCAAGGGACGCTGGGATTCCTGGTCGTGTGAACAGCAGAGCTGTGAGCTGGCGCAGGGGCAGGGTTTACCCCTTGCACACGGCATCGATGAAAGCGCCTGGGTGAGATCGCGGGACCCGAACTGGGAGCGGGGGAGGAAAAGAGCCGCACAGATGGGGGGAGGCTGTGTCAAATCCCATCCAAAGAGAGACCCAGACCCTCATCTCATTATCGTATCAAACTAGGCTCAGGCAGAGACTAGGCTGGAGCAAAACCACAGGAAATGTCGGGCGCTGGGATCTCACCGAGATGAGAAGCGCCAGGCCCAGAGGTTGGAGGCTGAAGCCAGACAAATTCCAGCTAGAAATCCGGGCTAACGGCTGAGCCCTGAGCGTGATTCACCCTGCGGAGAGACTGTGAGGGGAAGGGCTGGATTCTCCAACTCCCTGGCAGACTCGGTCCAGAGGTTGTTCTGGGCATTGGCTTGAGGGCTCCTGAGCACTCAAAGCATTAAAACATCACAGCCTCATAGTTGCATTGGCAAGACTGGTCTGGCCTCTGCTGAAAAGTAGGTTCAGTTGTTGCAGTGTGGAGCCCTGGCACCTCCACACTTTCTGGCAGGTTAACGGCAGGAAACATCCCCCACGACCAGCCAGAGTCCTGATATGCCAGAGGAGGAGGGGACACACAGCTGCCTCCTCAGATCTTTCCTGCCCTCTTATTCCAAGGGAAGTTTTGGTTGAGTGAGGACTGAGCCAAAAACTGGGCACAGCCTCAGGACTGGCCCTTATGTTATACATTTGTTATAACCTTTCCTCCTGAAGGACCCCAGTACCACGGAAATGCAACCACCTCATTGGGAAAGGGTTTTGGTGCACAGAAAAGAGGGGTGTTTTGGCCTGGGATAATGGAGCAAACTCATCCTCTGTGGTCAGAGTCAGGAGATGTTTAATGGCCGTGCAGAGCTGAAAATTCCCCAGATTTACCCTCTATCTCAGCACGTCTACATTTCTCAGGGGTTATTGATCATCTGAGATTATCCGCCAGAGATAGTACCTGTGAATTCAGAGATGGTACCAGTGACCCCACCTAAGGCAGCCGTGTTCTGCACTGCACTCAGCCCAGCACATGCAGCAGCGTCCCACGCCGAGAGCCGGCACAGGGCCGTGCACTGGTTATAACACAGCTCTGCACAATCCCAGGGGGATTTACTTAACCGCTTGGGGAGAAACGGCATCTGGATGTAACCAGCCTGGAGACTGGGCTATTCATCCAGCTTCATGCATGAACAGCAATTCTTGGACCTTCCCACAGGGAGATGAGAACTCTGGGCCCTTGGCTGAGCCACAGAGCAATTGGCTGCTCCATGTTTACTTCAAAATGTTATTTGGTTAGTGAGAAAGTTTGGCACCAGGCCTAGGTCTGCACAGAATGTGGCACCTGTGAGCGCCCAGGGTGGAGAGTGGGGGGTGGGGGGGGGGGGTGGGCAGGAGACAGAGCCACGTGGAGAAGGTGGCTACGGGCAGGCCCGGGCACTTTCTGCAGACCCACGGGGCTGTCATGCAGGGGCCGGAGCGCAGCGACTCTCCTCGGTCACTCTCCTTACACTGGGCAGCCCCTTTCCTGCAGGGCCATGGAAGCGCCTAGCACAGGGAAGTCCCTCTCAACACACCCTCGTGTGGCATGACACATGGAGCCACAGGGAGAGGTGGCCTGTCCCTGCTCGTGGAGAGAGTGACAGTCACAGCCAGAGCCCTGAGGGACCCGCCGCAAACACAATCAAAGTCTAAGGCCACTGCCCTACAAGAATGAGGGGCAACCTAGGCTAGGGAATGAGCCGCACGTCACCACTGAGAACAGCCTCTCTCCAGCCTCTTTGGAACCCCCTTGAGGGAGTTGCAGGCTGCTCTCAGATCCCCTCTCACACTTCTTTTCAGGAGACTAAATAACCCAAAGTCCCTGAGCCTCTCCTCGTAGGCCATGTGCTCCAGCCCCAAATCACTTTGCTTTCTCTCTGCTAGGCCCTAAAGGTGAACTCAGGGATGATAAGGTCATTGTGGGGACAATCAATGAATTCTGTGCTTCAGTCTTCAGAACTGAGGATATTGGGGACATTCCCAAACCTGGGCCATTCCATGAGGTGGAACAGTTAAGTCGAACTAAGGACTTAGTTTGAGTTAACGTTTAACGATCGCATGTAGCCGCAGGCAGTTCGTTCGGACTAGGGGGATTTAAAAATGGCACCCGGATGGGAAGATGCAAATAAAACCTGGGATATTTAAATCCCGGGCTTCATTTGCAACTTTGAATGATTACATTAGCCTCCCTAGTTTGAACTAGGGGGCTAGTATAGACATACCCTGAGGGAGTCAAAGTCTGCTCTTCTTAAGTCCAGGGTGTGTATTTTGCTGCTCCCCTTTCTTCCTTGGATCAGGATCCTGAACTCAAGCATCTCATGATCACTACTGCCCAGGTTGTCACCCACTTCTATTTCCCCTTCTAGTTCCTCCCTGTTTGTGAGCAGCAGGTCAAGATGAGGGCGGGTTCCTGGTCAGTTCCTTCAGCACTTAAGTTATAAAGGGGAAATAACACGATGATGGTTCCTCACTCTCCCTACAACAACGCACCTAGAAGTACCAGAGGGAAAGGAGTGAACTAGGGGTGAAGTTCTGTTCCTACGCAGGAAACAAAAAGACCTCCTGAAAACACTCACCTGCTACTGCTAGCAAACGCAGTTGGACAATGATTGTTTGAAAGCCCAGCTAGTACATTTGGTACAGACAATAGTTTTTTTTTTGTATTTCATCATTAATCTACTTAGATCAGTTTGCTATCATCTATGCACCTTTCAAAGGTGTCTTTTGGTAGCCAGTGAATGAATTTTTCATGTTACCCAATGAACCGTGAATTGTTTGAAGCACAAAGGGGAAATTCTCCACTTAGGAACAAGAGCTGAACACTCATTTTCATTGTAGCAGTGGTGGCCTGGGTAACAAATTTTTACTGGCCTAGTTTTGAGTGGGGCAGACCAGTGCAGATCTGGGGTCTCTGCTGGGAAGCTGGATGACAGGGTGCAATCTAGGTTGTGGGTTCATGCAGTGGCTCACCAGAGCCTCCATGAACACTCCTGGGGGCAGGCCCTGTCTGTGCATGCTGGTGGAGGGTTCTTTGAGGGCTTTCTAGCATGTCACACCCCAGAGCAAGAGAGGAACGAGACTGGGGAGAGAGAGGCCACAGCTCTACCTCTGTTCCACGTGGAACCCTGGAGGGGGTGGTAACCCATGATGGAGATGATCCAATAAATGATGGGAGGGGAGAGGAGCAAGCAAGAGGAAAAAAACTTGGAAGAAAAGGCTCAGTAATGCTTGGGGCCTCTAGGGAAGATGTAGATCGGGGTGGGGTCTCTGGGCAAGGATGGGGTAGGTGGCAGGTCCAGGTGCAATGAATAAGTCTCACACAGAACAATTCACCAAATTCAGACTATGAGAAAGAAATATCAGTAAAGGAGTGAATCACTTTTTGACTAGCCAGTGAGTCTTTTAGGGAAGAGGGCCCAGCACCCTGTCACCAGGCATATTGGCATGGATGTCTGGCCGAGAGCCAGGGCACCAGGAAAAAACATTTAGGTCTGTTTTGGAGTAACAAGCTGGAGCAGCCTGTCCTGGATCTCTTTGGTCCTCACTCCGTAGATGATGGGGTTTAGCATGGGGGGCACCAGGAGATAAATGCTGGCAAAGAGAACATGGAAATGCAGAGGTATATTGAGGCCAAACCGGATTAAGAGAGAGGAGAACACATCTGGAGTGTAAAAGGCTAGGATGACACAGAGGTGGGAAGTGCAGGTCCCAAAAGTCTTGAGCCGGGAGTCCTTTGTGGGGAGGCAGAAGATGGCCCTGAGGATCTGGGTGTAGGAAATGACAATAAAAAGCACATACAGACCAAAACTACAGACTAGCTCAAAGAGGCCGTAGTAGCTACTGACACGGATGTCGACACAGGCCTGCTACATAACAGGCATGTGCTCACAATGCATGTAGGAGATGATGTTGGTCCTACAATATGACCAGTGCCTCGCCAGGAAGGGATAGGGCAGTGCAAGTATGGCACCTCGTAGCACCACAACCAGGCTGATATTGGTCATCACGGGGTTATTCAGGATGGTGGAATGTCTCAGGGGATGGCAGATGGCCACGTAGCGATCCAAAGCCATGGCCACAAGTATCCCAGACTCAATCACTGAGAAGGAATGAACAAAGTACAACTGAGTGAGGCAGGCACTGAAATTGATCTCTCTGGAAATGAACCAGAAATTGCTCAGTATTGTGGGTAGTGTAGATGTGGACAGGACCAGGTCGGTGATGCTCAGGATGCAGAGGAAATAGTACATGGGCTCATGGAGGCTTGGGTCCATCTTCACGATGAACAGGATGGTGAGGTTCCCCAAGATAGTGATAACGTACATGGTGCAGAAGGGGATGGAGATCCAGACATGGGCTGACTCCAGGCCAGGGATGCCCAGCAGGATGAAGGTGGAGGGGCTGTCGAAGTGGGTTGTGTTGCAATCTGACATGGCATAATGGAAAACGTGTCCAACACTGATGCAGAAGGCTGTCTTCTATATATACCTTATGATCCCTGGTTAACCTGCATAATACCAGGACCAATGATCACAGTACAAATGCCTGAAATGACAGAGAATGATAGTATATGGTACCGCACGGTATGCACTGATGTAGACTATTTTCATGGTGAAGTGGATTGGTTGCTGTTCACACACTGGAAAGCATTTTCATTATTCGGAGAAATGAATTATGAAGCAATGACCCTACTACTGGCAATTCCACAGTTTATTCTGTTCCCTGTGTCACTAATGTCTACAGCTCTTGCTGTGAGAAACCTTGAAAGGGAACAGCAGGAAACACACCTCTGGGAGAACACAAGGTCCTCACTGCTATCAGCACCCCCGCTCATTCATACTGGTGGTGGAAGGAAAGCTCATGTATGGCTTTATGAGCAGCAGTCCCATTTCAGGCACACACGTCTGAGTAAGTCTGCATCCCATTCCTCCAGCAGCCAAACAGAAGGACTCTCAAAATCAAGCACAGTCATCCAAACTGACAGAACTCAGTGAATGTTGAACGAGGCTGAACCAATTTGAGCCAGAATCATGGATCCATGGAACAGTGGAACTGAAAGGGACCTTGAGAGATCATCAAATCCAGTTACCTGACCTCATGGCAGGACCAAGCTCTGTGTAGATCAGGGCTACTCAACACGCGGCCCATAGGTTTATGCTGGGCTCAACTCATGGCCCAAGGGTTGGCACTAAAACAAAAAAATAGTCAATATCTCTGTTGAGATGCATTTTAGCAGTTAAATTCCTGGACTGTCATTGCTTATTCAAAGTGCTGTCATGGGGTGGATATTGGGAACTATTGCATTTTATTAATATCAGCAGAACTGACTTGAATGCGGTCTGTGTGTGGTGTAGTCTTGCCTTAGTCTTTGTATTCATGCCCGTCGGTGTGAAAGAAGCTATTTGCATATATTTGCATGTACATCCAACCACACTTAAGCTGTAGCCCTCAAATAGGCACCACATTTCAGGAAAGATGTGGAGAAATTGGAGAGGGTCCAGAGAAGAGCAACGAGAATGATGAAAGGTCTAGAGAACATGACCTATGAGGGAAGGCTGAAGGAATTGGGTTTGTTTAGTTTAGAAAAGAGAAGATTCCCATCTAGCCACTTTGCTATGCTTGCCTCTGTAGTTTTGTTTTGATAATAAAAGTTTATTTTCTTTTATTTACTTAATTAACCGGTACTGGCTGATTGCTGTGTCCTGAAAGGTCGGTCTGTGGGATGCCTCTGTTTTTCCCAACTCCAAATAAAACAGAGGTTGGGGCAGGGGAGAGGTTTACCTCAGGGAGGTGATGATCTCAAGTGATCTCTTCCATTGTTTTCTTTGAATTACTTGGGTGGTGGCCACGGATTTCCCCAAACCCGGGTATTAGGATTTTGGGGGTAGTTTCTGTACCAAAGCCTGCAGAGACAAGATTTTGGGATGCTCTGGCGGGCCCTTACTTCTGCATTTGTTGTACCAGCATGGGGTACAGCCTTCAAACAATGGGACGTAACTGTCTAGAAAGGAGCCCTGTTGAAAGGGAGACCGACTGCAGCATCTTCCATTTTCTCTGTAGTGTCGACATGGCCTTACGGATGCACAGAATCATATGAAATATCAGGAGGCTTTGAGGGCAAAACCCCTCTTCTTCAGAGGAGCACAAGGGTCGTGGTCAGGAAAGCTCAGGACACTCTGGATGGTTTGGTTAGTCTCTAAGGCAGGGCTCTCCAGCCTTTGTAAGCACGAGATCGCTTTTTGAATGTAAGTGCAATCCAGGATCTACCTCACCCCCAAACACCCCTGCCCCCCCTCCTTCCCACCCCTTCTCTGAGGCCCTGCCCCTGCTCACTAAGTCCCCACCCCGTCCTCCCTCTCTTTCACCAGGCAGGGGCAGAGGGGTGGGGCGCAGGCTCTGGTCTTGGGCTAAGGGATTGGGAGTGCGGGAGGGGCTCTGAGCTGAGACTGAGGCAGGGAGTTGGGGAGCAGGAAGAAGTTCAGAGTACAGGCTCCGTAAGGGTTTGGGTCCAGGGGGCTGAGGGCTAGGGCAGGGGGTTGGGGTGTAGGAGGGGTTCATGCCTGAAACAGGGGTTCGGAGCTGGCTTCAGCTGGGCACTGCTTACACTGGTGGCTCCTGGGTGGTGGGTCAGTGGGGCTAAGGCAGGTTCACCCCTGTCCTGGCCCCTCACCTCTCTCCAAAGCAGCCAGCAAACTCCCTCCATCCCAAGCCCTGTTGTGTGCCCTGCCCCCATTTGGTGGGGATAGGATACGGGTGGGAGAGAGGCACCCTGACATCAGCACCCTCCTCCCCCTCCCCTGCCCTGCACAGCAAGTGGGAGGTTCCCGGGGATGCGGGTGGGGGGCAGTGCCAAGGCAAAGGGCAGGAGCAGTGTGGGGAGAAGCAGCGGAAGAGCTGGCACTTGACAGCCTCTTGGCCAAACCAGTGAGAATCCCCTGCCAGAGGCGCCAAGATCCACCAGTAGATCCCGATTGCCTGGCGGTGACCACTGCTCGATGCCCAGAGGGCAGCGTTACATGTCTGTAACGTCGCCATTTGATCCTTACTGGGGGTGACCACTGCTCTAAGGTGCCACGGGACAGTCGTTTTTCTGTAGCGAAAGCATCTCTTATATCTGTGTCACCTCGCACACTGTGTGTTGGTCGCAGTGCAAAGGGGTCAGTCTCAGCTCAGGAACACGAGTGGGTGAACAGGCACTTTCCTTTCTAGCAGTAGGGTGCTGGGCATCACAGCCATACTGGATGGGACCAGGGCAGGGCAACTGCAGGGGAGTTGGCTGAGGAGCTGGGGGTGTTTTGGCTACAGCACCTCCCTTGGGGGCTCAGGCAGTGGCTAGCTGAACATGCATGAACACCGCTGGGCACGGGGCCTGTCTGCGGATGTCGGGCTGAGGCAGCCTGGGGGCTTTGCTGCTTTTCACTGCACAGTGCACGAGGGGATCCAGACTGGGGAGACCGAGGGATCAGCTCTGCCTCTGTTGCACGTGGAGCCTGGAGGGGGAACTCGTCACAGAGGGGACCCAGCGAGAGATGGGGGAGGAGAGGAGCAAACGGGAGGGAAGGACGCCTAGAGGAAAAGGCAGAGAACTGCCAGGGCCGGAGGGTAGAGGCAGGGCAGGAGCAGCTCCTGTGGGAAAGAGGCAGGGCAGAAGGAGGGTTCTTGGGTGCCCAGGTACACTGCGATGCGCAGTTCATACGCTGGCAGCCGTAGGAGGGGACGAGTTGCACCCCGACCGACTGCCCAGCACGTCCCAATGAGACATAGAGACCAGGAACGGATCTGATCTCGCCTGGGCTTCCAGTCAGCAGGGCCAACCCTAGGGGGGCTGGAGCCCCATGCAGCCCAGCACCGGGGGCAGGAGGAGCTGTAGGGTGAGGGGCTCCCACTGGGCTGGACCAGATAGTCTGGATGCCATTTCCTGCAATGGAGCCTGGTCCAGAGGAGTGGGAAAGCAGGAGTGGGGAGGGGAGGGAGGTGTGGGCTGGCCAGGTGGCTGCACAGCCGGCTAGAGAGAAGTGATGCTTTTCAGGGGAATGTGACCCCCCCCCCCATGCTTTATGAAAGGGACGTATGGACACGAATGTACGTAACTCAACGGTGCTTTGAGAGAATCATTGTGTGTAACCCGTCCATCGGCATGTCATGACCCGCTGGGTCTGTTGCTCTTACTTCGATGTCGGCATCCATGTGGTGTGTAAAATTAGACACATGGGCTACGTCTAGACTGGCATGATTTTCCGGAAATGCTTTTAACGGAAAAGTTTTCCATTAAAAGCATTTTCGGAAAAGAGCATCTAGATTGGCACGGACGCTTTTCTGCAAATGTGCTTTTTGCGGAAAAGCATCCCTGGCCAATCTAGACGCGCTTTTCCGCAAAAAAGCCCCGATCGCCATTTTTGCGATCGGGGCTTTTTTGCGCAAAACAAATCTCAGCTGTCTACACTGGCCTTTTTGCGCAAAAGTTTTGCGCAAAAGGGACTTTTACCCGAACGGGAGCAGCATAGGATTTCCGCAAAAAGCACTGATTTCTTACAGTAGGAAGTCAGTGCTTTTGCGGAAATTCAAGCGGCCAGTGTAGACAGCTGGCAAGTTTTTTCAGAAAAGCTGCTGATTTTCCAGAAAAACTGGCCTGTCTAGACACAGCCATGGAGTGGGGAATACGCTGTGGGTTTAAACATGTGAACGAGAGACATGGAGTCTTGATGAGGAGCTCTTAAACGATCCCTTTTGTCCTTAGGGCTGAGCAGTGGGTGCTCAGGAGGGCCCCAATCCCTTAAGAAAGGAATAGGAAAGCAGCGGCCTGGGTCTTTTGGCTGGGCGCACCTGAAGGACGGAGCTGAAGACCCTGGGGTAGGGGGAGAGGCCTGGTTTGGGGGGGCGGCTGGGGAAGAGGTTGGAGGGCGAGTGTGAGGAGTTTGCTCTGAGGTGTCAGTGTCGAATTAGCCAAGCGGTTTTGTTTCTTCTGATTTGTAACTGACTCTGCTCGGCCTGTTCTCACTTATCACCACGTCAACCCCACTGCTGGTATTTAATACAGTCACTCGTGTTTCCTACCAAGCCCAGTGTAAATGATTGTTACCTGGGAGGGGGGGTGGGAACCAGTGGGCACATTCCCCCGTTCACTGCTAGAGGGGGCTGACCCAAGTCATTCGTTGGGGTTTGATCCTGTCTGGGGATCTGCCCTCTCCTTGGACATGAAGAGGTTCAGTGTCTGTGCTGCTTCTTGGGGGCGGGAGCAGGGACCTCAGCTCAGGGCCTCGGCTGGGTGTGACCATGGAGCTGGCCCAGCAGGACTGGGAGGTGAGGAGCCCCAGAGAGAGGGAAGGCGAGTGGCAGTGGCTGTGTCAGCACTCTGGGAAGCCCCCCAGGGGGTCACCTGTTACTGCTCCCCCATCCCAGGATTGATGCTGAAAGCCCTTATAATTGGCAGCACGAGCTTATTTGGACTCTCTTCCCTTCTCCTCTATCCCCTCTGATGCTAAATAGTCTTCCATAAGTGTCACAGCCTCCATGAGGGTGTTGGAGTGATGACACCACATCCATCGTTGTCCTTCAGTTGGGAGGATTTCACAAATTGTTCTAAGACTACGGTCTCCACCAGCTGGGCCACAGAATGCTGCTCAGGCTCTAGCCAGTGCCACCCAAGTTCTTTGAGGTGCTGGGCTACGACCCTGGGCCGAGTCCTCGGGCGGTAGCACTCTTGGCAGAACCACTGCCGAAATGCCTTGGGGGTGATGCCCGTCTGGTCTGTGATTGCCTCCTTAACTCTATGGTAGTTCAAGGCGTCTTTCCTGTCCAGACTTCTATAAGCCAATTGGGCAGGACCCATCAAGTATGGGGCCAAAATAGTAGCCCTCTGTTCTTTAGGCCAACACAATGCGGTTGCCATCTGCTCAAAGGTTTCCAAGAACACTTCTGGCTCATCACTGAGTCCCATCTTTGTTAAGCAGATTGGTGGTTGTAGCACAGTTTCTGGCCCTCCCTCCCCTCCCGGGATGGGGTTAGGGCCCCTGCGAGTCATGGTCATCCACTGCTGGAACCATCGATCATGCTGTACCTGTTGCTGCTCGGTGAACTTCTGTAGCAGCTGCCTCTGCTGTTCTTGGTTTTGAATCAAGTCGCTAACTGTTGCAATATCAGGGCCTGCTGGCGTTGGTTCGCCGCCATCCATTCAAGTATTTCGGAAGTCTCCATCTTAGTGCTGCAGATCACCATCTCCACGTAATTGTACGTTGCCCCCCTACGAACCGGGGAGGGAGGTCACTGTACCCACATTCTCCACCATGTGTGGAGGGTCACCTGGAAGATCCTCTCCTCAAGGGGGTCAGGTCTGGGACGGTACCCACTTTACTGTAGCCCAGGGGTGGGGAGAAACTCGGCACCGTGGGTCCAATGCCCGTTCACCCAAGCCCTTTGCCCCTCGGGCACTCTCGAGTCAATAAGGAAATCTGCTTTGGGCAGTTCAATCCTTTTCCCCTAAACCCTCTGGGTCCTTAGTCCAGCTCTATACACCCAACGTGAATAACATGGATCAAATCTCATTCTACGGTAAGTGGTGTCCAGGTCCCAGTGCAGGGTCCTTAAGGTAGAGACTGGAGTTGCTACCCATTTGATGGGGGCAGTCCCTGAAACTGGCCAACCCCTCCAGGCTCTAACCCACCCTGGATCTCTTCCCACCCGCACCGAGCCTCACCAATTCGAAGCGTGTCCTTAAACATCCTCTCCCCTGGCCTGGTTAGGGCAGCTTCCCAGTATCAGGACTGGTCCAGTTCTCTGGGACTTTAACTCGCTGCAGGCCACACTCGGCAGGTTTGTCCGCAACCGGAGTGGGAGGGATGCTCCTCCTCTCTGGCGGGGTTGCTCCTCTCTGTCTGCTCTTCCTCCTCCCCCTTGCTCTCACTGCCACTGGCATTTAAAGAGCCTGGTGTTCAGCATGAGCATGCACTGGAGTGGCATGGGGGCGGGACCAGGCCTCTGCATCACTCAGCTGCGGCGCTGATCGGGAGACGGGGCTCTCCACGCTGTCACAATATTTCTTGCACAAAATGGGCTCAGTGTAGACATAGCCTTAGTGTTTCAAAAGAACTAACTCCCCAAAACTGAGGGAAATTAGCAACAAAATTGAGTGGGAGGAAAAAATAGAGAAAAAAAGGGAATAAACTTGGGCATTCTTTAAGAAGCAATTCATGGAGAGCTAACAGGCCACAGTTCTACGAGCTGGGACAAAACCAGGTTCAGTTCCAAAGTTCAGGCAACAATTTGTGGGGAAAAACAATCAAAACTAAATCAGGAAAAGGGACATTTCATAGCATAACTACGGAGGGGAAGTATGGAAATTGTTAAGAGACGTTAAAACTGTGAGGGTGAAACCCAAGCCTGGAGGGCTTAGGATGCAAATATGGATGTTATTTCATGTTTTAATAAAAGAAATCCTGGAGAAGGAGTTGGCAAATCTTAGGGGGAGAAAGGAAATCCCTCGGTGTTGCAGAAATCGTAGGTATGTGGAAGGAATAGCTTTGGAAAGTAGCAAAGGGCTTACTCGTGTCAGTGGAGGTGCGGAAATACTATTGAGCCGCTTGCACTTACAGAGGATGCTAAACATCGTGTAGGAGAATGGCAGGGTTACAAGCTGATTACTCAGACACGTCTGACTGGGCACCAGAAGTCGGCGATCAGGCGGCAGCAGAGCCAAAACAGCAGATACGGGGCTGTGCGGTGTTAAAGGGAAAATGTGAATAACAAAGATGCCACTTTTTAAAAGATTTGACTCAGGTTAGAAACCATAGTAACTCTGGTGTTGGAGCTCTTCCAAACATGCAGGAACAGAATCAACGCCCCTTACCGACGTTTGGAGGCGAGGCAATAGAGCGCTATTTCTCTGGGGCACTGAATGTAGTGAGACAAAATCCCCCAGAACATAACAACTCTACACTATCAGCAGAGCACCTATGACATGGGGAGCAGGGTTACAAGCAAATCATATTGGAAGGTGAGCCACATTTTACATCTTGATCAGGGATTTTGTATGTTAATGGATACAAAATAGAGTGGAGCCCCCGCCAATACTTTCCAAATACAGAATACATTTTTAAAGTCAATCTGCTAATTGGTTTAGGAATGAATGCATGTGGTCTTTCTTCCGTACAATTACTTCTTCCTTATATGGATCCCCTTGGCCACCCCTAAATCCTCATCCAAAAGAGGGTACTTCACTGATGAAAGATGAGATCTAAGGGCGAAGGAATGTGGTTTTGCACACAGAGTTAATCTGCCGCTACTTTTGGAGTGAACATCGCAATTTTCCTTTTTTGGGAAGCAGTGACAGTGATGAACGGTGGGGCTATACTGCGAATGCTTAATCAGGAACAGCTGCAAGGTCAACCCCCCAAACTGGTGGCTTCGTCTTACAATGAACCTTCCCGAGCCAGTAACAAAACATATGGAAGTCCACACTGGTTATCAAGAAGCCAAAATACAATTCCCTTTAAGCATTCCAGTCATTGGTTCACAAAAAGACAACCAAGTCTACATAGCGAGAGTTATTCAAAACTTTATTCACCATAAATAAAGATCTCCCAGCCCCAAGAAGTCAAATACACTGCCCAGCGACTATTTCACATCTTAGCCAAATAGATTCATACAAACAATTCTTATTAACTAAGCTAGAATTCATTTCAAAATTAAAAACAGTTATTGCAGTTAAAAGATAAATGTATAGAAACAGATGAGAATCAGGACCTTAGTTCAGTTTCATAGATGAAATGGGGAGGCTGCTGATTAGTAGAAATCCTTCTGCACTTAATGGAAAACAAAATGATCCAACAAACGGCCCATCTCCAGTGTTTATGCAATTTCTTCCATAAGACTTGCATGGATCATCCATAATAGTCCTCTCTCTTGAGACTTGAACTTTCTTTGACATAATTTAAGCACATCTGAAATTATAAGGATAAGGCCCCAAAGTCCTTTTGTAACTGAAGTTCATCAGATTTGCCTTGTGTCGGCAACTGATCAAAGCAGGGATTTCTTTGGTGAAGAATAGACAATGTACACTTGAAACACTACAGCTACGTCTAGACTGGCATGATTTTCCGCAAATGCTTTTAACGGAAAAGTTTGTCCGTTAAAAGCATTTGTGGAAAAAAGCGTCTAGATTGGCACAGACGCTTTTCCACAAAAGAACTTTTTGCGGAAAAGCGTCCGTGCCAGTCTAGACGTGGTTTTGCGCAAGAAAGCCCCGATCGCAATTTTTGCCATAGGGGCTTTTTTGCGCAAAACAGTTTTTAGCTGTCTACACTGGCCCTCTTGTGCAAAAACATTTCCGGAAAAGGGCTTTTGCCCAAACGGGAACGTCAAAGCATTTGCACAAGAAGCATTGATTTCGGACAGTAGAACGTCAGTGCTTTTGCGCAAAATCAAGTGGCCAGTGTAGACAGCTGACAAGTTTTTGCACAAAAGCAGTTGCTTTTGTGGAAAAACTTGCCAGTCTAGACACAGCCTACATGTTTCTTTTCTGGGCATACACCAATAACTACTTGCATTGTTTAACATAAGGCAATTAACAATTCAAATGATTCATAGATAGTTTACCATAAAGTTCAAAGAGAAATAAAGACAATTAAATTTCAAGTTTCATCTAAAGGTTAATATAAGCTTTTGATCACCAAACCAATAGAATACAGTAGGGAAGCATTACAGACATGAATCACAATGTAGTATTTACAAAATAATCAGATCTCATTGAATTTCTAATAAGATATAGGTAAATGCAGACAAATAAAATAATTATCTATGTCTAATTTATGCATTTGACGAAGTGGGTCTTTGCCCACAAGAGCTTATGCTCCAATACATCTGTTAGGGTATGTCTACACTTGCAGCCTATTTCCGAATTGGCCTGCACATGTAGGCATTCGGAATTGCAAATCAAGCTAGGGATTTAAATATCCCGCATTTGATTTGCATCTTCCCGGCCGGGCGCCACTTTTGAAATTGACAAGCATGGAATAAGTGCCCGCGTCTACACGCAGCAGTGAAGCGCGCATTCAAAATAAAGCCCTATTTCGAACTACCTTTTATTCCTCCTGTAATGAGGTTTAACAGGTAGTTCAAAATAGGGCTTTATTTCGAACGTCCGTTTCACTGCTGCGTGTAGACGCGGACAGTTATTCCGGGCTTGTCAATTTCAAAAAATGGCGCCCGGCCAGGAAGATGCAAATCAAGCTCAGGATATTTAAATCCCAGGCTTGATTTGCAATTCCGAATGCCTACATGTGCAGCCCTAGTCTGAAATAGGCTGCAAGTTGTGACGGACCGGGCCGTGTCTGGGCACAGCTGAGGGCGTCCGCTCAGGGCGAATTGCTCAAATCCGGGGCTCCTTACAGCCCCCAGACTGGTGACCTCTCCAAACAGGCCACAAACCCGTCCCACAGAGCGCTTCAGCAGCCTGCCTGAACCCTCCCGAGCAAAACCCCTCTGACACCCTAGCAATATCCGTGCCCCAGATGGCCCCGGGCCTCATACACAGGTCGGGGGTCCTAACACCCAATCCCACCTACCCCGAACAAGTTCTGTCCGGTTCCAAGAAACCAGCCACAGATCCCTGGTCAATTTACCCTCTGGATCTTACCCACAAATCACGCTGGGCCAATCCTTTAGAATCTATATCTAAAGGTTTATTATCACAAGAAAGAAAAGCATGAGAGTAAGGTTGTTAAAGATTAGTACGTTACATGCACCGAATCTCCCAGTCCTCGATGCAGGCTCTAGCAGAGATGTTACAGCTGTTGGTTTAAAAGTCCTTGTTGCACATCCTGGCATCAGGATGGGTTCACAGGTCTTCCGGGCTCTTCGATCCCTGCAATGCTGCCTCTGGGATGAAGTGCTGAGCTAAGAACAAAATGGCATCGACCACATGGCCTCTTTATATCTCCTTCCTGGCCTCTTCTTGTATGCAGCAGGTCACCTGGTCAGAGGCCAATCTCTGTGTTCCCTGCTGGCTGCTCTCAGGTGACAACCCCCATTCTTTGGGTGTGTCCATAGCCCATTGAGAGCCATTGTTCCACAGGGCCTCGGTAATTAGCATGTCCACAGGCTCGGCCCTGCCCAATGCTTAACCACATGCAGGGAAATCTTCAGTGTCCATACAAGTACATGCTCATAATTGCACACACAGACATTATACAAACACCAGAACAGCGTACATAGGATTATCAGATAATAAGCTTCTATTCAATACCTCACATGGCCCCCTCCTATACCATTTTTGGGGCCAACACCCCCACCTATGGGTGCATCAGTGATCTGGCTGCTCCCCTCAAGATCCAGCAATGTGACACAGGTGTAGACATACCCTTAGTCTATAAGGTGCCACAGGACTCCTTGTCTCATTTGCAGATCGATACTAACTCGGCTGCCCCTCTGATACTTGACAGTATGTTTACTATGGCTCCTCCAGCTGTCTACAAGCAATGACCTTGTTTCCATTTCAATACATTTCTCATACATTCTTGAAAGTTGTATTTAGTTCAATCCGCTGCCTGGATGCTTAACCCTTGCTGGTTCAGGGTCACAGCAGCTCTTGGAGATCCTGGGTATGGAGGTTCATACATAAACAGATTAGACAAAGCAGCTCAGAGCCCCATCAGAGCCTCTTAGTGGAATAGTTTTGAAAGATCTTCATGGTCTGTTTACGAATCTCTTTGGTCTTTATGCTGTACACGATGGGGTTCAGCACAGGGGGGAGGAGGTAGTGGACATAAGACAGTAGAATTTGACTCAGCGGAAGGGCATTTTTCATGACTCTATGGATCATCGTCAAACTGAGCAACGGGGTGTAGAACAGCAACGTGACACAGATGTGGGAGATGCAGGTATTCAGGGCCTTGAGACGCTGACGCCAGGATGTGAGACTCAGCACTGTGGTAAGGATCATGATGTAAGACAAGATAATAAGCACCGAGTCCAAGGCCAAAGAAGAAAGAACAATAAACAAGCCATAGGAGCTATTGGGCGTAGTGTCTGCGCAGGCCACCTTCATCATATCTGGATGCAAGCAATAGGGATAGGAGAGAGGTTGAATCCTGCTGTACGGCAACCTCTTGAGAAGAAGGACGAGTGGGATATTCAGACCGCTACCCTTGATTATTGTTGCCAGCCCAATGTTTCTTATCCTGGCACTGGTTAAAATGGAAGCATATCTCAGTGGGTGGCGTATGGCAACAAAGCGGTCAAAGGCCATGGCGAGTAGTACAGAGGATTCCATGAGAGAGCAAGTGTGAACAAAGAAAAGTTGGGCCAAACAGAGATCAACGTCAATTTCTCTCCTGTTAAACAGGAAGACGCTGAGCACCGTGGGCAAGGTAGAAGCCAAGAAGCAGAGGTCGGTGACACACAACATGGAAAGGAACAAGTACATGGGGTGATGGAGACTCTGTCGTGTCTTTATCACAAACAGAATCAGAGAGTTTCCTAATATTGCCACGAGGTACATGGAGCAGAATGGGATGGAGATCCAGGGGCCGGCATCTTCCAACCCGGGGATGCCTGCCAGGAGGAAGGTTGTACGACTGATGTTGGTTTCATTGCAGGTTGGCATGATGCCCTCGGGAGGTGCTGCTCTGTGTAAGAAACCACATTCCCTGCAATGAAAAGGTTCTAGCTGATACATTCATTAAAATCCCTTGTGGTTCTCACTGATCCCCACTCACATATAAAACTCCATTACATCTGAAGAAGTGGGCTGTGTCCACAAAAGCTCATGATACATCTACATGTTTTGTTAGTCTTTAAAATGCTACCAGTTCTTTTTTAAGTTTATCTTGTACAGACTAACTCGGCTATCCCTGAAGCTTTTAATAATATCCTGTTCTTCTAGAGACCTTTGCCTTCCTGTATCTCAGAGGCCTTTCAAAAAGACCCTAAGTGCCAGTGAGTCCTATTCTATATGCCTTGACCTTCCTGGGAAGGAGGACATATATTCCCATTTCACGGAGGGGCAGACAAAAGCACAGGAGAGATAAGCAACTTGTACAAGGCCACACTGGAGATCAGTGCTAGAAGTCAGGTCTCCTGGCTCTCAGCAGAGTGGCTCTTCACCAAAGCACACACTCTTCCCGAGATGGAACGTGGCCTAGGAAGATCTGTATGAACTCAAATTGCTGAACAGCCCATGAAAAGCACAGAGGGCCTGAGCAAACCCTTCCATCAGAACACCCTGCACTCTGGAACAAGGATTCGGTCTGACTCCAGATCTCTACTCAGTTTAAACACATTAGAGGTATGTCTACACAAAGCACAGTCGACCCGCGGGACGTCTTGCCGGAGGATGCTGTGAAGGCTCAGACTGTAACAGGACTCAGCAAAGAACTAGCTAAATTCACAGACACTGGGCTAGAGGGACCGCTGGGCTGGCCCAGGATGGCCGTTCGGATGTTGTCATGACTAGACACTAGCTGATGGCTCTCAGAAAGCTGCTGTCAATGGGTGATGCTCGGTAAATGGGGCTGTTTCTAGGGGGGCTCAAGTCCTGCCGGTGGCATCGGGGATCCCGGGTGTGTCCAGTTTCAGGGTCACATTCCAAAGGGAGGCTGGCACATGGGAGATGGAGTCAAAATAGCCTCAGAAGCAATTGGCGGCTGGACACAATGAGGAACAGCCAGAGACTTGGGGAATTTACCTTAGGTTGTCATGACACTCTGTAAGTCTACACTGTCAGTAGAGCACATATGAAACGGGGAGCAGGGTTACAAGCAAACCAAAGGCAGTAAGAGGAGGTATGTCTGCACAAAGCACAACAACCCGCGGGACGTCTTGTGGGAGGATGCTGTGAAGGCTCAGACTATAACAGGGCTCAGCAAAGACCTAGCTGAATTCACGGATACTGGGCTGGAGGGACCGCTGGGCTGAGACAGAGACTTAGGGAACTTCATTGATTTACCTTTGCAGTAACGTTGTAATGACGCTCTGTGACCTGGCGCAGAACTCGGATCAGTGGCTGGAAGCTGAAGTCAGAGAAATTCACTTTGCCCTGGGGCTGTGGGGTAGGGGAGCCCTCGGCCAGAGCTGGTACCTGTGAGTGCTGAGAGGGACGTGTCTTCCCTGGGAACCCCCCTCAGGCAGCCGCGTCCCCACCTCTCTCAGCCCAGCGTCTGCAGCAGCGTCCGGCGCCGAGAGCCGGCACAGGGCTGAGCCCTGCTTATAACACTGCTCTGGGCTGTGCCAGGGGGTTCGCTCAGCCTTGGGGGGAGAAGCGACAACTGGATGTAAAGAGGCTGGAGACCAGCCTGTCTGTGCTATTTATCCAGCATTAGGAGCCCCAACTAAATCATCCCAGCCAGCTCTCTGTCAAGCCGAGACTTAAAAATCCACCCCCTCCCTAGGGAACCCATCCCAGTGCTTCCCCACCCTCCTGGGGAAATAATTTACTCTGCCTCAGAGCACATGGAGAAGGGACCATTCAGTCACAGTGCACGTCTGGACATATCACAGGGGAGAAAGAAACGTTTTCCCTCCTATATGTTGGGCCTGTGGAACTCCTCGCCCCAGGCATCTGTGGAGCAGAGAGGCCGGTGGACTGGGACCCACAGATGAATTGGGCACTGTTGTTGGTGCTACTGGTCTCCCCTTTATTAAGGGGGTCTGGCACCTTCAACCAGACAGCACCATTTTAAGTTGCTGTCACCAGACTGTGATGGCTTGGACTGAAATTTCCCACTTGGGGTGTTGTCCTCCCACTGAAAGGATACAGAACGTTTCGGGCACAACAGTTCAGCTGCCATCTCACAGGAAGCGAGAGGAGCAGCGCCTTGCCTTATGTGGAGTTGTTCCCAGGGCTCTGGCACCTCTAGCGAGGATCCCCCCGCACTGCCCTGTTCCCTACCACACACAGGTCGTGTGGAAACTCTCCGTGAACAGCCGGAGCCCTGAGAGGCCGGAGAGGAGGGGACGGTGTCTGCGAATTCACCCACCACTAGCTGCTCAGCTCTTTGCTCAGCTCTCACGACAAGGGCAGTTTTCACTAAGAGGAGACTGAGCAGAGTCCAGCCCGTGGACTCAGAACTAGCCTTGTGATGTGCATGTCCGGAAATCTTACGTCCTGGAGGATCCCCGGGCCACAGAAATGCAGCCACCTCTGGCCTAGAGGCCATCAGATGGGCTGGGACATTGAAAAGAGGGTCCTTTTGGCTGGAGATACCGGAGCAAACTCATCCCCTGTGACAAGGGCCCAGGGATGTAGAATGTCTGGGCAGGGCAGAGAGGGCCCCAGACCTATTCACTATCCCGTCAAACACACTGTTGTGCCGGGTCTGTGGGGCAGGGTAACCCCTCAGCTAGAGCTGGTACCTGTGACTGCTGGGAGGGACGTGTCTTCCCTGGAATCCCCCTCAGGCAGCCGCGTCCCCACCTCTCTCAGCCCAGCATCTGCAGCAGCGTCCCACGCCGAGAGCCGGCACAGGGCTGGGCACCATCTATAATACAGCTCTGGGCCGTCCCAAGGGGGTTCCCTCAGCCGCTAATGAATGAGCAACCGTCTCCGTGTAAATAGGCTGGAGACAAGCTTGTCTGTGCTGCTGAATTCTCCATCCATAGTGAGGATTCCACAGCAATTAAAGTCTCTTCCCAAAGGGAGAGGAGACGTCTTGGCCTCTTGGCTGCATCAGGGAGGAATTGGCTCCTCTCTGTGTTTGTGTATTTTAAATAATCATTCATTAATAGAAGAATTGGGGTTATGCCTAGTGCCGATAGGGTCCCATAGCCTAGAAATGCCCAGGAGGGATGGGCAGAAAGAATCCTATGGCTGGAAGAGATCTCAGATGGTCATCGAGTCCAGCGCCCTGCCCAAAGCAGGACCAACCCCAACTCAACCATCTCAGCCAGAGCTTTGTCAAGCTGGGAATTATACACCCCTAGAGGCGGAGATTCTACCACTTCCCTAGGGAATGCACTCCAGGGCTTCCCTACTTTCCCAGTGAAATAGTGTTTCCTAATAGCCAACCTAGACCTCCCCCACTGCAGCTTGAGACCGTTGCTCCTTGTTCTGCCATCTGCCCCCACTGAGAACAGCCTCTCTTCATCCCCTTTGGAACCCCCTTCAGGGAGTTGCAGGCTGCTCTCAAATCCCCCCTCACTCTTCTCTTCTGCAGACTAAACAAGCCCAAATCCCTCAGCCTCTCCTCGTAGGTCATGTGCTCCAGCCTCCTAATCATTTTGGCTGCCCTCCGCTGGATCCTTTCCAATGTGTCCACATCCTTTTTGTAGTGGGGGTCCCAGAACTGGACACAATACTCCACATGTGGCCTCATCAGTGCCAAATAAAGGGGAATGATAACATCTCTGGATCTGCTGGCAATGCTGCTCCTAATGCCCCTAATGTACCATTAGCCTTCTTGGCTACAAGGGCACCCAGCTTCTCATCCACTGGAATCCCCAGGGTCTTTTCTGCTGACCTGTTACTTAGCCAGTCAGTCCCCAGCCTGTACCAATGCTTGGGATTCTTCCGTCCCAAGTGCAGGACTCTACACTTGTCCTTGTTGAACCTCTTCAGATTTCTTTTGGCCCAATCCTCCAATCTGTCTAGGTCACTCTGGACCCTATCCCTGCGCTCCAGCGTATCTACCACCCCCCAGCTTAGTGTCATCCGTAAACTTGCCGAGGGAGCAACCCATCCCCTCAGCCCGGTCATTAATGAAGATAGACAGAGAGATCTAGAATAGCCAACACAAGCGAAACACAAACCCTCTCTGGTCACTTGCTGATCCCCTGCTCTGTGGAGGTGGCTCAGTGGATGATGCTTTCCCTGTTCCTCTCCTCTGGGCACCGGTCTGTGTGGAAGGAGGACACTGGCCGGATGGGCCTTTGATTGGAGCCCATAGGGCCATTCAGGGAGCCAGCCAGAGCACCCGTGTAGCCACGTCCCAGCCTCAAGGCCCCCGTGACCCTTCTCAGGACAGCGAGGAGAACCCACCCAGGGGCACCAAAACACGGGCACCAGTCTGGTCTGGCCCTGAAATAAAAACCCTCCTGGAGCTCTGGTCCCAGGAAGAGGCCCTGCGGGCCCTGCCACCACGCCGCAGGAATGCAGACGTCTAGGCGCACATGGCCCAGGGACTGCACAGTAACGGCATCACCCCTGCACCATGGCCCAAGTCAGGGCCAAGGTGAAAGAGCTGTGCCAGGGATATGCCAAGGCCTGGGAGCAGAGCTCCCAGAGAGCTGCCCTTACTACCAGGAGTTGGAGCACAGCCTGGGCAGTGTGGAAGCCCAGAGTCCACTGCGTCCACCACATCATGGACCGACCCCTGAGGGAGGAGGACCAGGCAGGAAAGGCAGGAAAGCTGCACCCGGAGGAGGAAGAGGAGGCAGCAGGGACCCTCTCCTAGGAGCTGATCCTGTGGACCCCACAGGCCTCTCAGGCGTCCGAGGACATTGGGGAGGGATCATCCGGTGAGTGATTTGAGGGTCACCCAATACGGGCGGGTTGGCAGTGTGAGGGGCCAGCTAGTCCCGTTGCCACTGTGGGGCCCCTGTGAGGCTTTCAGGCCGCTGCCCAACTCACACGCGGTGTCATGTGTAACACCCCTGAGTCTCCTGTCCAAGGAGAGCTCCTGCCAGACACGGCTTGCCCTAGGGGACAGCGGGGGTGCTCACAGACAGTGACTGTCCCCTCCTCTTTTAGTCCACTGCCTGACCCTCTACCCAACAGGGGAGCACCACACTCGCCCCACCCCCATCCCAGACCCGTGGCACCCGCAGGCACTGGCGGGTCTACACGGACCTGCTGAGGGAGCACGTAGTGGCTGGAGGCAGAGGCCGAGTGGCGCACCAGGCTGCTGGATGAGCTGGTCTGGTAGCGCACTTCCATCTGTGCCACTATGCGGGAGGTCCTAGCCTTGCCTGCCCCGTCACGGGCACCGCTCCTCCTGCACGCCAGGCCCCTGCTCCCATACCCCTTAGCCCCCCTTCTTCCCAGCCCCCCTTCCCCCCCAGCCCCTCCCACTCCCTGAGCCCCTCCAGCCGTCCCTTACACCCCAGCCCCTCCAGACCCCCAGCTCCTCCTGCTCCTGAGCCCTCACAGGCCCAACAACTGCCCCCCACCCCCCACCCAGGCCAGGACTAGCTCTTGCTTCACCAGAGCCCAAGGCCGTGGCGGTGCCAAGATGCAGGAAGGAAGCAGCAGCCTACTTGAGTCCCGTCCCCCCTCCCGGTGTTCAGCCCCCCTCCCCCCTCCCGGTGTTCAGCCCCCCTCCCCCCTCCCGGTGTTCAGCCCCTCTCCCCCCTCCCGGTGTTCAGCCCCCTACCACCCCAGTGGACGGACATAGAACCAATTCTTTATTTTTCACTGACAGATTCACTTGTTTCTAAGCAGTTGAACGAGAGAAAGGTGGTTTACACAATTAGCACATTTTCTGTATTGCTACTGTAGAAACCTTTTCATATTGAGCTAGAAGCCGTTCTGTATAAAAAAAAGCCATTTCAGTTTCTTGTGTCTGCACGTACACTAGAGGGAGTGAACGGGCCTTCACCGAGGTGTGGAGAGGCCAGAAGGATGCGCTGGTGGAATGTGATAATGAACTATTTTGAGCTGAAGCTCGAACTCCCTAAAAAACCCTGTTTCTTTCTTTGCTGATAATAATTCCTCTTTGAAGTTTGCTTTGATTTCTTGCCCTGCCATCAGACTTGTTTGGCTAAGTGTACTAGGTTAGAGATACTAGGATTGATTGTATTAGCAGCCTTACTGGGCCCGGCTCTGCTGGGGCCACGTTTGGCTCACTTTGCTAAAAGTGAGTGAAGCCTTCGCTTCGACATTACTGCTTCTAATAAAAAACCAATTTCTGTTTCCAAAGAAAACGGGGTGTGTATGTATTTATGGGAAGAGAGCGAGGGTCGTGGAGGGAAAGGTAGGGTCGGCCAGGCCCATGGGGGAGGCCCTGGGGAGAGTCAGTGGACTCCTGAGAATCTCTCAAGGCCTCACGGATTCAGACACCAGACTGGTGAGCCAGGCAGATGGCAGCCATCCGGGGCTCCTCAAATGGCCTCTGCTCTCCATCAGCACCTGTCCTCCCCTTTCCTCCCCAACAGGTTATGGAGGGCGCAACATAAGAACATAAGAACGGCCGTACTGGGTCAGACCAAAGGTCCATCTTGCCCGGTATCCTGTCTGCCAGCAGTAGCCAGCACCAGGTGCCCCAGAGGGGGTGGACCGAAGACAGTGACCAAGTGAATTGTCTCCTGACATCCATCTCCAGCCTCTGACAAACAGAGGCCAGGGACACCATTCCTACCCCCTGGCTAATAGCCTTTTATGGACCCAACCTCCATGAATTTATCTAGGTTCTCTTTAAACTCTATTATAGTCCTAGCCTTCACAGCCTCCTCTGGCAAGGAGTTCCACAGGTTGACTACACACTGTGTGAAGAAGAACTTTCTTTTATTAGTTTTAAACCTGCTACCCATTAACTTCATTTGGGGTGTGTCTACACTACATGGCTCTGTCGATGGAGCCATGTAGATGAGGCAGGACGACAAAAGGAAATGTTTCACGAGGCATAAAGGACCTGCAAACAAAGGGCTCTGGGGCTGGCAGATCCCCGTCTAGACTGCCGCACTGTGCTGACAAACAGCTGATTGGCACAGCACAGCGGCCATTTTGGTTTAAATGAAGCAACGATTATTTAAATTGCCACTTCATTTCCCTGCCTCATCTACAGGGCTCCATCGACGGAGCCATGTAGTCTAGACACACCCTTCGTGTCCACTAGTTCTTCTATTATGGGAACTAATAAATAACTTTTCTTTATCAGCCCTCTCCACACCACTCATGATTTTATAGACCTCTATCATATCCCCCCTCAGTCTCCTCTTTTCCAAACTGAAAAGTCCCAGTCGCTTTAACCTCTCCTCATATGGGACCCGTTCCAAACCCCTAATCATTTTAGTTGCCCTTTTCTGAACCCTTTCCAAGGCTAAAACATCTTTTCTGAGGTGAGGAGACCATGTCTGTACACAGTACTCAAGATGTGGGCATACCATAGTTTTATACATGCGGCCACCACCTCTGGGACGCTGCGTTCGCCCATCTCCAGGCGTGTGAGGAGGCAACGGAGCCTCTCTTTCAGACTGCCGAAGGCGCATGCCACCTGGATGCGAGCGTGGCTAAGATGCGTGCTGAAAAGCTCCTTGCTTGCATACAGGTAGCCGGTGTAGGGCTTCATGAGCCACGGCATCAGGGGATAGGCCACATCGGCCATTATGCACTCTGGCATCTTCACGCCCCAGAGCGCAAGGTGCCACTGGGGAAAAATGTTCCTGCCTGCAACATTTCAGGTAGGAGCTGTGGAATATGTGGGCATCATGTGCCTGCCCCGACCACCCGACACAAACGTCCATAAAGTGTCCCTGTGGTCGCCCAGCGCCTGCAGCACCATGGAATAGGAGCCCTTCCTGTTTATAAACTGGGCTGCTCGATGGGGCGGTGCATGGGTCGCGATGTGTGTCCCCTTGAGGGCTCCTCCACGGATCGGAAAGCCAAGGGCAGCAAACCCGGCAAGGATGTTGTCTAGGTCCCGGAGACGGACGAGCCTCTTCAGCAGCTCCACATTGATGGCCCTCACCACTTGCAGCACGAGACAAATAGACAGACAGAAACCAGGGAGTTGGACAGGTTACCTAAGCACTTGGGAGGAGAACCCTCCCCACTCCCAACCCACCCCTCCCCTTGTCAGGATGACCCCTCCCCCACATCAGTGCAGGGGTGGCCGAGAAGCAGCCTCCAAGTGCCACTCCATCCCCCACTCCCTCTTGCCCTTGCCTGGCAGTCCCCCTTTCTCAACCCACTCACTCAGCAGGGCCTGTCCCCCGAAAGTGACTTACCTCCATCAAGACGGCCCCGACGGTAGACCTCCCCATGCCAAACTGGTGTCCAATGGAGCGGTAGCTGTCAGCGGTGGCCAGCTTCCACAGGGCGATTGCGACCCGCTTCTGCAGGGGGATGGCGGGCCGCAGGTGGGTGTCCTGGTGTTGCAGAGCAGGGGCGAGCCAGGCACACAGCTCCTGGAGTGTGGCCTTCTGCATCCAGAAGTTGTGGAGCCAGTGTTCATCATCCCAGAGCTGCATGATGAGTTGGTCTCACCAGTCTGAACTCGTCTCCTGCCTCCAAATCTGCCTGTCCCTAAAAAGTCTGGGGGCAAGGACAGAGCTCCTGCATCCCGGAGGAAGGTCTCCTTGGTCTGTTCTCGGTCCTTATGAGGCAGGAGATTCATGACAGAGTCATGAAGATGCAACAGAAGCTGCACTACGGCAGAATGGGGCCGTCGCCTGCCCAGGGGCAGCTCAGGCTCCATGGCCAAAAAGAGTGAAAAGCAGAAACAAAACCCTGAGAATGAGCTGCTGTGGTGTCCGGGGAGGAAGGGCAACCAGAGCAAGAACTGCAGCAGCTTTGCTTTCCCTCGAGGAGGTGGGCAAGCCAGAAGTAGGAGCAGAGCAACAGCTGTCCAGGAGGATCCCTATAAGCACGTGTCTCTGCAAAGGGCATGCAGCAGCACCTGGAAATAAAGGCTGCCCCGATACACTACCAGAAGCACTTCCAGGTGCCTTCTTTTTTTGACAGAGCATCCGGAAGTCTGGACACTCTTTTTCGAAAAGGCATTTTCGATCTGCAAAATGCAATATAGATGCTCTTTTTTGACAGAGGCTTTTTTGAAAGCTTTCACATAGTCTTGAGCTTCCTCCCAACTTCAACAAAGTCTTGAGCACTGTTCTCTATCTCACCAGCCTCACACCAGGCATGTGGCTGATCCTTCAGCCCTCATTCTTACTCCAAGACTGGCCCTAGTGACAAAGGTTTTGCCTACCCCTCAAGCTACTGAGGGGTAAATGAGTTGTACACAGACTGAGTCTTCAGATTCTTCTGCTGACACATCCCAGGGAGGCCAGGAATGAGGTTACTGGCACTTTCTCTGTCCAGTCAGTGATTCAGGGATGAGGCCCCAGCCCTGTGTCACCAACCAGCCCTTCACTGAGCTGATTCTCCGAACCAGAGCACCGGGAAAACCTTAGATCCATTTTTGAGTAAAGAGGGAGAGCAGCCTGGCCCGGATCCGTTTGGTCCTCACCCCGTAGATGATGGGGTTGAGCGTGGGAGGCATCAAAATGCACAAGTTGGCAAAAAGAATGTGGAAGTGCAGGGGCAAAATCTGGCCAAGCCCAGCTATGAGGATGATGAAAAGATCAGGGATGTAAAAGGCGAGGATGGCGCACAGGTGGGAGCTGCAGGTTCCAAATGTCTTGAGCCGGGCGTCCTTTGTGGGGAGTTTGAAGATGGCCCTGAGAACATGGATATAGGATACGGCGATCAGTAGCGCATCCAGACCTGACAGAGACAATGTCACAGCGAGGGCGTAGTAGCTACTGACACGAATGTCGGCGCAGGCCAGGCTCACCACGGCGATGTGCAGACAGTACGGCTGGGAGATGATGTTAGTTCTGCAATATGGCCACTGCCTGGCCAGTAAGGGGAGGGGTAACTCGAGCAGGCCAGTGCGTACTAATACAGCCAGGCCAATCTTGGCCACCACCGGGTTTGTCAGGATGGTGGAATGTCTCAGGGGATCACAGATGGCCACGTAGCGATCCAACGCCATGGCCATGAAGATCCCAGATCCTACCAAATAGAAGCAGTCAATGAAGAACATCTGGGTGAGGCAGGCACTGAAATCGATCTCCCTGGCATTGAACCAGAAGATGCTCAGCATTTTGGGCAGGATGGACGTAAGTAGGATGAGGTCGGAGATGGCCAGCATGCAGAGGAAATAGTACATGGGCTCATGGAGGCTCGACTCCCTCTTCACGATGAACAGGATGGTGAGGTTCCCCAAGAGGGCTATGATGTACATGGCGCAGAAGGGGATGGCGATCCAGACATGGGCCCACTCCAGACCAGGGATGCCCAGCAGGATGAAGGTGGAGGGGTTAGTCAAGTGTGTTGTGTTGGAATGTGCCATGGCCCAGCGGAGAAGGTGTCCAACTTTGATGCAGAACGGTGTCTCCCGCATGCACCACACAAGCCCCTGACTTCTTCTGTGTGCACATGTTTGAAGATGACGCTTGCAAAACACATGCCTGGAGGGAGAGAGAACGCACTACTGAAGTCTCTGCTCATGGGGGAAGCACGTCAGTCTCTGCACACACTGAAAATGTCACTTTTGTTAGTCACTGAAATTCCCGAGCTGGGAGTGGGATCCCTGGGAAATCCTGGATGGGTTTGCTTGGTTTTATTGACATAGGCAGAGCACTGGGACTGGGGAAGAGCTCCACAGAGGGCTAGCCACCACACAAAGACCCCTACAGCCTTACCACACCGGACCCTGGAACACAAACAACTGAAAAATGAACTTAACTGGAGAGGCTATTGAAGGGGACACTGTGGGGGAAAAATACATGGTGAGGGTTATGGAATCATTAATCACAAGAATGCTGAAAGGTCTAGAGAACAGGACCAAGGAACGAAGGCTGAAAGAATTGGGTTTGTTTAGTTTATAAAAGAGAAGATTGAGGGGGGACATGAGAGCCGTTTTCAGATATCTGAAAAGGTGTCATAAGGAGGAGGGAGAAAACTTGTTCATCTTGTCCTCTGAAGATAGAACAAGAAGCAATGGGCTTAAACTGCAGCAAGGGAGGTTGAGGTTGGACATTAGGAAAAAGTTCCTAACTGTCAGGGTGGTCAAACACTGGAATAAATTGCCCAGGGAGGTTGTGAAATCCCCATCTGTCACGTTACTGGATTTTGAGGGGAGTAGCCAGATCACTGATGCACCCATGGGTGTGGGTGGAGGGTTGTGGAGAGGTCTCAGAGGGACAGTGGGTTGTTTCAGATGAGGCAGAAACCGCCAGAGAATTGGAGCAGGCTGATGAACAAGTGACTGTGTGTGACCAGCCTGCTGGGAAGTCAGTGTGTGTGGGACAGGATTGTTCCCAGGTGAGTGAGGAGAGTGGGAACTTAGCTACACAGTCCTTCTCCTGAATCTGAGACACTAAGTATGCAGAGCAGAACAGCTGTGTGGTCACTCTCCCTAGGATGCAGGAGAGGGCAGTTACGCTCCCATCTCTGGACACGGTGGACGCTCGTAATCAATCAGGGAGGTGGATATCTGGTTCCATGTGGAAACAGAGGTTGGAGGTGGTCAGAGGAGAGACTTGGGAGTCTACAGCTCACTGCTGTTACCGCACTGAGTGGGGGAAGGGGGAGAATTCCAGGGCCATTGTGAGCCAGGGAGTCACGCCCAGCCAGCCCTTTGTCTTGGTCAGGCCAGAGGTTTCAGGCCTGGAGCCACAGGACAAGGGGGAGGGGCAGGACCTGCTTTGGCCAAGAAGATATGAAGTTTAAACCTGAAGGGCCAAAACTGCAATGGTGTGGGGCCAGAGAAGGGGCCTGATGGAGAATGTCAATATACACCTGAGATAGGATTGTTCTTGTTACTGATGTTAATTCTTGTAACCGATGTATTATTGTTGCAGAGAAATGTAACGGTATACAGTGTGCATGAGCTTATGGAAATACCATGTAAACTGTCCAGAGATGTACCAAACGACAGAAGGTATGTAAGGGGACATTGTGATGTTGCTATTTCGTGGTTAACACTTGTAACTGGTCTTGGAACTTCTTACAGGACAAAAAAGGTTCCAGCCAGACGGTCCTGTGTGAAAAGGGAAACTGAGGCACACCACCATTTTGTTTTTGTGGCTAATTGCAAAAATGCCTACATGATTTGGGGTGAGAATACCTGCATTCACACAGTGTTAATTGTTGTTCAGAGAGTTGCCAGAGCTAGCCTGGATAAATTCACTATTTTCTTCAGCTCGGGGCAAAATCACCTGACACACTTAGGGATCATGCCGCAGAAGCAGATCCAGGTAGCTGTGGTTTTTACCAAGTTCTACCTTGGGTTGGTGAGACAGTGCAAGGACATGGGTGTCAATAGGGCAGACCTTGCAATAATGAAGCCCATTTTAGGCACACTGGGTTCTCATACTCTCATCCAGCTCTGTACTGTTGTTTCTGCCATTGGGTAGAACATGTGATGACCCAGAACCAAAGCATGGGGAGGCCTGTGATGTCCTCAGTGATGTTACTGGCATCACTTCCTGCATCAATGATGCATTGGGGGTGTCACATTACTGGATTTTGAGGAGAGCAGCCAGATCGCTGCTGCAACCCTAGGTGGGGGTGTTGGCCCCAAAAATGGTATAAAAGGGGCCATGTGGGGTATTGAATAGAAGCTCACTGTCTGCTAATCCTATGTACGCTGTTCATGTGAGTGTATAATGTCTGTGTGTGTGGGTAGGAATCTGTAATCTGAGTGGAAACTGAATATTTCTCTGCATGTGTTTGAGCAGTGGGCAGAGCCCAGCCTATGGACATGCTAAGGACATGCGAGGCCCTGTGGGACAATGGCACTCAATGGGCCAAGGACACACCTAAAGAATGAGGGTGACTCATACCTAAGGGCTACCAGCAGGGAACACAGGAATAAGCTGTGGGCCAGGTGACCTGCTGTAGCCAAGAAGAGACCAGGAAGGAGGGATAAAGATGCCATGTGATGGACTCCATCTTGGTCTTCAGCTCAGCACTTCATCCCAGAGGCAGCAGTGCAGGGATCGAAGAGCCCGGAAGACCTGTGAACCCATCCTGATCCTAGGAGGCGCAACAAGGACTTTTAAACCAGCAGCTGTAACATCTCTGCTAGAGCCTGCACCGAGAACTGGGAGATTCGGTGCATGTAATGTACTATCCTTTAACAACCTCACTCTCATGCTTTTCTTTCTTGTGGTAATAAACCTTTAGATGTTAGATGCTAAAGGATTGGCCCAGCGTGATTTGTGGGTAAGGTCCAGAGGGGAAATTGACCAGGGATCTGTGGCTGGTTTCTTGGAACCGGACAGAACTTGTTCAGGGTAGATGATATTGGGTGCTAAGACCCCCCACCAGTATATGAGGCCCGGGGCCATCTGGGGCACGGATATTGCTGGCGTGTCGAAGGGGTTTCGCTCATGAGGCTTCAGGCAGGCAGCTGAAGCGCTCTGTGGGACTGCTTTGTGGCCTGTTTGGGAAGGTCATCAGTCTGGGGGCCGGATTTGAGCAATTCACCCTGAGCGGACGCCCTCAGCGGTGCCCAGATACGGCCCAGTCCGTCACACCATCTGTGGAGATATTTAAGAGTAGATTAGATGCATGTCTAGCAGGGATGGTGTAGACGGAGCTTGGTCCTGCCGTGAGGGCAGGGGACTGGACTCGATGACCTCTCGAGGTCCCTTCCATTCCTGGTATTCTATGATTCTATGATACAGACGTAGTGGAAATGTGGAACATGGAGGGTCACTGACTGCGTATGTTTCACTCAGGATGGAGGGTTTTCCTCAGAGCTCTGCTCCTTTCAGGCAGGGATGACTCCGGAGCAGTCCTGCAGCCAGTGCAAAGCAGGAGACCAGAGCAGGGTCTCTCCAGGTCATTTAATGTATACACCTTTCAAGAGTCCCCTGCAAGGATAAGATTTGAGAGAGCTGCATTCTGGCTCCCTCTCGCCCCTGGGCACCCCACACCAACTCTGGGTGGCTTGAAAGACATTTACAGGAAATTCTGAGCTCAGCGAAGCTTGCTATGGAGTGCCACTGGGAGCAAATGGACCAGACTCCCTGTGAGTCTTCCTGCTCCCCTCCTTTGGTCCCCAACTGTCCCGTGCCTAGTGCCTGGTGCCTGGTGCCTTGCGTCTGCAACTCCAGCCAGGCTGCATTTGGGCTGGACTCGAGTGTGTGACAGGGGCTTGAAATGTGCAGCCTGCGGTGCCACCCTCACCGGCCTGAGCACTGACGGGTTCTGTGATAGGTGCACCAGTGAAAGTTGGTCCCATTGGGAACAGCTCTCTAGGAGGCATCTGCTGGCCCCGCACTCAAACCTTGGGAGGATTTCTGCTTGGCCACCTCTGTGCCGATTTCTTATGTGAACCTGCAGGGGGCTGGACTTGATGACCTTCTGAGGTCTCCTCCAGCTCCACGGTTCTATGAACACATGAGTTGTGTGTTTGCCCCACATTTTGTACAAAGCGGGCCAAGGGAGCTGTCTGTTGAAAGCAGATGATTTGCTGGTTCTGTCTGTACAGCTCATATGCATGGAACCAAGGGGGCCTGCCTGAAAAAGCTACCCTGTTGTGCTAGAACACTTGGTGAGACACTGCTCCATTCATAGCCCCACTAGGAGGTTAGGCTTGGATCAAGGTTTTCTTTCATTCCTTAGGGGTTATTCTACTTTCTCCTGGTTGCTATCACCGCCGCTCCCTGGAAATCACTCTTTCTGTAGCTCAGAAATCTATTAAATACACGTCAGCTCGCACACTGTGTGTTCATATCAGTGCAAAGGGGCCAGTCTCAGCTCAGGAACCTTAGATGGTGAACACGCACTTTCCTTTCTAGCAGCAGGGCACTGGGCATCACATCCATACTGGATGGGACAAGGGCAGGGCAGCTGCGGAGGCGTTGGCTGGAGGTCTGGGGGTGTTTGGGCTGTAGCCTCTCCATTGGGGGCTCAAGCAATGGCTGGCTGAGCATCCATGAACACCGCTCAGTGCGGGGCCTGCCTGTGAAAGTTGGGGTGAGGCAGATGGGGGGGCTTTGCCACTTGCAATTCACAACACAGGAGGGAACCCAGACATGGGAAGCAGGGGTCTCAGCTCTGTCTCAGCTCCAGCTGCCATCCTGGGGGGCAGAGGGAACCCGTCACAGAGGGGATCCGATGGGTGATAGAAGAGGAGAGGAGCATGCAAGTGGGTAGGATATTGGAAGAGGCACAAACCAGCCTGGATCCCAAAGGAAGGTACGGGGCAGCGGTGGGGCCGTTGGGAAAGAGATGGGGTCATTGTCAGGGCCTTGAGTGTCCAGTTATGATGTAGAAACCCTACAATTTAATGAGTCACATACAAATGGATTCCCCAATATGTTATACTTGGAAAGAAATATCAGGAAAGGATTGAAAAGCAATTTGACTAGCCAGTGAGTCATTCGGGGAAGCAAGCCCAGCACCAGCCTTCACGGCAATGAGATCGATCTGAGATCCAGGAGAAAACGTTTACGTTCCTTTCAGCGTAACAAGCAAGAGCAGCCTGTCCCGGATCTGTTTGTTCCTCACTCCGTAGATGATGGGGTTTATCATGGGTGGCACCAGGAGGTAAATGTCAGAAGTTAGAATGTAGACATGCAGGGGTATATTGAGGCCAAAGCGGGTAGCAAGGGAGCTGAAGAGATTTGGAGTGTAAAAGGCTAAGATGACACACACATGGGAAGTGCAGGTCCCAAAAGTCTTGAGCCGGGCGTCCTTTGTGGGGAGTTTGAAGATGGCCCTGAGGATCAGAATATAGGACACAGCGATAAGAAACATATCCAGACCATCCGCACAGAAGAGCACAACGAGGCCGTAGTTACGACTGACACTGATGTCAGCACAGGCCAGATTCACCACGTCCATGTGCTCACAGTGCGTGTAGGCAATGACGTTGGTTCTGCAATACGGCCACTGGCTCGCCAGGACGGCACAGGGCAGTACAAGTATGGCTCCTCGCAGCATCATGGCCAGGCCAATCTTGGCCACCAGGGGGTTATTCAGGATGGTGGAATGTCTCAGGGGACGGCAAATGGCCACGTAGCGATCCAAAGCCATGGCCAAAAGGATCCCAGATTCAGTCACTGCGAAGGTATGAACGAAGTACAGCTGGGTGAGGCAGGCACTGAAATCGATCTCTCTGGAATTGAACCAGAAATTGCTCAGTATTGTGGGTAGTGTAGCCGTGGACAGGATCAGGTCAGTGACAGCCAGCATGCAGAGGAAATAGTACATGGGCTCATGGAGGCTCGGCTCTGTTTTCACAATGAACAGGATGGTGAGGTTCCCCAAGATGGTTATGACGTACATGATGCAGAAGGGGATGGCGATCCAGACATGGGCCCACTCCAGGCCAGGAATTCCCAAAAGGATGAAGGTGGAGGGGTTGGTGAACTCAGTCGTGTTGGACTCTGCCATGGAGCTGGAATGAAAGTACCAAACTCTGAGGCAGAACAGTGTCTATTGAATGTGCCGTACGTTCCCCTGACGTCCTGAGTGGGCCCAGGATCTACAGCAATGCTCGCAGAACAGGTGTCTGAAAGGACAGAAAATGTTTGTATGAAGCGCGGTGCGCACTGAGGGAGACTATTATAATGGGGAAGCAGATCGGTTGCTCTTCACGCCCTGGGAAATGACTTTTTCATTATTCAGATAAATGAATTGTAAACAAATGACCCAACTACTGGCAATTCCATATTTTCTGGTACTCCCCATGTCAATCATGTCTACACCTCATGCTGTGGGAAACCATAGATTCATAGAATCATAGAATACTAGCACTGGAAGGGACCTCAAGAGTCATCGAGTCCAGTCCCCTGTTCTCATGGCAGGACCAAATACTGTCTAGACCATCCCTGATAGACATTTATCCAACCTACTCTTAAATATCTCCAGAAATGGGGATTCCACAACCTCCCTGGGCAATTTATTCCAGTGTTTGACCACCCTGACAGTTAGGTTGGACATTAGGAAAAAGTTCCTAAACCTCCCTTGCTGCAGTTTAAGTCCATTGCTTCGTGTCCTGTCCTCAGAGGCCAAGATGAACAAGTTTTCTCCCTCCTCCTTATGACACCCTTTTAGATACCTGAAAACTGCTATCATGTCCCCCCTCAATATTCTCTTTTCTAAACTAAACAAACCCAATTCCTTCAGCCTTCCCTCATAGATCATGTTCTCTAGACCTTTCATCATTCTTGTTACTCTTCTCTGGACCCTCTCAAATTTTTCCACATCTTTCTTGAAATGTGGTGCCCAGAACTGGACACAATAATCCAACTGAGGCCTAACCAGCGCAGAGTGGAGCGGAAGAATGACTTCCTGTGTCTTGCTCACAACACACCTGTTAATGCAGCCCAGAATCATGTTTGCTTTTTTTGCAACAGCATCACACTGCTGACTCATATTTAACTTGTGGTCCACTATGACCCCTAGATCCCTTTCTGCCGTGCTCCTTCCTAGACAGTCGTTTCCCATTCTGTATGTGTGAAACTGATTGTTCCTTCCTCAGTGGAGCACTTTGCATTTGTCTTTATTAAACTTCATCCTGTTTATCTCGGACCATTTCTCCAATTTGTCCAGGTCATTTTGAATTATGACCCTATCTTCCAGGTTAGTCGCAATCCCTCCCATCTTGGTACCGTCTGCAAACTTAATAAGCGTTCTTTCTATGCCAATATCTAAATCGTTGATGAAGATATTGAACAGAGCCGGTCCCAAAACAGACCCCTGCGGAACCCCACTTGTTATACCTTTCCAGTAGGATTGTGAACCGTTAATAACAATTCTGAGTACGATTATCCAGCCATTTATGCACCCACCTTATAGTAGCTCCATCTAAGTTCTATTTGCCTAGTTTAATTTTAAGAATATCATGCGAGACAATTTCAAATGCCTTACTAAAGTCTAGGTATATCACATCCACCGCTTCTCCCTTAGCCACAAGACTTGTTATCCTATCACAGGAAGCTATCAGATTAGTTTGACATGATTTTTTCTTTGCAAATCCATGCTGGCTGTTCCCTATCACCTTATTATCTTCTGGGTGTTTGAAGATGATTTCCTTAATTACTTGCTCCATTATCTTTCCTGATACAGAAGTTAAACTGACTGGTCTGTAGTTTCCAGGGTTGTTTTTATTTCCCTTTTTATAGATGGGCACAATATTTGCCCTTTTCCAGTCCTCTGGAATCTCGCCTGTCTTCCATGATTTTCCAAAGATGATAGTTAAAGTCTCAGAGAACTCCTCTATCAGCTCCTTGAGTATTCTAGGCTGCATTTTATCAGGTCCTGGTTATTTGCACACGTCTTACTTTTATAAGTGATTTTTAATTTCTTTCTTTATTTTATCTTCTAAATCTACCCCCTTCCCAGTAGCATTCACTATGTCAGGCATTCCTTCATCAGACTTCTCGGTGAAGACCGAAACAACGAAGTCATTGAGCATCTCTGCCATTTCCAAGTTTCCTGTTACTGTTTCCCTCTCCTCACCGAGCAATGGGCCTTCCCAGTCCTTAGTCTGTCTCTTGTTTCTAGTATATTTATTGAATGTCTTCTTGTTTCCCTTTATGCCTGTAGCTAGTTTGAGCGTGTTTTGTGCCTTTGTATTTCTATTCATGCCCCTGCATTCCTGTATTGTTTGCCTATATTCATCCTTTGTAATTTTTCCTAGTTTCCATTTTTATATGACTCCATTTTTTTATGCAAGATCTCCTGGTAGATCGAAGGCCATCTTTTGCCAGATTTTCTATCTTTCCTATGCAGCGGAATAGCTTGCTTTCGGACTCCTAATAATGTCCCTTTGAAAAACTGCCAACTCCCTTCAGATGTTTTTCCCCTCAGTCGTGCTTCTCTCAGGACTTTACCTACCAGCTCTCTGAGCTCTCCAAAATCTGCCTTCCTGAAATCCATTGTCTCTAATTTGCCATTCTCCCTTCTACTGTACCTTAGAATCATGAATTCTATAATTTCATGCTCACTTTCACACAAGCTGCCTTCCACTTTCAAATTCTCAACCAGTTCCTCCCTATTTGTTAAAATCAAATCTAGTACAGCTTCCCCCCAGTAGCTTTTTCAGCCCTCTGGAATAAAAAGTTGTCTCCAATGCAGTCCAAGAACTTATTGGATAGTTTGTACCCCGCTGTATTAGTTTCCCAACATATATCTGGATAGCACTTTCGAAGATTTTATTAGTTGGTTTAAAAAGCCTCATCCACCTCTTCCACCTGGGTAGGTGGCCTGTGGTAGACCCCTAGCATGACATCACCGTTGTTTTTTACCCCTTTTAGCCTAACCCAGAGACTCTCAAGACATCCGTCTCCTACGTCCATCTCCACCTCAGTCCAAGTGTGTACATTTTTAATATATAAGGCAACGCCTCCTCCCTATTTTCCCCACCTGTCCTTCCTGAGAAAGCTGTACCCTTCCATACAATATTCCAATCATGTGTATTATCCCACCACGTCGCTGTGATGCCAGCGGTGTCAGGGTATGTCTAGACTACACCTCTCTGTTGACAGAGAGAAGTTGATTAGGCACATCAAAATTGCTAATAAAGTGGGGATTAAAATATCCTGTGCTTCATTAGCATAAACATGGTGTCTGTTTTTTTCAAAACAGAGTTTTGTCAAAAAAAGGGGGCAGTCTAGATGCGGATCTGTTGACAATAAACCCTTTTTCGACAGATCCCGTATACTTCAAAAATGAGCTTTGCAGGGTCTGTCGAAAAAGGGTTTATTTTTGGCAGATCCGCATCTAGAGTGCATGTTTTTGTTGATAGAACTCTGTTTCAAAAAAAGCAGACACCATGTCATGCTAGGGGTCTACTACAGGCCACCTACCCAGGTGGAAGAGGTGGATGAGATTAACACAGAGGTATAGACATAGCCTCATAGTTGTATTTATTTGTTAGCACTTCCAGTTCTTCCTGCTTATTACCCATACTTCTCGCATTTGTGTATAGTCATCTAAGATACTGATTTGATCTTGCCTCCCAGTTGTGCCCCGACCCTCCTTTCTCTATGCTATTATAGCCCACACTCTCTCCCATTTAGGACCCATCTCCCAGGTCTCCATGTGTCTCGCTTACCCATTCAATTGCTCAGTGAATGCTGAGAGAGCCTGAACCGAGATGAGCCAGACTCAGAGAACAACCACTCAGTAGGATTGCTACTAAATAGGCAGGACAGAAAAGAGATAAAACAGAGAAATTGGCTCTGCTTTGGCACAGCTAAACCAATGCTTAAGCATGGAAAAGAAGAAGATAATATTAGTGAAACCAACATGATTATAATCCCTTTTTGTTAAAACGTAGTGGCTGTGTCTAGACTGGCAAGTTTTTTCTCAAATGCAGCTGCTTTTGCAGAAAAACTTGCCAGCTGTCTATACTGGCGGCTTGAATTTCCGCAAGAACACTGACGATCTCATGTAAGAAATCAGTGCTTCTTGCAGAAATGCTATGCTGCTCCCGTTCGGGCAAAAGTCCTTTTGTGCAAAAGGGCCACTGTAGACAGCTCAGATTTGTTTTGTGCAAAAAAGCCCAGATCGTGAAAATGGCAATCGGGGCTTTTTTGAGCAAAAGTGCATCTAGATTGGCAACGGATGCTTTTGCGCAAAAGCGCTTTAGAGCAAAAGCATCTGTGTCAATCTAGATGCTCTTTTCCGCAAATGCTTTTAACGGAAAAGCTTTTCTGTTAAAAGCATTTGCGGAAAATCATGCCAGTCTAGACGTAGCCAGTGAGTTTATAAGGATGAAAAATAAAATGATGGTATGCTCACTTAAAAACAATTTACTAATACAAAAAAAATAGAAAAAATATTTTTTAAGAAATCCTAAAGGAAAATTATCTTCATAATAACAACTGTCTACTATTAAAAATACAATAATTTAAATAAAACATGTACATTTCCTCTTTATTTTATTAATGTACATTTTCTTTTTCTTTTATTAATGTACACTTGATTTTATTTCTAAAAAAACCTTAATCGATTTAAAGACCCAAATAACGTTGGGTAAATGTTCCAGTTAAGTATATTAAATATAAGAAATGCTAGAAAACTTTAGTGCAAGTCCTAGCTTGAGAAAGGAAACTTGTTAATGTTGCAGAAATAGTAGACGTGTTCAAGACATCATGTTAAAGCTGTATAAAGTACCCATACTGTATAAGGTGAGGAAACACTTCTGGGTGCATTAGCAGTGAAGGAGAGTGTTAAACACTGTCCTCAGTGGGACAGTCGGATTGGGAGAACCATAATTATGAACAAAATGATCGACCACACAGCTCATTCAGAACCAGAGGTTCTCAGTCAGGCATCAACAGCCAAAACAAGCAAATAAAAAAGGGAAATTGGGGCAGTTTTCTTTTAAACATAAACTACGAAAAGGAAAGGGAAAGTTAGAAAAAAACCTTTGACAAGGAAAGGACACAATGGAAAACCTGTCATGAGACTTATTAGATGAGAGGTGTTAGGAAGGAAAACACAATTGCACACATGCAAAATGGGCAAAACAGTCTAAGGAGGAGCCCTGCTGCAATGGATCACGCTGTTATAATGGGCCCCAGATAAATACGAGTAAACAGTGTCACAAGGTTGGAAAAAATAGCAAATATTATTCCGGGAGGCTGTAACGGGAGTGTGGCAGTAAAGACACAAGTGTAATTCTTCTTCTCCGCCCTGCACTGAATAGTCCTCAAGGGGAATAGCATGTCCGGTTCTGGGCACCATATTTTGGGAAAGCTGCGGGCAGACTGGGCAGGGTGCGGAGTGGAGCACAACGCTGTGTGCAAGTTGAGAAAAGAGCTGTGGGGAGCAGGGTCTGCAGGCGAGGGGGCCGCCCTCCCCACCGCTCCCCTGGGCTGGGCACAGGGGGACAGAGCCATGCAGAGCTGTGGGAGCGGTGCCTGGGGATGGTCGGTGTCAGCAAAATGTCTCCCAGCCACGGTCCCATTCTCCTCAGCAGCTGTGTGTGGCCGGGGGCTGCAGGTTGCTCAGCACCGGCCTGGAACTGCTCAGCCCTGGGTGAGACAAGGGACGGGGTTCGGGATTCTATGTTTCTATGGTAACACAATATTTTCATGTTCTCGAATGCAGAGCTGTCCAATGGGAACGCAGGGCTCTGTGGTGGGCAGGAAAGTGTGTTGAGTGCCGGCCTGAGCCCTAGATGAGGGCACCGTGAAATGGATCAATGGGACTCTGGACGGGATTCAGAGTTTAGCCGGGTTCACCGGGAGCTCCCAGTGCCGGGCTGTGGCCAAGGGACGCTGGGATTCCTGGTCGTGTGCACAGCAGAGCTGAGAGCTGGCGCAGGGGCAGGGTTTCCCCCTTGCACACGGCATTGGTGAAAGCACCTGGGTGAGATCGCGGGACCCGAACTGGGAGCGGGGGAGGAAAAGAGCCGCACAGATGGGGGGAGGCTGCGTCAAATCCCATCCAGAGAGAGACCCAAACCCTCATCTCATTATCGTATCAAACTAGGCTCAGGCAGAGACTGGTCTGGGGCGGAACCACCGGGAATGTCGGGCGCTGGGATCTCACCGAGATGAGAAGCGCCAGGCCCAGAGGCTGGAGGCTGAAGCCGGACAAATTCCAGCTGGAAATCCGGGCTAACGGCTGGGCCCTGAGCGTGAGTCACCCTGCGGAGAGACTGCGAGGGGAAGGGCTGGATTCTCCAACTCCCAGGGCTGGCAGAGCTGGGCTGGGGCCTGTTCTGGGCATTGGCTTGAGGGCCTGTGAGGACTTAATGCATTAAAGCGTCACAGCCTTACAGCAGCACTGGGAACCCTGGACTTGCCTCTGCTGAAAAGGGGGTTCAGTGGTTCCAGTGCAGAGCCCTGGCACCTCCTCGCTTCCCAGCAGGCTAATGGCAGGAAAGAGCCCCCAGGAACAGCCAGAGCCCTGCCATGCCGGAGGGGGAGGGGACAGCGTCTGTGCAGGGACACGCAGCTGCCTCCTCAGCTCCTTCCTCACCTCTGATTCCAAGGGGAGTTTTCCTTCCATGAGGCCTCAGACGGAAGCTGGCCACAGCCTCAGGACTGGAGCAAACTTACCTCTGTGGCAATGGCCCAGGGATGTTTAATGGCTCTGCGGAGCACGTGGTTCACTCTGCATTGATCATGCCTACGTAGGTCTGGGTTTCTGGAGCAGGGGAGCTCATCAGAGATGGGATCTGTGAATCCAGAGTTCAAAGAGTCTTCTCTTGGACCACCCCCCCCAGGCAGCTGCTTCCCGTACCTCTCTCAGCCCAGCATCTGCAGCAGCATCCCACGCTGAGCGCTGACATAGGACCGTGCACTGTTCATATAGCTCCGTGCCATTCCAGGGGGGTTCGCTCAGCCCCTAGGGGAGAAGCGGCATCTGGATGTAACCAGCCTGGAGACTGGGCTAGTCATCCAGCTTGCGGCACAAACAGCAATTAAAGGCCCTTCCCACAGGGAGAGGAGAACTCTGAACTCTGGGCTGAGCCACAGGTGAATTGGCTGCTCCGTGTTTACTTTAAAATGACGTTTGGTTACTGAGAATGTTCAGCACCAGGCCCAGGTCTGTGTTGGCAGGAGACAGAGCCACGTGGAGAAGGTGGCTACGGGCAGGCACGGGCACTTTCTGCAGGCCCACGGGGCTGTTACGCAAGGCCAGAGCGCAGCGACTCTCCTCGGTCACTCTCCTCACACTGGGCAGCCCCTTTCTGCAGGGCCGTGGAAGCGCCTAGCACAGGGAAGTCCCTCCGAACACACCCTCGTGTGGTGCAACACAAGGAGCCACAGGGAGAGGTGGCCTGTCCGTGCTCGTGGAGAGAGTGACAGTCACAGCCAGAGCCCCGAGTGATCCGCCGCAAACGTAATCAAAGTCTGAAGCTGATGCCCTACAAGAGAGAGGGGCAAACTAGGCTAGGGAATGAGCCACACGTCACCACTGAGAACAGCCTCTCGCCAGCCTCTTTGGAACCCCCCTTCAGGGAGTTGCAGGCTGCTCTCAGATCCCCCCTCACTCTTCTCTTCTGCAGACTACAGAGCCTGAAGCCCCTCACCCCTCCTTGTAGGCCATGTGCTCCAGCCCCAAATCATTTTAGTTTCTCTCTGCTACGCCCTAAAGGAGCACTCAGATATTCTAAAGTCACTGCAGAGTCAGTAAATAAATTCTTTGCTCAGTCTTCACAGCAGAGGATATTGGGGGGATTCCCAAGCCTGAGCCATTCTTTTTAGGTGACAAATCGGAGGGAAGGTCCTTTTGTGGATTGAGAACTGTTTAAACGGGGGGAAACAAAGTGTAAGTATAAATGGTCAGTTTAGAGGTAACTAGTGGGGTCCCCCAAAGGTCAGTCCGGGGACCCCTCCTATTCAACTTATTTATAAATTGTCTAGAAAAAGGAGTAAACAGGGAGGTGGCAAAATTTGCAGATGATCCCGAACTGCTGAAGATAGTTAAGACAAAAGCAGACTGTGAAGAGCTTCCAAAAGATCTCTCCATAGAAAGGCCATGTCTGGACTACATGTTTTTTTTTTAAAAAAGTGGCCTTTTTTTTTAAATAACTATACCTGTGTCTAGACTACCGCCGCGTTCTTTCAATAGTAAATCGACAGAATGCGACGGTATTGTTGACAGCGGAAAACCTCATTTTACAAGGAAGAACGCCTTTTGCAACAGAGATCTGTTGAGAAAAAGTGTGTGGACGCAGGGAGCCAGTTCTGTCGAAAAGAAAGGCCTCCAGGAAGAAGCCCTGGTGGACAGTCCAGCCTTTATATGCTGAGCACCTCTGTGGTTCCTGGCCACAGCCTCTTTAAGGCACAGGCCTCCAGTCAGGCCTTATTGGCCGGAAGCTAGCCAGAGCACCTGTGCCAGCCATGCTAGCCATGTCCCAGCCACAAGGTCCCCTTGGCCCTTCTTGGGACAGAGAGGAGAACCCATGCAGGGGCACCAAAAGGCTGGCACCAGCCTGGTCAGGGCCAGAAATAAAAACACCTCCTGGATCTCTGGTCCTAGGAAGAAGCCCTGCAGGCCCTGCAGACACGCTGCAGGAATGCAAACATCTATGAGCACCTGGCCCGACAACTGGCCACCAAAGGGAATCACCCCCGCACCATGGCGCAAGTCAGGGCCAAAGTAAAAGATCTGTGCCAGAGATATGCCAAGGCCCAAGACCAGAACTCCCGCTCCAGAGCAGCCCCCGAGTCCTGCCCTTACTACCAGGAGTTGGAGCAGATTGTGGGCTGTGGGGAAGCCCAGAGTCCACTGTGTGTGGTGGAGTCTGGGTTACCCCACCACATCATGGACCAACCCCTGAGGGAGGAGACCCAGGCAGGAGAGGCGGGAAAGCTGCACCCAGAGGAGCAGGAGGAGGAGGAAGAGGTGTCAGCAGGGACCCTGTCCCAGGAGCCGGTCCTCCAGACCCCACAGGCCTCCCAGGCATCCACGGATATCGGAGAGGGAACATCACGTGAGTGCTTTGAGGGGTCACCACACGTGGGCGGGTTGGCAGTGTGAGGGGCCAGCTAGTCCCATTGCCACTGTGGGGCCCCTGTGAGGCTTTGAGGCCACTGCCCAACTCACATGCAGTGTCACCTGTTGTCACGTTACTGAATTTGAGGGAAGCAGCCAGATCACTGATGCACCCATAGGTGGGGGAATTGGCCCCAAAAAATGGTATAGAAGGGGGCCATGTGAGGTATTGAATAGAAGCTTACTGTCTGATAATCCTATGTATGCTGTTCATGTGTTTGTATAATGTCTGTGTGTGCAATTATTAGCCTGTACTTGTATGGACACTGAAGATTTCCCTGCATGTGGTTGAGCATTGGGCAGGGCCGGGCCTGTGGACATGCTAATTAGCGAGGCCCTGTGGGACAATGGCTCTCAATGGGCCAAGGACACACCTAAAGAATGGGGGCTGTCATCTGAGAGCTGCCAGCAGGGAGCACAGAGATTGGCCTCTGGCCAGTTGACCTGCTACAGCCAAGAAGGAACCAGGAAGAAGGGATAAATAGGTCATGTAGTCAACACCATCTGGTTCTCAGCTCAGCACTTCATCCCAGAGGCAGCACTGCAGGGATCAAATAGCCAGAAAGACCTGTGAACCCATCCTGATCCTAGGATGTGCAACAAGGACTCTGAAGCCAGCAGCTGTAACACCTCTGCTAGAGCCTGCATCAAGAACTGGGAGATTCGATGCATGTAATGTACTATCCTTTAACAACCTCACTCTCATGCTTTTCTTTATTGTAATAATAAACCTTTAGATGTTAGATTCTAAAGGATTGGCCCAGCGTGATTTGTGGGTAAGATCCAGAGGGTAAATTGACCAGGGATCTGTGGCTGGTTTCTTGGAACCGGACAGAACTTGTTCGGGGTAGGTGGGATTGGGTGCTAGGACCCCCCACCGGTGTATGAGGCCCGGGGCCATCTGGGGCACGGATATTGCTGGGGTGCCGGAGGGGTTTTGCTCGGGAGGCTTCAGGCAGGCAGCTGAAGCGCTCCGTGGGACTGGTCTGTGGCCTGGTTGGAGAGGTCACCAGTCTGGGGCTGTAAGGAGCCCCGGATTTGAGCAATTTGCCCTGAGCGGACGCCCTCAGCTGTGCCTAGACATGGCACAGGCCATCACACCTGTAACACCCCTGAGTCCCCTGTCCAAAGGAGAGCCCCTGACAGACACGGCTTGCCCTCGGGGATAGCGGGGGCGCACACAGACAGTGACTGTCCCCTCCTCTTTTCCTCCACAGCTGGACCCTCTACCCAACAGGGGAGCACCACACCCGCCCCACCCTCATCCCGGACCCGTGGCACCCACAGGCACTGGCGGGTCTACACGGACCTGCTGAGGGAGCACGTAGTGGCCGGAGGCAGAGGCCGAGTGGCGCACCAGGCTGCTGAATGAGCTGGTCCAGCAGTGCACTTCCATCTGTGCCACTATGCGGGAGGTCCTAGCCTTGCCTTTGATCAGGGTACTGTGACCTACTTGAGCCTCCCTCCCCACTCCAGGTTTTCAGTCAACTACCACCCCAGTGAAAGGACATTTCAGTTATGGAACAAAATCTTCATTTCTGAGGGACAGATTGAATTTTTTTATAAACAGTTGAATGGTAAGAAGAGAAAGGTGCTTTTTATTCACAGTTAACACCTTTTCTGGACTACTAGGCTACGTCTACACTGGCACCTTTTTCCAGAAATGCTTAAAACGGAACAGTTTTCCGTTATAAGTATTTCCGGAAAAAGTGTGTCTACATTGGCAGGATGCTTTTCGTGTCATTTTCGCCATCAGGGCTTTTTTGCGGAAGAGACTACTGTGCTGTCTACACTGGCCCTTTTCCAGAACAGTTTTTCTGGAAAAGGACTTTTGCCCGAATGGGAGCAGCGTTGTTTTTCCGGAAAAACAATGACGATTTTACATTAGATCATCAGTGCTTTTCTGGAAAAGCAAGAGGCCAGCCGCTTTTCTGGAATAAGTGGCTAGTGTAAACACAGCCCTAGTGTTTCTCATAAAATAAATTTCTGTTTTCAAAGAAAACCGGGTCTGTCTGTCTTCTTAATGGGAATAGAGTGCGGATTGTGAAGGGAAAGATAGGGTACGTCTACACTACAGCGCTAATTCGAACTAACTTAGTTCGAATTAGTTAATTCGAACTAAGCTAATTCGAACTAACGCCTCTAGAACTAAAAACTAGTTTGAATTAGTGTTTTGCTAATTCGAACTAGCGCGTCCACACTGATTGGACGCAGGGGCGCATTTAAGGGCAGCTGAAACCGGTTCTGGCAGGGCATCAGGTCAGTAGTTGCGTTGCGTGGCTGCTGTCTGAGGCTATCTGAGGCTCAAGCTTAAAGGGACCCCCCCGGACAGCTGGTTCTCAGCTTTTCCTGCTTGCTTGCCAACCTCACCGAGGGACAGCAAAGCGTTGGTCTCTGTGCCTGTCTGTGTCGGTGCTTCCCTTCGGGGACGCCGCCGCAGGTGGCAACATGGAGCCAGAGCTCGCCCTGCACCTTCTGGTGCACTTTCTGGACTTGCTGCTGCAAGCCTGCCACCAATGGCTTGAGGCTGCCTGGCACCACCTGGTGCACTTCAGCCCCCTGCCTCTCCACCTGGCCGCCCTGGGGGCCATGGAGCAGCCGCGGCGGCGCCCCGGCACCGGCGTGCCCCGCCGCATCTGGCGTCTGGACACCAGCACCGACTGGTGGGACCGCATCGTCCTGGAGCGCTGGGAAGACCGACAGTGGACCCAGAACTTCAGGATGAGGAGGGACACCTTCCAGGAGCTCTGCGAGTGGCTCGACCCTGCCCTGGGCAGAAGGAACACTCACATGAGGCCTGCCATCCCCCTCCAGAAGCGGGTGGCCATCACCCTCTGGAAGCTCTCCACGCCGGACAGCTACCGATTCGTCGGGAACCAGTTCGGCGTGGGGAGATCCACCGTCGGAGCAGTGCTCACGCAGGTATGGCACTCGTCGGCCACTGTGCCGGGGGGGGAGGAGGGCTGCGAGGAGGGAATGGGCCGCCCCAGGGACAAAGGGGGGCGGGAAGAGGCGAACGCGCCCCGCACCAGAGGGGTCGGTCTGTCCCGGCCGTACTACACGCCACCAGGGGGGTTGCTTCCAGGAGTGGGGCACGGGGCACTGCCAGGGCACGAATGCTCCCAGCCACCAGGGTACCCCACTGATTGACGCTTTGCTGTGTCTCTCTCTGCAGGTGGTCAAGGCCATCAACCGGGTGCTGGTGGTCCACCTCGCCGACCCGGACGCCGTCATCCGGGTATTCGCCGCCCTCGGCTTCCCCAACTGCAGGGGGGCCATCAACGGGACGCACATCCCCATCCGTGCCCCGGAACACCAGGCGTCCGGTACATGAACCGCAAGGGGTACTTTTCCATCCTCCTGCAGGCCGTGTGTGACCACCGGGGACAGTTCACGGACATTAATGTGGGCTGGTCCGGCAAAGCACACGACGCCCGTGTGTACTGCAACTCCTCCGTGTGCCAGCGGCTGCAGGACGGGACCTCCTTCCCCGACCACCACATCAGGGTCGGGGACGTGGACATGCCTGTGTGCCTGGTGGGGGATGCCGCCTACCCACTGCAGCCGTGGCTGATGAAGCCCTACACGGGGCACCTCAATCCCTCCTGCCAGGTCTTCAATGCCAGGCTGACCAGGGATCGCATCGTGGTGGAGGGGGCCTTCGGGCGACTGAAAGCCCGCTTTCGATGCCTCCTCACCCGTCTGGACCTGGCCAAGCACAACATCCCTCCCGTGGTGGCAGCATGTTGTGTGCTCCACAATTTGTGTGAGCGAAAGGGGGAGACTTTCCTGCCAGTCTGGATGGCTGAAGCTGACCGCATGGCTGGCCACTACGGTCAGCCCCGCACCACCGCCATCCGGGAAGCCCAGCGGGGGGCCGTCCGGATCCGGGAAGCCCTGCGGGAGAGCTTCCAGCTGGAGGAGGAGGACTTACCTCTCCCTTGCATGCCCCACTGGGGCCTTCTTCCACCCTACCCCCTTCCCCTTTCCCCTCCCTACCTACTGTAAAATAAAGACACCTGTTTTTGAAACAAAAACGTCTGTTTATTTCACATAACTGGGGTGGGGGAGGGAGGAAGGAAGGTGGGAGAGGGGAGGGGCAAATCTGGGATGAGGGAGCTGGAAGGGGAGGGAAGGGAGGAAGGGAAAGGAAAGCTCAGGGGCGGGAGTCCGGCTGCCTCTCCCGTCTCGCCACACTGCGGGTCCGGGGGCATTGGTGGTAAATGGTTGTGAAGGGTGGGGCAGGAGGGATGGGGGTGTGGAGGAAGCAGGAGCGGGAGCAGGAGGGGGAGCTGGGGGAGCAGGGAGAGCTGGGGGGGCAGGGGGAGCAGCAGGCGGAGCAGGGGGAGCTGGGGGGGCAGCAGGGGGAGCAGGGAGAGCAGGAGCAGGAGCAGGAGGAATTGGGAAGCGGTCGAGCAGGCTCTGGAGGTGGCCTCGCAGGGCACGGTCCTGCTCCTCCAGGGCCTCCAAACTCCTCCGGCACAGCCTCAGGTCCTCCTGGACCCAGTGGTCCTGGAGACGGAGCTGTTGCTCCAGGAACTGGAGGTGCTGCCTCTGGTACTCCTCCTGGTTCCTGGCTCTCCTGCTGGCCCGGGCATGGGCAGCTGCTGCAGGCGGGGTGGTGCGCTCTGCAGGTCCAGGTGCTGCGGCTGTGGTGCAACAAGACCAGTGGTCAATTACCCCAGGGGCCCAGGTGTATGAAACCCAGCTCCCCTCTGCAAGGCCAGGGCCCCTGCAGGATCCCCAGCTGCTGCTCCATGGTGGGCAAGGGCCAGGCGCACGGTCCCGGGGCTCCCTCTCACCCCAGCCCCCCGTACACATAAGGGGAGCACAATGGTACTCACAGGTGGACGCCTCCCCGGCCTCAGACGACACAGGCGAGCGGCTCTGTGGGGTGCCTCGGGGGTCCCAGGTCCTGGGCAGGCTGCCGGCAGGCTCTTGGCTCTCGGAGCCTTCCTCCTCCTCATCCGTCTCCAGGAGCGGGCCCTCTGCCCCGGGGTCAATCACGTCCCAGGGGACAGGGACGGCATGAGCCCCCAGGAGGCGGTCCAGGGCGTGGAAGTGGGGGCACGCCTCTGGGTCGGCCCCTGGAAGGCAGGCCCGGGAGTAGGACTGCCGCAGGTCTTTGATCTTGCAGCGCACCTGCTCCCGGCTGCGCTGGTGGCCCCTGGCGGCCAGGCTGGCAGCCATGCAGCCGTAGACAGCTGCGTTCCTGTGGCTAGTGTGGAGATCATGGACATTGGAGGCTTCCCCCCAAACCTGGATGAGGTCCACGATCTCCGCACTTGACCAAGCGGGTGACCACCTCTTGCGTCCCCAGGCAGGCTCCTGGGAGCCGCCAGGCTGGTCCTGGGGAGCAGTGGAGGGCTGGGTGTCCTCGGGTGGCTGGCTCATGTTGTGGTAGGTGCAGGGTCTGCTGGCTGGGTGCTGGCAGACTTGCAACTGGCACAAGGGCAGCAAACCCGGCAAGGATGTTGTCTAGGTCCCGGAGATGGACGAGCCTCTTCAGCAGCTCCACATTGATGAACCTCACCACCTGCAGCACGAGACAAATAGACAGACAGAAACCAGGGAGTTAGACAGGTTACCTAAGAGCTTGGGAGCAGAAACCTCCCCTCCTCCCAACTTCCCCCTCGCCTTGTCATGACACCCCCCTCTCCCACATCAGTGCAGGGGTGGACGAGGAGCGGTCTCCAAGTGCCACTCCATCCCCCGCTCCCTCTTGCCCTTGCGTGTCAGTCCCCCTTTCTCAACCCGCTCACTCAGCAGGGCCTGTCCCCCGACAGTGACGACGGTTGATCTCCCCACACCAAACTGGTGTCCCACAGAGCGGTAGCTGTCAGCGGTGGCCAGCTTCCACAGGGTGATTGCGACCCACTTCTGCAGGGGGATGGCGGGCCACAGGTGGGTGTCCTGGTGTTCCAGAGCAGGGGCAAGCCAGGCACAGAGCTCCAGGAGTGTGACCTTCTGCATCTGGAAGTTGTGGAGCCACCAGTCATCGTCCCAGAGCTTCAGGACGAGCCGGTCCCACGAGTCTGAACTCGTCTTCTGGCTCCAAATCTGCCTGTCCATAAAAAAGTTTGGAGGCAAGGACAGAGCTCCTGCATCCCGGAGGAGGGTCTCCTAGGTGCGGTCCAGGTCCATCTATGAGCAGGAGATTCATGATAGAGTCATGAAGATGCAGCAGAAGCTGCAGCATGGCAGCACGGGGCCATCACCTGCCATGGGGCAGCTCAGGCTTCATGGCCAAAAAGAATGAAAAGTAGAAAAACAAACCCTAAAATAAACTGCTGTGGTGTCCGAGAAAGCAGGGCAACCAGAGCAAGAACTGCAGCAGCTTTGCTTTCCCTCTAGGAGGTAGGCAAGCCAGAAGCAGGAGCAGAGCAACGGCTGTCCAGGGGATCCCTTTAAGCACTTGTCTCTGCAAAGCGCATGCAGCAACACCTGGAAATAAAGGCTCCCCCCATGCCCTGCCAGAAGCACTTCCAGGTGCCTTTTTTTTTTGGAAGAGCATACGGCCATCTGGACACTCTTTTTCAAAGAAGCAGATCGATTTTTCAATCCACATAATGTAATCTAGACGCTCCTTTTTGACAGATGCTTTCTAGGAAGATACTTTCCAAAAAGTCTCTGATGAAAAAGTCGTGCAGTCTAGACGTAGCCTTAGTTTGGTGAGATCGTTTTGAAGCTCTTCACAGTCTGCTTTGGTATGAACTATCTTGAGAAATTTGGGATCATCTGCAAATTTTGCCACTTCACTGTTAACTCCTTTCTCTAGGTCCTGCCATGAGGGCAGGAGACTGGACTCGATGACTCTCGAGGTCCCTTTCAGTCCCAGTATTCTATGAGTCTATGATCATATGATCATTTATAAATAAGTTGAAGAGGATGGGTCTCAGGACAGACCCTTGCGGGACCCCACTAGTTCCCTCTCTCCACTTGCAAAACTGACCATTTATTCCTACCCTTTGTTTCCTGACTTTTAACCAGTTCTCAGTCCATAAAAGGACCTTCCCTCTTATCCCATGACAACTTACTTTACGAAAGAGCCTTTGCTGAGGGACCTTGTCAAAGGCTTTTTGGAAATCTAAGTACACTATATCCACTGGATCACCCTTGTCCACATATTTGCTGACCCCCTCAAAGAACGCTAGTAGCTTAGTAGGGCAGGATTTCCCATTACAGAAACCATGTGGATTTACCCCAACTAATTATGTTCATCCATGTGCACTGTTATGTGCACTGTTCATGTAGCACTGGGTACTCACAGGTGCCACATTCTGTACAGACCTAGGCATCGTGCTAAGTTTTCTCACTAATCAATTTTATTCTTTACTTTCATTTCATCTAATTTGCACAGTACTGACGTTAGACTTACGGGGCTGTAATTGCTAGGATCACCTCTAGAGCCCTTTTAAAATATTAGCATCACCTTAGTTATCTTCCATTCATTGGTACGGAAGGTGATTTAAAGGAAAGGTTACAAACCAGAGTGAACAGTTCCCCAATTTCCCATTTGAGTTCTTTCAGAACCCTTGGGTGAATGCCATCTGGTCGCAGTGATGGTTACTGTTCGGTTTATCAATTTGTCCTGAAATCTTTTCTAATGACACCTCAATCTGGGATAATTCCTCCGATTTGTCACCTATAAAGAAGGGCTCAAGTTTGGAAATCTCCCCAGTAATCTCAGCTGTGAAGACTGAAGCAAAGAATTCATCCAGCTTCCCCGCTATGACTTTATCGTCTTTGATTGCTCCTTTAGGGTCTAGAAGACAGAAACCAAAACGATTTGGGGCTGGAGCACATGGCCTACGAGGAAAGGCTGAGTGGTTTGGGCTTATTTAGTCCGCAGAAGAGAAGAGTGAGGGGGGATCTGAGAGCAGCCTGCAACTCCCTGAAGGGGGGTTCCAAAGAGGATGGAGCGAGGCTGTTCTCAGTGGTGACGTGTGGCTCATTCCCTAGCCTAGCTTGCCCCTCTCTCTTGTAGGGCATCGGCCTTTGACTTTGATTACGTTTGCGGCGGGTCCCTCAGGGCTCTGGCTGTGACTGTCACTCTCTCCACGAGCACGGACAGGCCACCTCTCCTTGTGGCTCCGTGCGTCGCGCCACACGAGGGTGTGTTGGGAGGGACTTCCCTGTGCTAGGCGCTTCCACGGCCCTGCAGGAAATTGGCTGCCTAGCGTGAGAAGAGTGACTGAGGAGAGTCGCTGCGCTCTGCCCTTGCGTAACAGCCCCGTGGGCCTGCAGAAAGTGCCTGTGCCTGCCAACACACCCATCCTGGGCGCTCACAGGTGCCACATCCTGTACAGAACTAGGCATCGTACTTAGTTTTCTCACTAATCAAGTATGTTCAAGTAAACACAGAGCAGCCAATTGCTCTGTGGCTCAGCCCAGAGCCCAGGGTTCTTTTCTCCCTGTAGGAAGGTCCTTTAATTGCTGTTTGTGCAACAAGCTGGATAAATAGCCCCGTCTCCAGGCTGGTTACATCCAGATGCTGCTTCTCCCACCAGAGGCTGAGCGAACACCCCTGGGATGGCCCAGAGCTACATTAACAGTGCACAGCCCGGTGCTGGCTCTCAGTAGGGAACGCTGCCGTAGATACTGGTCTGAGAGAGGTGCGGGACACGGACACTTGAGGGGGGTTCCCTCGGAAGACTCTCTGATATCCGAATTCACAGATCCCATCTCTGATGAGCTCCCCTGCTTCACACACCCAGACCTACGTGGGTATGACCAATGCAGAGAGAACCATGTTCTCAGCAGAGCCATTAAACACCTCTGACTCATAACCGCAGAGGTAAGTTTGCTCCTGTATCTCTGGCCAAAATTCCACTCCTTTCTGTGCACGCACACACCCCCATGGACTCTCACAATCCTAGAGAGTCCTCGACTCCAACCAGCTGTTCAAAGCCCGACCAGCCCGGATTAAAGATCTTAATTCGAACTACCCACTCCGAGCCATGTGTAGCTGCGGGCTCAGAGTTCAGACTAAGGGGGATTTAAAAATGGTGGCGCCCGGGAACATGCAAATGAAGCCCCGGATAGTTAAATCCCGGGCTTCATTTGCAACTTCAAGTGCCTATATTAGCCTCCCTAGTTCGAACTAGGGGGCTAGTATAGACATACCCCCTGAGCCTAGTTTGATAAGATAATTAGATGAGGGTTTCTGGGTTTCTTTTTGGAAGGGATTTGATGCATCCTCCCTCCATCTGTGCGGCTCTTTCCCTCACCCGCTCCCAGTTTGGCTCCCGTCACCCAGTCGCTTTCACCGATGCCCCTGCTCCTGCACCAGCTCACAGCTCTCCTGTTCACACAACCAGGAATCCCAGCGTCCCTTGGCCACAGCCCGGCACTGGGACCTCCCGGTGAACCCGGCAAAACTCTGAATCCCGTCCAGGGTCCCATTGACCTGCTCAGACTGGCACTCAACACACTTTCCTGTCCACCACAGAGCCCTGCATTCCCTTTGGATAGCTCTGCATTCGAGTACATCAGAATATTTTGTTACCATAGAAACACTGAAAGACATTGATATACAATCCCAGGCCTGGCAGGGACCGTGGGGGGCCTTCGAGCCCCGTCCCTTTTCCTCACCCAGGGCTGAGCAGTTCCAGGCTGGTGCTGGGTAGTCTGCAGCCCCCAGCCACACACAGCTGCTGAGGAGAATGGGACTGCGGGCTGGGAGACATTTTGCTGACACCGACCATCCCCAGGCACCGCTCCCACACCTCTGCGTGGCTCCGTCCCCCCATCCCTAGCCCAGGAGAGCGGTGGGGAGGGCGGCCTCCTCGCCTGCAGACCCTGCTCCCCACAGCTCTTTCCTTACCTTGTCCCCAGCGTTGTGCTCCACTCCGCACCCCATCCAGTCTGCCCGCAGCTTTCCCAAAATGTGGTGCCCAGAACTGGACGCACTATTCCCATTGAGAAAAATTCAGTGCAGGGTGGAGGGGAGAATTGCACTTGCGTCTTTATTGCCACACCCCTGTTACAGACTCCCAGAATTATTTTTTTCCTACCGTGTGACACTGTTTACTCGTATTTATCTGGTGCCCATTAGGACAGCGCGATCCATTGCAACCAGGCTCCTCCTTCCACTGTTTTGCCCATTTTCATGTGTGAAATTGTGTTTTCCTACCTAACGCGTAGATTGGACTGAGTGCCATAGCAGGGCTTCTGCTGCTTCCGAACCTTGTCAGAGCTTTGTTCAAACTTTGCATTTCCCTTTAGTAGTTTATTTTTAAAAGAAAACTGCCCCCCATTTGCCTTTTTATTTGCTGGTTTTGGCTGCTGATGCCCGACTGAGCACTTCAGGTTCTCAATGAGCTGTGTGGTCGATCATTCAGTTCCAAACTCTGGTTCTCCCAACCCGACGGTCCCACTGTGGACAATGTTTAACAGTCTCCTCCACTGCTAATGGACCCAGAGGTGTTTCCTCACCTTACACGGTGTGGGTACCTTGTACAGCTTCAGCACGATGTCTTGAACACGTCTACTTTATTTGTGACATTAACACGTTATTTTCTCATGCTAGAACTTGCACTAATGTTTTCTAGCTTTTCTTATATTTAATATACTTAACAGGGACATTCACCCAACATTAATTGGGTCTCTAAATCAATTAAGGTTTTATTTTAAATAAAATGAAATTGTACAATAAAAATAAAAGGAAAATGTAGACAGGTATTATTATTATAAATGTAGACCAGGATAGGTTGGTTTTACTCATCTTATCTTCTATTTTTCAAAGCTTAAGCATTGATTTAGCTGTGTCAAACCAGAGCCAATTTCTCCATTTTATCTCTTTTCTGTCCTGACGATTTAGTAGCAATCCTACCGCCCGATCGTTCTCTGAGTCCGGCTCATCTCAGTTCAGGCTCTCTCAGCATTCACTGAGTTCTGTCCCTTTTCAGGACTCTTCTTGATCTGGTGATTTTGTCTCTTTTCCGATTGGCTTCATGAGAAGCTGTCTTTTTCCAGGTAAATCCTGTTTTGTTGGCCCAACCAAACGATCACATTGCTTAAAACACTTTTTTGTCTGTAGCATTGTAATTGTGTAACGACCGAATACAGTCATGTTAAAGGACACCCCATTGTCATTCTCATTTCTCCAGCTCACTTTTCCCCCCACTTAGTTATGCTGATGTTTGGATATTACGGTTTGGGATGTCGTCTCTCTTTGCCCATTGTAATGCAATCAGTTCTGTGCTTCACTTTCCTCTTCTCCATCATCTTCCCCCTTGTTACCTCACAGACTCTTTAAACCCGGTCTCCTCCGTTCCTACAGTTTGTCTTACAACACCCCTTTCTATCTGATGTATCCTCCACAGAGACGAAGTCAGCAACATTGAGTGTGTCCGACCAGGTGATTCTCCATCCCATTCTCCATCATCGGGCATCCATACATGGGCTTTCCTTCTGCTACTGCAGTGAAGGAATAAGTGTTTCCATGGTGCTAATATTAGTGAGGACCTGAAGTTTTCCCCAAGGTGGGTTTCCTACTGTTGCCTTGTATGGTTTCCCACAGCATGGGGTGTTGACATGGTTGAAACAGGGAGCACCAGAAAATATGGAACTGCCAGTAGTAGGGTCATTTGTTTACAATTTGTTTCCCTTATAATGAAAACATCATTTCTCAGGGTGTGAAGAGCAACCGATCTGCTTCCCCATGAAAATAGTCTCCCTCACGTGCGCACCGCGCCTCATACAAACATTCTCTGTCCTTTCAGAGGCTAGTACTGCGAGCATTGCTGTAGATCGTGGGCTCACACAGGACGTCATGAGAACCTACGGCACATACAATAGACACAGTTCTGCCTCAGAGTTGGACAACTTCCTCCCTGCTCCATGGCAGATTCCAACACAACCCAGTTCACCAACCCCTCCACCTTCATCCTGCAGGGCATTCCTGGCCTGGAGTGGGCCCATGTCTGGATCTCCATCCCCTTCTGCACCATGTACGTCATAACCATATTGGGGAACGTCACCATCCTGTTCATTGTGAAGACAGAGCCGAGCCTCCATGAGCCCATGTACTATTTCCTCTGCATGCTGGCCATCACCGACCTGGTCCTGTCTAACGCTACCTTACCGACAATACTGAGCAATTTGTGGTTCAATTTAAGGGAGATCAGTTTCAGTGCCTGCCTCACCCAGCTGTACTTCGTTCATTCAATCGCAGTGATTGAGTCTGGGATACTGGTGGCCATGGGTTTGGATCGCTACGTGGCCATCTGCCATCCCCTGAGACATTCCACCATCCTGAATAACCCTCTGGTGGCCAAGACTGGCCTGGCCATGGTACTGCGAGGTGCCATATTTATACTGCCCTATCCCTTACTGGCGAGGCAGTGGCCATATTGCAGAACCAATGTCATCCCCTACACGCACTGTGAGCACATGGACGTGGTGAATCTGGCCTGTGCTGACATCCGTGTGAGTCGACACTACGGCCTCTTTGTGCTCTTCTGTGTGTTGGGTCTGGATGTGAGTTTTCTTGCTCTGTCCTATACTCTGATCCTCAGGGCCATCTTCAAACTCCCCACAAAGGATGCCCGGCTTAAGACTTTTGGGACCTGCACTTCCCACCTGTGTGTCATCTTAGCCTTTTACACTCCAAATCTCTTTGGCTCCCTCACGACCCGCTTTGGCCTCAATATACCCCAGCATGTATACGTTCTTATTTATAATATTTACCTCCTGGTGCCACCCATGATAAACCCCATCATCTATGGAGTGAGGACCAAACAGATCCGGGCCAGGCTGCTCCAGCTTCTGACTCGCAAATTACCCTAAATGTTTTCTCCTCGTTTCCTGACACTCACATTGAGCAATGTGCCGAGAAGACTGGTGCTGGGCTTCCTTGCCTGAATGACTCACTAGCTAGTCAAAGAGCGATTCAATCCTTTCCTGATATTTCTTTCCAAGTGTAACATATTGGGGAATCAGTCTGTATGTGACTCATTAAATTGTTGGGTTTCTACATTGTAACTGGACACTCAAGGCCCTGGAAATGACCCCACCTCTTTCCCAACGGCTCCACCACTGCTCCACACCTTCCTTTGGGCTCCAGGAAGGTTTGTGCCTCTTCCAAATATCCTTCCCTCCTGCTTCCTCGTCTCCTCTTCCGTCACCCATTGGATCACCTCTGTGACGGGTTCCCTCTGGCCCCCCAGGATGGCAGCTGGAGCTGAGAGGGAACTGAGACCTCTGCCTCCCATGTCTGTGTTCCCTCCTGTGTTGTGAATTGCAAGTGGCAAAGCTCCCCAGTCTGCCTCACCCCAACATCCACAGAGAAGTCCTGCACCCAGAGGTGTTCATGGAAAGTGTACACTCCAAACACCCCCAGATCCCCAGCCAATGCCCCCGGAGCTCCCCTGCCCTAGTCCCATCCAGTATGGATGTGATGCCCAGAACCCTGCTGCTAGAGAGGAACGTGCGTGTTCACCAACTAAGATTCCTGAGCTAAGACTGACCCTTTTGCACTGCTACCCACACACCTTATGCGAGGTGACGTGTATTTAATAGATTTCTGTGCTACAGAAAGAGTGATTTCCAGGGAGCAGTGGCGACAGCAACCAGGAGAAAGTAGAATAACCCCTAAGAAATTAAAGAAAACCTTGACCCAAGTCTAACGTACTAGTGGGCCTATGAATTGAGCAGTGTCCCACCAAGTTATCTAGCACAAGAGGCCTCCTTGTCTTCAGGCAGGCCTCCTTGGTTCCATGCTATGAGCCGCACAGACAGAACTAGCAAAGCATCTGCTTTCAGTGGACAGCTCTCTCAGCCCTTTTGGACATAATTTGGGGCAAACAGGAGCTGTCTGAGGCTGTCTGTGGCAGCTGGTGCCCTAGGCGTAAGGCATGATCTGCGCCCTCACCTGCACGGCCATCAATGATTTGATCATCAGGTGCCCGGGCCCGTGGTGCCCTAGGCAACTGCCTAGTTTTCCTACGCCCACAGGCCACCCCTGGGGGCAAACACACAACTGATGTGTTCTCCAGGTTCAGATCAAAAAAGAGATGGCCAAGCAGAAATCCTCCCTAGGTTTGAGCGAGGGGCCAGCAGCCCTCTCCCAGAGAGCTGCTCCCAATGGAACCAACTTCCACTGGTGGGCACATCACAGAACCCTTCAGTGCTTAGGCTGGTGAGGGTGGCACTGCAGGCTGCACATTTCAAGCCCCTGTCACACACTCGAGTTCAGCCCAAATGCAGACGCAAGGCACCTGGCACGGGATGGTTGTCTCGCACACTGAAGGACACTGGGACGGAAGGAGGGGAGCACGAAAACACACAGGAAGTCTGGTTCATTTGCTACCAGTGGCTCTCCATAGTAAGCTTCATTGAGCTCGGAATTTCCTGTCAATGCCGTTCAAGCCACCCAGAGTTGGTGTGTGAGCCCCAGGACTGAGAGGGACCCAGAAAGCAGCTCACAAAAATAATATTCTTGCAGGGGACCCTTGACTCTAGATTAAATGGCCAGGATGGACCCTACTCTGGTTTCCTGTTTTGCACTGGCTGCAGGACTGCCCTGGAGTCATCCCTGCCTGAAAGGGAGCAGAGCTCTGAGGAAAACCCTCCATCCTGAGTGAAACACGTGCAGGGATAAGCAAACACTAAAATCCTTGATAAAGAGTTCAGTGGTCAGTGACCCTTCATGTTTCGCATTTCCACTGGGTTTGCAGTCTCAAGCTGTCTGCCTTCTGTGCCCACCCACCCACCCCTTGAGACCTGTTCCTGCTGGCTCTGTGAGCCCGCTTGCCGCACATTTCTGTTCCGCGTAGTAAGTGCAAATAGAATGCAACCGCCTTCTCCTCATTACGTGATTGTTCATTGAGTTCCCATGGCAGCCTCCAATAGGTCTAGGTCACTCTGGACCCTAACCCTATCCCTAAGCATGTCTACCTCTCCCCCAGCTTAGTGTCAACTGCAAACTTGCTGAGGGTACAATCCATCCCCTTCTCCAGGTCATTAATAAAGATGATGACCAAAGCCAGGCCTAGATCCGATCCTAGGGGCACTTTGCCTGAAACTGACTGCCAACCGATGGAGCTGTTGAGCAGGAAGGGGATCCTCAAGGAATCCATTTTGAAGTGCTTGGAAGAGGGGAAAGTGATCAAGAATAGTCAACATGGATTCACCAAGGGCAAGTCATGCCTGACCAATCTGATTAGCTTCTATGATGAGGTAACTAGCTCTGTGGATATGGGAATGTCAGTGGATGGTTATATACCTTGACTTTAGCAAAGTTTTTAATATGGTATCCCACAATATTCTTGCCAGGAAGCTAAGGAAGTATGGATTGGATACGTGGACTGTAAGGTGGATAGAAAGCTGGTTAGATTTTTGGGCCCAAAGAGTAGTGATCAATGGCTCAATGTCTGGTTGGTGATCGGTTTCAAGCAGAGTGCCTCAAGGATCAATTTTAGGGACGGTTTTATTCTACGTCTTTATCAAAGACTGGATGAGAGAATAGATTGCACTCTCAGCAAGTTTGCCGAAGACACTAAACCAGGGGGAGACGTAGATACACTGGATGGCAGGGATAGGGTTTAGAGTGAGCTAGACAGATTAGAAGATTGGACCAAAAGAAATCTGATGAGGTTCAACAAGAAGAAGTATAAAATTTGGGAGGGGAGAATCTCAAGCATTGTTCCAGGCTGGGGACCGACTGGCTAAGTAGCAGTTCAGCAGAAAAGGGCCTGGGGATTACAGGGGATGAGAAGCTGGTTATGAGTCAACACTGTGCCCTTGTAGCCAAGAAGTCTAATGACATATTAGGGTGCATTAGGAGGAGCATTGCCAGGAGATCCAGAGAAGTGATTATTCCAGTGTATTCGGCTCTGGTGAGGCCACATCTGGAGTATTGTGTCCAGTTCTGGGCCCCCCACTTCAGAAAGAACGTGGATGCATTGGAGAGGTTCCAGCGGAAGGCAATCACAATGAATGAGAGTTCCTGGGCATTACTACATAGCTGGCTCCTGAGGTGTTTACTCAGGTCTTACTCAAAGGAAAATTTGCTTCAAAGCCTCAGAATTGGACCTTTTAACTTACAGCTAACGGCTTTAATCCTCAAGGATTCAATGGACCATTTAGGTCTAGGTTGGATATTAGGACCAACTATTTCCTTAGGAGGGTTATTTCTCTAGGAGCGTGGGGAAGCACTTGGATGGGTTCTCTTGGGAGGAGGTAGAATCTCATCCCTTGAGGTTTTTAGGTCCCGACTTGACAAAGTCCTGGCTGGGATCATTGAGTTGGGGTTGGTCCTGCTTTGGGCAGGGGGCTGGACTCCATGACTCCGGCAGTCTCTTCCAGCCCTGGGGTTTCCTCCACATGGCAGAAGTGATGAAAGAGGGAAGGGACTTCACCAGTTGGTTTCACTCCAGCCACAACTGAGCCCCTGTAATCATGGCTCCAGGAGCAAGAGTTTTGCAGGGTAGCTGGTCCCACACTTGAAAGGAGAAATCCCAGCCGCTATATGGAAGATTGGGGAACTTTTTGTTAGACACACTTTGATTAAAATCCTGTTGAATTTACAGAACCGAGATGGCATCTGTGCTTTATTTCTTGGCAAATCGTCTTTAATCTGTAAGTGTTGTTTATAAAACAGCAAGGAGTCCTGTGGCACATTTATTAGGGCATCAGCTTTCATGGTCTGGAACCCACTTCCCTGCACAGAATCTGTCCCCTCCTCCTCCGGCATGTCAGGGCTCTGGCTGGTAGTGGGGCTCTTTCCTGCCGTTATCCTGCTGGGAAGCGAGGAGATGCCAGGGCTCCGCACTGCAACCATTGAACCCACTTTTCAGCAGAGGAAAGACCAGGGTTCCCAGTGGAGCTGTAAGGCTGTGACGCTTTAATGCATTAAGTGCTCACGAGCCCTCGGCCATTGTCCAGAACAGCCGTCAGCCCAGCTCTGCCAGCACTGGGAGTTGGAGAATCCAGCCCTTCCAGAATTTGATCTGAGGAAGTGGGTCTGGCCCACGAAAGTTCATCACCTAATAAACCATCTTGTTAGTCTGATCTTGGTGAAACAAAAGACAGGAGTGTGCAGCACTTTAAAGACTAACACGGCTACATCTCTATTACTAAGAAAAAGAAAATTACTGCCCGTGCCTAATGTGCGAGTTGAGTTTTCAATCAAGCTCTGTCCAACTGAGTTCGCTAGCAGAAGCAGGTAATTTTTTTTCCAGCAGGCTTTTTGGTTCCTTCCTCGGACCAGAACTTCCCCCTAGTTCAGTCTTTTCCCTCTGGTACTTTTAGGTGCGTTGTTGTAGGGAGAGTGAGGAACCATCATTAAGTTATTTCCCCTTTATAACTTAAGTGCTGAAGGATCCATCCAGGGACCCAGGTTCACCTTGACCTGCTGCTCAAAAACAGAGAGGAACTAATAGGGGAAGTAAAGGTGGGTGGTAACCTGGGCAGCAGAGATTGTGATATGGTTGTGTTTAGGATCCTGAAAGGAAGAAACGAGAAGCGCAAAATATACATCCTGGACTGCAGAAAATCAATTGTGCTTTCACTTCCCTGATGCCTATTAATGTCATTTGGTGACCGCTAGTTCTTATATTGTGTAAATAAGTAAGGGTACGTCTACACTACAGTGTTATTTCAAAATATCTTATTTCAAAATAGTTAATTTGCAATAAGATATTTTGAAATAATGTGTCTACACAGAAAATGCATTTTGAAATAGCATTTTGCTGTTTCGAAATACCTTGTCCACACTGAGTGGACGCTGAATCGCATTTAAGGCTGGATGGAACCAGTGGCAGGGCATCAGGTCAGGAGTTACTTTGTGTGGCTGCTGCCTGAGGCTATCTGAGGCCTGCGCTTAAAGCGACCCAGGAGGTTAGGTCCATAAAAGGCTATTAGCCAGGGGATAAAATGGTGTCCTTGGCCTCTGTTTGTCAGAGGCTGGAGAAGGACGGCAGGAGATAAATCACTTGATCATTGTTTTCGGATCCACCCTCTCTGGGGCACCTGGTGCTGGCCGCTGTCGGCAGACAGGACACTGGGCTACATGGACCTTTGGTCTGACGCAGGACGGCCGTTCTTATATTCTTATGTTCTTATGGTTGGGGGTATTTTTCCACTGTGCATTACTTTACATTTAACAACAATAAATTTAATTTTCCATTTTGTTTCCATTAATTTCATTTGGTGTCCTCTAGTCCTTATATTATAGGAAATAATGAATAACTTTTCTTAATTCACCCTCTCCATATCACTCATGATTTTATAAACCTCTATCATATCCTTCCTCAGTTTCCTCTTTTCTAAACTGAAAAGTCCCAGGTGCTTTAGCCTCTCTTCATATGGGACGTGTTCCAAACCCCTGACCATTTTAGTTGTCCTTTCTGAACCCTTTCCAAGGCCAAAGTATCTTTTTTGAGGTGAGGAGACCACATCTGTACGCAGTATTGAAGTTGTGGGCGTCCCATAGTTATATGCAGGGTCAGTAAGATATTCTGTATCTTATTTTCCATCCCTTTCTTAATAATTCCTAACATCCTATTTGCCTTTTTGACCGCCGCTGCACACTGTGTGGACATTTTCAGAGAACTATCCATGATAACACCAAGATCTCTATCCTGATCTGTCGTAGCCAAATTATCCCCCATGATATTTTCTTTATAGTCGGGGTTATTTTTCCCGATGTGCATTACTTTACACTTATCCACATTAAATTTCATTTGCCATTTTGTTGCCCAATCACTTAATTTTCTGAGATCTTTTTGAAGTTCTTCACAGTCTGTTTCTGTCTTGACTATCTTGAACAGTTTAGTATCATCCACCAACTTTTCTACCTCACTGCTTGTCCCTTTCTCTAGATCATTTATGAATAAGTTGAATAGGAATTGGTACTAGGACTGACCTTTGGGGGACCTCCACTATGACCTCTCTCCACTTGCAAAACTGACCATTTATCCCTACCCTTTGTTTCCTGTCTTTTAACCATTTCTCAATCCATGAAAGGGCCTTCCCTCTTATACCATGACAACTTACTTTACTGAAGAGCCTTTGGTGAGGGATCTTTCCAAAGGCTTTCTGGAAATCTAAATACACTATATCTACTACATCCCCCTCGTCCACATATTTGCTGACCTCCTCAAAGAACTCTAGAAGATTAGGAAGGCAGGATTTCCTGTTAGAGAAACCACATTGACTTCCCTCAAGAAATTATATTCATCCATGTGACTGACAATTATATTATTTCCTATCATTTCAGCTAATTTGCACAGTACTGCCGTTAGACTTACCGGCTTGTAATTACCAGGCTCACCTCTAGAGCCCTTTTAAAATATTGGCATGATGTGAGCTATCTTCCAGTTATTAGGTATGGAGGCTGATTTAAAGGATAGGTTAGAAACCACTGTTAATAGTTCCACAATTTCCCATTTGCGTTCTTTCAGAACTCTTGGGTGAATGTCATCTGGTCACAGTGACATGTCATTGTTCACTTTATCAGTTTGTCCTGAAACCTCTTCTAATGACACATTAATCTGGGATCATTCCTCCGATTTGTCACCTAAAAAGAATGGCCCATGTTTGGGAATCTCCCCAATATCCTGGGTAGTGAAGACTGAAGCACAGAATTCATTTATTGTTTCCACAATGACTTTATCATCTCTGAGTTCACCTTTAGGGTCTAGCAGAGAGAAACCAAAATGATTTGGGGCTGGAGCACATGGCCTATGAAGAGAGGCTGAGTGGCTTAGAGTTATTAAGTCTGCAGAAAAGAGGAGTGAGAGGGGATCTGAGAGTAGCCTGCAACTCCCTGAAGGGAGGTTCCAAAGAGGATGGAGAGAGACTGTTCTCGGTTGTGGCATGTGGCTCATTCCCTACCCTACGTTGCCCCTCTCTCTTGTAGGGCATGAGCCATAGACTTTGATTATGTTTGCGGCGGGTCACTCAGGCTCTAGCTGTGACTGTCACTCTCTCCACGAGCACTGACAGGCCATCTCTCCCTGTGGCTCCGTGTGTCGCACCACACAAGGGTGTGTTCGGAGGGTCTTCCCTGTGCTCGGCACTTCCACGGCCCTGCAGGAAGGTGCTACCCAGCGTGAAGAGAGAGACACTCCAGCCCTGTGGGCCTTCAGAAAATGCCTGTGCCTCCCCATAGCCACCTTTGTTCATGTGGCTCTGTCTTTGGCCCACCCAACGCATCCCGAGCGCTTAAAGGTGCCACAGTCAGTGCAGACTTAGGCCTGTTGCCAAACTGTCTCACTAACCAAATATCATTTTAAAATAAACACGGAGCAGCCGTGGGGAACTAATAGGGGAAGTAGAGGTGAGTGACAACCTGGGAAGCAGTGATCATGAGATGGTAGATTTCCGGATCCTGATGAAAGGAAGATAAGAGAGTAGTAAAATACACACCTTGGGCTTCAAAAAAGCAGATTTTGACTCCCTCGGGGATCTGATGGGCAGAATCCCCTGCGATGCTAACATGAAGGGGAAAGGAGTCCAGGACAGCTGGCAGTATTTTAAGGAAGCCTTATTGAAGGCACAGAAAGAAACCATCCCGACGCGTAGCAAGAGAGGCAAACATGGTAGGAGACCTGATTGGCTTACAGGGGAAATCCTTGGTGAACTTAAGCACAATAAGGAAGCTTACAAAAAGTGGAAACTTGGAGAAATAACCAGGGAGGGGTTTAAATGTATAGCTCGAGAATGCTGGGGGATTATCAGGAAGGCGAAAGCGCAAATGGAATTGCGACTGGCTAAGGATGTGAAGGATAACAAGAAAGGTTTCTACAGGCATGTTAACAAGAAGAAGGTGATCAGAGAGGGTGTGCGGCCCCTAATGGATGAAGGAGGTAACCTAGTGACAGATGATGTGGGGAAAGCTGAAGTGCTCAATGCGTTCTTTCCCTCTGTATTCACGGACAAGGTCGGCTCCCGGACTTCTGAGCTAAGTGACACAAGATGGGATGAAGATGGACAGCCCATGGTGGGTAAAGAACAGGTTAGGAACTACTTAGAAAAGCTAAACGTACACAAATCCATGGGTCCGGACTTAGTGCATCCGAGGGTGCCGAGGGAGTTGGCAACTGTCATTGAGGAGCCTTTGGCTATTATCTTTGAAAAGTCGTGGAGATCGGGAGAAATCCCGGATGATTGGAATAAGGCAAATGTAGTGCCCATCTTCAAAAAAGGGAAGAAGGACGATCCAGGGAACTATAGGCCAGTCAGTCTTACCTCGGCTCCTGGAAAAATCATGGAAGGGATCCTTAAGGAATCCATTTTGAGACAGTTGGATGAGAGGAAAGTGGTTAGGAATAGTCAGCATGGATTCACAAAGGGCAAGTCGTGCCTGAGCAATCTGATTAGCTTCTATGATGAGGTAACTGGCTCAGTGGACTTGGGAAAGTCAGTGGATGTGATATACCTTGACTTTAGCAAGGCTTTTGATACGGTCTCCCACAATATTCTTGCCAGCAAGTTAAGGGAATGTGGATTGGATAAATGGACGGTAAGATGGCTAGAAAGATGGCTAGAAGGCCGGGCCCAGTGGGTAGTGATCAATGGCTCGATGTCAGGCTGGCGGTCGGTTTCTAGTGGAGTGCCCCAAGGTTCAGTTTTAGGACCGGTTTTGTTCAATATCTTTATTAATGATGTGGATGAGGGGATGGATTGCACCCTCAGCAAGTTTGCGGATGACACTAAGCTTGGGGGAGAGGTAGATACACTGGAGGGCAGAGATAGGGTCAAGAGTGACTAAGAGAAATTGGAGGATTGGGCCACAAGAAATCTGATGAGGTTCAACAAGGACAGGTGTAGAGTCCTGCACTTGGGACGGAAGAATCCCAAGCATTGTTACAGACTGGGGACCAACCAGTTAAGTAGTAGTTCTGCAGAAAAGGACCTGGGGGTTACAGCCGATGAGAAGCTGGATATGATGCAACAGGGTGCCCTTGTAGCCAAGAAGGCTAATAGCATATTAGGTTGCTTTAAGAGGAGCATTGTCAGCAGATCCAGAGATGTCATTATTCCTCTTTATTCAGCGTTGGTGAGGCCACATCTGGAGTATTGCGTCCAGTTCTGGGCCCCCCACTACAAAAAGGATGCGGACGCATTGGAGAGGGTCCAGCGGAGGGCAACCAAAATGATTAGGGGGCTGGAGCATATGACTTATGAGGAGAGGCTGAGGGAGTTGGGTTTGTTTAGTCTGCAGAAGCAAAGAGTGAGGGGGGATTTGATAGCAGCCTTCAACCTCCAGAAGGGAGGTTTCAAAGAGGAAGGAGAGAGGCTGTTCTCAGTAGTGACAGATGGCAGAACATGGAGCAATTGTCTCAAGTTGTGGTGGGAGAGGTCCAGGTTGGATATTAGGAAAAACTATTTCACTAGGAGGGTGGTGAAGCACTGGAATGGATTACCTAGGGAAGTAGTGGCGTCTCCATCCCTAGAGGTGTTTAAGTCTCGGCTTGACAAAGCCTTGGCTGGGTTGATTTAGTTGGGATTGGTCCTGCCTAGAGCAGGGGGCTGGACTTGATGACCTTCTGAGGTCTCTTCCAGTTCTATGGTTCTATGATAACGGGATGGTTTGATGAGATAACATGATCTTGGTAGCTAATTCACCATTCATTATCAGTGGGAAATAGGTCAATGGACAGATGATAGGAGTCATTACAGAGAACTTTCTGGGTGTCTGGCTGGTGAGTCTTGCCCACATGCTCAGGGTTTAGCTGATCGCCATATTTGGGGTGGGGAAGGAATTTTCCTCCAGGGTAGATTGGCAGAGGCCCTGGAGGTTTTTCGCCTTCCTCTGTAGCATGGGGCACAGATCACAGCTGGAGGATTCTCTGCATCTTGGGGCCTTCAAAGTATTTGAAGGCTTCAATATCTGAGACATAGGTGAGAGGATTATTCTAGGAGGGGGTGGGTGAGATTCTGTGGCCTGCACTGTGCAGGGGGTCAGACTAGATGATCATAATGGTCCCTTCTGATCTTAAAGTCTATGAGTCTATGACTGTGTCTACACTGGGCCACTTATTCCGGAAAAGCAGCCGCTTTTCCGGAATAAGCTGAGAGCTGTCTACACTGTCCCCTTGAATTTCCGGAAAAGCACTGACGATCTACTGTAAGAAATCAGCTGCTTTTCCGGAAAAACTGTGCTGCTCCCGCTCGAGCAAAAGTCCTTTTTCCGGAAAACTGTTCCGGAAAAGGGCCAGTGTAGACAGCCCAGTAGTCTTTTCCGCAAAAAAGCCCCGATCGCAAAAATGACGATCAGGGCTTTTTTCTGGAAAAGCACGTCTACATTAGCCACGGACGCTTTTCCGGAAAAAAGGCTTTTCCGGAAAAGTACCCTGCCAATGTAGACGCACTTTTTCCAGAAATACTTATAAAGGAAAACTGTTCCGTTTTAAGCATTTCTGGAAAAAGGTGCCAGTGTAGACACAGCCTATGAGTCTAAGAGCTGTGCCAGGGATATGCCAAGGCCCAGGACCAGAGCTCCCACTCCAGGGCAGCCCCCAAGACCTGCCCTTACTACCAGGAGTTGGAGCAGATTGTGGGTTGTGGGGAAGCCCAGAGTCTACTGCATGTGGTGGAGTCCGGGTTAACCCCCCACACCATAGACCAACCCCTGAGGGAGGGGACCCAGGCAGGAGAGGCGGGAAAGCTGCACCCAGAGGAGCAGGAGGAGGAGGACGAGGCATCAGCAGGGACCCTCTCCCAGGAGCCGGTCCTCCAGACCCCACAGGCCTCTCAGGCGTCCATGGATATCGGGAAGGGAACATCACGTGAGTGCTTTCAGGGGTCACCACACGTGGACGGGTTGGCAGTGTGAGGGGCCAGCTAGTCCCATTGCCACTGTGGGGCCCCTGTGAGGCTTTGGGGCCACTGCCCAACTCACACGCAGTGTCACCTGTATCACCCCTGAGTCTCCTGTCCAAGGAGAGCCCCTGACAGACATGGCTTGCCCTCGGGGATAGCGGGGGCGCTCACAGACAGTGACTGTCCCCTCCTCTTTTCCTACACTGCCTGACCCTCTACCCAACAGGGGAGCACCACACCCGCCCCACCCCCATCCCGGACCCGTGGCACCCGCAGGCACTAGCGGGTCTACACAGACCTGCTGAGGGAGCACGTAGTGGCCCTGCAGCACCTGAACAGGACCCTCCAGCAGAGGATGGAAGCAGAGGCCGAGTGGCGCACCAGGCTGCTGGATGAGCTGGTCCAGAAGCGCACTTCCATCTGTGCCACAATTCGGGAGGTCCTAGCCTTGCCTGCCCCTGTCACGGGCACTGCTCCTTTTGCACTCCAGGCCCCACTCCCCCTGATCCTCCAGCATCCCCTTCCCCAGCCCGTCCAGTCCACCTTCCCCCCCAGCCCATCCTGCTCCCCCCCTCCTGCCCAGGCCAAGACTGGCTCTCGCTCCATCCAATTCCAAGGCCGTGGCAATGCCAGGCTGCAAGAAGGTAGCAATACCCTTTGATCAGGGTACTTTGATCAACTTGTTCCTCCCTCCCCACTCCAGGTTTTCAGTCAACTACCACCCCAGTGAAAGGACATTTCAGTTATGGAACAAAATCTTCATTTCTGAGGGACAGATTTACTTTGTTTATAAACAGTTGAATGGTAAGAAGAGAAAGGTGCTTTTTATTCACAGTTCACACCTTTTCTGTACTACTAGTGTTTCTCATAAAAAAAATTTCTGTTTCCAAAGAAAACCGGGTCTGTATGTCTTCTTAATGGGCATAGAGTGAGAATTGTGGACGGAAAGGGATCAGTCAGGCCAACCCCGCCATGGGGGAGACCCTGGCAAAAATCAGTGGGCTCCTTCTGAGAATCTCTCCCTCAGGACCTCTTGGATTTGGACACCAGCCTGGCGGATGGCAGCCGTCTGGGGCTGCTCAAATGGCCTGTCCTCACCATCAGCACCTGTCCCCCATCTCATCAGGAAGGCCTCCCCTTTCCTCTCCACCAGGTTGTGGACGGCACAACATGCAGACCTCACCTCCGAGATGTTGCCTTCGCCCATCTCCAGGTGTGTGAGGAGGGAATGGCACCTCCCTTTCAGGAGGCTGAAAGAGCATTCCATGTGGATGCGAGCCTGGTAAGATGCGTGTTGAAAAGCTCCTTGCTCACATCCAGGTGGCCAGTGTAGGGCTTCATGAGGCACGGCATGGGGGTAGGCCATGTCGGCCACTATGCACACTGGCATCTGCACGTCCCCGAGCATGAGGTGCCACTGAGGGAAAAATGTTCCTCCTGCAACCTGCGGTTCAGGTAGGAGTTGCGGAATATGCGGGCATCATATGCCCGCCCCGACCACCCGACACAAATGTCCATAAAGTGTCCCGAGTGGTCGACCACGGCCTGCAGCTCCATGGAATAGGAGCCCTTCCTGTTCATAAACTGGACTGCTTGATGGGGCGGTGCGTGGATCGTGATGTGTGTCTCTTGAGGGCTCCTCCGCGGATCGGGAAGCCAAGAGAAGCAAACCCGGCAGCGATGTTGTCCAGGACCCGGAGATGGATGAGCCTCTTCAGCACCTCCACATTCATGGCCCTCACCACCTGCAGCACGAGACAAATAGACAGACAGAAACCAGGTGTAGTAAGTTGAGGGTCAGTAACATGGAGTCAGCAGGCCTAAACAGAGGCCTGTAACATGAAAACAGCAACAGGCCTGCTATCTAGTGAGCAAGACTTTGGTTCAGTAACAGGAGCCAAGAAAGAGGCCCTATTGATAACTCTGTGATTATGTAAGTTAGGTCGAGCATGGAAGGACACAGGGAGGCACTGGGTACAGACTGTGAGCCAAACGGGAGTAATGGAACATCTTAATAAGAAATGTCTTGGTACAAAAACTCCCTAAAAACTAATGCACCTACCGACCTAGGTTCAGGACCGGGTCGGAATTGACAGAGTGAAGGATTGTAAGTAAGCCCCCCTTCCATAAGGTGAGGGGTGGTAACTAGGCAACAGAGGGTGGTAACCTGGTACGTAAAGAAATGATGTACGTTGTTTGTACCTGTCTATAAAAGGACACCGCAGAGGGTGCTCTCCGGCAGACCTTGGGGGGGGGGGTGCACTAGGCACCTGAACGGCAGGTGTCATTGCTTAAACTTACAGAGTGCACAGTAGCTTAATATCTGATATATGGCAATAGGCCTGCCCGGTGTTGGTACCTTGTCAACGCGGGCCATAGTGCCTAGTGGTGTAACATTGTACTGATCTCTGTTACCAACTGGTAGAGCTTCGCATTTGACAATAAACCTGCTCAATTGATTTCAAACCTTCCCTGCATCTGTCGCTTCCGGGGCCTCTCAGAGATCTCTCGTGTTGACCCAAGTGCACGGGGTCTAACACTCTAGATAAAGGGAGTATCGATTGTTACGCACGCAGCCGAAAGTTTATCAAGGAGTAGAGGTCCTGTCGGGAGCGCGCCAGGACGACGCTTACACTGACAGTCCAGCACTCCTAGTCCGAACTATCTAGTTCGTCCTGCGTGTAGCCGCGGGCACAGAGTCCGCACTAGCAGACATTTAAAAATGGCAGCACCCGGCAATATGCTAATGAAGCCCGGGAAATTCAAATCCCGGGCTTCATTTGCAACTCCGTATGACTACATTAACCACGACACTTATAGTCATACCCTTATAGACTAACTGAAGTGTAGGAGCATAAGCTTTAATGGGCAAAGACCCACTTCGTCAGATGCATGTGACGAAGTGGGTCTTTGCCCACGAAAACTTATGCTTCTACACTTCAATTAGTCTATAAGGTGCCACAGGATGCCTCGCCGCTTTTGCAGATTTAGACTAACACAGCTACCTCTCTGATACTTGACAGGTTACCTAAGCGCTTGGGAGGAGATCCCTCCCCCCTCCCAACTTTCCCCTCTCCTTGTCATGACACCCCCCTCTCCCACATCAGTGCAGGGGTGGCCGAGGAGCAGCCTCCAAGTGCACTCCATCCCCCACTCCCTCTTGCCCTTCCCTGGCAGTCCCCCTTTCTCAACCCGCTCACTCAGCAGGGCCTGTCCCCCAAAAGTGACTTACCTACATCAACACGACAGTTGATCTCCCCATGCCAAACTGGTCCCTTCCAGTCCTAGTATTCTATGATTCTGTGATCATATGATCATTTATAAATAAGTTGAAGAGGATGGGTCTCAGGACAGACCCTTGCAGGACCCCACTAGTTCCCTCTCTCCACTTGCAAAACTGACCATTTATTCCTACCCTTTGTTTCCTGTCTTTTAACCAGTTCTCAATCCATGAGAGGACCTTCCCTCTTATCCCATGACAACTTACTTTACGAAAGAGTCTTTGCTGAGGGACCTTGTCAAAGGCTTTCTGGAAATCTAAGTACACTATATCCACTGGATCACCCTTGCCCGCATATTTGCTGACCCCCTCAAAGAACGCTAGGAGATTAGTAGGGCAAGATTTCCCATTACAGAAACCAGGTGGATTTCCCCCAACTAATTATGTTCATCCATGTGCACTGTTATGTGCACTGTTCATTAGCACTGGGTACTCACAGGTGCCACATTCCGTGCAGACCTAGGCATCGTGCTAAGTTTTCTCACTAATCAATTTTATTCTTTACTTTCATTTCATCTAATTTGCCCAGTACTGACGTTAGACTTACGGGTCTGTAATTGCTAGGATCACCTCTAGAGCCCTTTTAAAATATTAGCATCACCTTAGTTATCTTCCATTCATTGGTACGGAAGGTGATTTAAAGGAAAGGTTACAAACCAGAGTGAACAGTTCCCCAATTTCCCATTTGAGTTCTTTCAGAACCCTTGGGTGAATGCCATCTGGTCACAGTGATGGTTACTGTTCGGTTTATCAATTTGTCCCAAAACCTTTTCTAATGACACCTCAATCTGGGATTATTCCTCAGATTTGTCACCTAAAAAGAAGGGCTCAAGTTTGGAAATCTCCCCAATAATATCAGCTGTGAAGACTGAAGCAAAGAATTCATCCAGCTTCCCCGCTATGACTTTATCGTCTTTGATTGCTCCTTTAGGGTCTAGAAGACAGAAACCAAAACGATTTGGGGCTGGAGCACATGGCCTACGAGGAGAGGCTGAGGGATTTGGGCTTATTTAGGCTGCAGAAGAGAAGAGTGAGGGGGGATCTGAGAGCAGCCTGCAACTTCCTGAAGGGGGGTTCCAAAGAGGATGGCGAGAGGCTGTTCTCAGTGGTGACGTGTGGCTCATTCCCTAGCCTAGGTTGCCCCTCTCTCTTGTAGGGCATCAGCCTTAGACTTTGATTGTGTTTGCGGCGGGTCCCTCAGGGCTCTGGCTGTGACTGTCACTCTCCCCACGAGCACGGACAGGCCACCTCTCCCTGTGGCTCCATGTGTCGCGCCACACGAGGGTGTGTTGGGAGGGACTTCCCTGTGCTAGGCGCTTCCACGGCCCTGCAGGAAAGGGGCTGCCCAGTGTGAGGAGAGTGACTGAGGAGTCGCTGCGCTCTGCCCTTGTGTAACAGCCCCGTGGGCCTGCAGAAAATGCCTGTGCCTGCCCGTAGCCACCTTCTCTATCTGGCTCTGTTTCCTGCTCACCCCCCACCCTGGGCGCTCACAGGTGCCACATTCTGTGCAGACCTAGGCCTGGTGACTAACTTTCTCACTAACCAAATATCATTTTAAAGTAAACACAAAGCAGCCAATTCCTCTGTGGCTCAGCCCAGAGTTTTTCTCTCCCTGGGGAAGGTCCTTTAATTGCTGTTTGTGATGCAATCTGGATAAATAGCCCAGTCTCCAGGCTGGTTACATTCAGAGGTTGAGCAAACCCCCCCCTCCCCCCCCGCCGGGATAGCCCAGAGCTATATGAACAGTGCCCAGCTCTGTGCCGGCTTTCGGCGCGTGACACTGCTACAGATGCTGGGCTGAGAGGTGCAGGACCCGGACGCCTGAGGGCGGTTCCCAGAGAAGACCCTCTGATCTCCGAATTCACAGATCCCATCTTTGATGAGCTCCCCTGCTTCACACATCCAGATCTACGTAGGTATGATCAATGCAGAGAGAACCATGTTCACTGCAGAGCCATTAAACACCCCTGGGTCATAGTGTCAGCCAACAGTCAGGGCAGTGTGTGTGGGTATGTCTCCTAAGTCTTTGATTGCTAAGACATGAAGTCTCGTCACAGCGGGCAGCCAAGAAGGCTGAAAGGAGCCCCGAGAGTTTAATGTCCGTGACTTTACTGCTAGGACCGAGGTCCCGTCGCAGAGGGTAGCCAAACAGGCTAACAGACATCCCAGTGTGTAGGAAGACCTTATTACACCTTAGATTTTAGCTGCTAGAACACAAAGTTCCTTCGCAGCGGGCAGCCTGGGAAAGGCTGGAAAGGTGCCCCAACGGATCTTGTCACCTGGGAGTGAGACAGATCCAAACGCCCAAGCTCTCCCTATGTCTGTCCCTTTGTGACTGGCTGAAGTTCTTTTAAATTGTGCTTGGTTCTATTACAGCAACTGAAGGAGTCAGGTTAAAGCTTAAACAGTTACGGGTTTATTAAAAGAACTTATAAATCATATGGTTACAATGGCTATTGCTCTATTTCTTAAATGCTAGGAAAATATAGATCTTACAAATGATTACAGGAAAAAGGTAAAGATAGAAAATAGAAATAATGGTACCAAGTGACAGCTTAATCTTTAAAGAGCTCTAACAATATGTATATATACTTAAACAAAGGACCACATCCAGGTACAATTTTTACCCCCTTCTGTGCCTCTCGACTCCAGCGTGTCAGGCCAGGGCCGGTCTCTCAATTTCTAGGAAAGACGAATACGAGGTGGGCATCCCCTTGGAACCTCGGGAGGTCAAACACCTAACCCGACCAGCAGATAGGTGGTAGATTGACACACAAAGTCAGTGTGCTGCTGGACTCATCTTTATACCCCTGGGAGCCTGTATTCTCTTTCTTATCTTAAGAGGCCAAATTTTACTGGTCTGTTTTTTGGTGCCAGTTCTTACAAGCAGGTTACAAGTTAATTTACACTTGCAAGAGAGAGATAACTAAATTAGGACTGCCGGATGTTCTTGTTGGGCGGGAGATTCCTCCCCCCCCCCCCCCGCGGACGGTTATGTGTTCGTATCAATATGGGTTAAGTCAAGGGCATGATGTACAGCCTCTTAGTTTGACCACCCTCTTATCTCTGCTTACTGTTGGTCATGGTCACTGAGCCAGCATATCTAAACCTCTTGCTCCAGGGTTTTCAAAGAATATGCTGTTTTCCTGCTATTATGTGCCCTGCATGGTTTCAAGCAGACAAAGATGGACGTAAAATGGGGGTTCACTTCTGGCTACACATAGGCACAGAGGTAAGTTTGCTCCTGTATCTCTGGCCAAAACTCCCCTCTTTTCTGTGCCTGTGCACCCCTCCATAGACTCACACAATTCTAGGGAGTTGTCGACTCCAATCAGCTGTTCAAATCCGGATCAGCCTTGATAAAAGATCTTAATTCGAACTACCTACTCTGTGCTGCGTGTAGCTGCGAACACAGAGTTCGGACTAAGGTGGATTTAAAAATGGCGGCGCCTAGGAACATGCAAATATTTAAATCCCGGGATTCATTTACATCTTCGAATGCCTACATTAGTCTCCCTAGTTCGAACTAGGGGTCCAGTGTGGATATACCCCCTGAGCATAGTTTGATAAGATAATTAGATGAGGGTTTCTGGGTCTCTCTTTGGAAGGGATTTGATGCAGCCTCCCTCCATCTGTGCGACTCTTTTCCTCACTCTCTCCCATGTTGGATCCCATAATGTCACCCAGTCGCTTTCACCGATGCTGTGTGCTAGGGGGAAACCCAGCCCCTGCGCCAGCTCACAGCTCTGCTGTGCACACGACCAGGAATCCCAACGTCCCTTGGCCACAGCCCGGCACTGGGAGCTCCCGGTGAACCCGGCAAAACTCTGAATCCCGTCCAGAGTCCCATTGATCCATTTCACAGTGCCCTCATCTAGGGCTCAGGCCAGCACTCAACACGCTTTCCTGCCCACCACAGAGCCCTTCGTTCCCTTTGGACAGCTCCGCATTCGAGTACATCAGAATATTTTGTTCCCAAAGAAACACTGAAAGACGTTGATATACAATCCCAGTCCTGGCAGGGATGTGGGAGGCCCTCGAGCCCTATCCCCTTTCCTCACCCAGAGCTGAGCAGTTCCAGGCTGGTGCTGGGCAATCTGCAGCCCCCGGCCACACACAGCTGCTGAGGAGAATGGGACCGTGGGCTGGGAGACATTTTGCTGACACCGACCATCCCCAGGCACCGCTCCCACAGCTCTGCATGGCTCTGTCCCTCCATCCCTAGCCCAGGAGAGCGGTGGGGAGGACGGCCCCCTCGCCTGCAGACCCGGCTTCCCACACCTTGTACCCAGCGTTGTGCTCCACTCCGCACCCCGTCCAGTCTGCCCGCAGCTTTCCCAAAATGTGGTGCCCAGAACTGGACGCACTATTCCCATTGAGAAAAATTCAGTGCAGGGTGGAGGGGAGAATTGCACTTGTGTCTTTATTGCCACACCCCTGTTACAGACTCCCAGAATTATTTTTTTCCTACCGTGTGACACTGTTTACTCGTATTTATCTGGTGCCCATTAGGACAGCGCGATCCATTGCAACCAGGCTCCTCCTTCCACTGTTTTGCCCATTTTCATGTGTGAAATTGTGTTTTTCTACCTAACACGTAGATTGGACTGAGTGCCATAGCAGGGCTTCCGCTGCTTCCGAAGCTTGTCAGAGCTTTGTTCAAACTTTGCATTTCCCTTTAGTAGTTTATGTTTAAAAGAAAACTGCCCCCCATTTGCCTTTTTTATTTGCTGGTTTTGGCTCTGCTTTTGCCCAACTGAGCACTGCAGGTTCTCAATGACCTGTGTGGTCGATCATTCAGTTCCAAACTCTGGTGCTCCCAACCTGACGGTCCCACTGTGGACAATGTTTAACAGTCTCCTCCACTGCTAATGGACCCAGAGGTGTTTCCTCACCTTACACAGTGTGGGTACCTTGTACAGCTTCAGCACGATGTCTTGAACATGTCTACTTTATTTGTGACATTAACAAGATATTTTCTCATGCTAGAACTTGCACTAAAGTTTTCCAGCTTTTCTTATAGTTAATATACTTAACAGGGACATTCACCCAACATTAATTGGGTCTCTAAATCGATTAAGGATTTATTTTAAATAAAATGAAAATGTACAATAAAAATAAAAGGAAAATGTAGACAGGTATTATTATGAGGATAAGTTGGTTTTGCTAATCTAATCTTTTATTTTTCAGAGCTTAAGCATTGATTTAATTGTGCAAAACCAGAGCCAATTTCTCCATTTTATCTCTTTTCTGTCCTGACGATATAGTAGCAATCCTACTGCCCGTTCATTCTATGAGTCTGGCTCAGCTCAGTTCTTTCTCTCTCAGCATTCACTGAGTTCTGTCCCTTTTCAGGGCTCTTCTTGATCCGGTGATTTTGTCTCTTTTCCATTTGGCTCCATGAGGAGCTGTCCTATTCCAGGCAGGTCCCGTTTAGTCGGCACAACCAAATGAGCACGTTGTTTCCATGGTGCTAATATTAGTAAGAACCTGAAGTTTTCCCCAAGGTGGGTTTCCTACTGTTGCCTTGTATGGTTTCCCACAGCATGGGGTGTTGACATGGTTGACACGGGGAGCACCAGAAAATATGGAAGTGCCAGTAGTAGGGTCATTTGTTTACAATTTGTTACTCTGAATAATGAAAACGTCATTTCTCAGGGTGTGAAGAGCAACCGATCTGCTTCCCCATGAAAATAGTCTCCCTCAGTGCGCACCGTGCCTCATACGAACATTCTCTGTCCTTTCAGAGGCTAGTACTGCGAGCATTGCTGTAGATCGTGGGCTCACACACGACGTCAGGGGAACGTACGGCACATGCAATAAACACCGTTCTGCCTCAGAGTTGGACAACTTCCTTCCTGCTCCATGTCAGATTCCAACACAAGCCAGTTCACCAACCCCTCCACCTTCATCCTGCAGGGCATCCCTGGCCTGGAGTGGGCCCATGTCTGGATCTCCATCCCATTCCTTGCCATATACGTCATAACCATATTGGGGAACTTCACCATCCTGTTCATTGTGAAGACAGAGCCGAGCCTCCATGAGCCCATGTACTATTTCCTCTGCGTACTGGCTGTCACCGACTTGGTCCTGTCTACCGCTACCTTACCCACGATACTGAACAATTTCTGGTTCAATTCCAGGGAGATCAAGTTCAGTGCGTGCCTCACCCAGCTGTACTTCATTCATTCAATCGCACTAATTGAGTCTGGGATACTGGTGGCCATGGCTTTGGATCGTTACGTGGCCATCTGCCATCCCCTGAGACATTCCACCGTCCTGAATAATCTACTGGTGGCCAAGATTGGCTTGGCCATGATGCTGCGAGGTGCCATACTTGTACTGCCCTATCCCGTACTGGCGAGTCAGTGGCCGTATTGCAGAACCAACGTCATCCCCTATACGCACTGTGAGCACATGGACGTGGTGAATCTGGCCTGTGCTGACATCCGTGTCAGTCGATACTATGGCCTCTTTGTGCTCTTCTGTATGTTGGGTCTGGATGTGAGTTTTCTTGCTCTGTCCTATATTCTGATCCTCAGGGCCATCTTCAAACTCCCCACAAAGGACGCCCGGCTCAAGACTTTTGGGACCTGCACTTCCCACCTGTGCGTCATCTTAGCCTTTTACACTCCAACTATCTTTGGCTCCCTCACGACCCGCTTTGGCCTCAATATACCCCAGCACATCTACATTCTTATTTCTAACATTTACCTCCTGGTGCCACCCATGATAAACCCCATCATCTATGGAGTGAGGACCGAACAGATCCGGAACAGGCTGCTCCAGCTTCTGACTCTGAAATTGCCCTAAACGTTTTCTCCTGGTTACCTGACACTCAGATCGAGCTCCGTGCCGAGAAGGCTGGTGCTGGGCTTGCTTGCCTGAATGACTCACTAGCCAGTCAAAGAGCAATTCAATCCTTTCCTGATATTTCTTTCCAAGTGTAACATATTGGGGAATCCATTTGTATGCGACTCATTAAATTGTAAGGTTTCTACATTGTAACTGGACACTCAAGGCCCTGACAATAATCCCGCCTCTTTCCCAAAGGCCCCACCACTGCCCCACACCTTTCTTTGGGCTCCAGGCAGGTTTGTGTCTCTTCCAAATATCCTTCCCACCTGCATGCTCATCTCCTGTTCCATCACCCATTGGATCACCTCTGTGATGGGTTCCCTCTGCCCTCCAGGATGGAAGCTGGAGCTGAGACAGAGCTGAGACCCCTGTTTCCCATGTCTGGGTTCCCTCCTGTGTTGTGAATTGCAAGTGGCAAAGCCCCCCAGTCTGCCTCACCCCAACATCCACAGAGAAGTCCCGCACCCAGCGGTGTTCATGGATGCTCGGCCATCCACTGCCGGAGCCCCCAATGGGAAGGGTACACTCCAAACACCCCCAGCTCCCCAGCCAATGGCCCCGAAGCTGCCCTGCCCTAGTTCCATCCAGTATGGATGTGATGCCCAGAACCCTGCTGCTAGAAAGGAAGGTGCGTGTTCACCAGCTAAGGTTCCTGAGCTAAGACTGACCCTTTTGCACTGCTACCAACACACAGTGTGCGAAGTGACATGTATTTAATAGATTTCTGTGCTACAGAAAGAGTGATTTCCAGGGAGCAGTGGCGACAGCAACCAGGAGAAAGTAGAATAACTCCTATGAAATGAAAGAAAACCTTGACCCAAGTCTAACGTACTAGTGGGCCTATGAATGGAGCAGTGTCCCACCGAGTTATCTAGCAAAAGAGGGTAGCATTTCAGGCAGGCCTCCTTGGTTCCATGCTATGAGCTGTACAGATAGAACCAGCAAAGCATCTGCTTTCAGTAGACAGCTCTCTCAGCCCTTTTTGGACATAATTTGGGGCAAACAGGAGCAGTTTTAGGCCGGCTGCGGCAGCTGGTGCCCTAGACAGAACGTGTGATCTGTGCCCTTGCCTGCACGGCTGTCAATGATTTCATCATCAAGCGCCCGGGCCCGTGGCGCCTTAGACAACTGCCTAGTTTGTCTTCGTCCACGGGCCATCCCTGGGGGGCAAACACACAACTGATATGTTCTCCAGGTTCACATCAAAAAAGAGATGGCCAAGCAGAAATCCTCCTTAGGTTTGAGTGAGGGGCCAGCAGCCCCTCCCAGGGTGTGTCTAAACTACATGCCTCCGTCGACGGAGGCATGTAGATTAGACAGATCGGCAGAGGGAAATGAAGCTGTGATTAAAATAATCACGGCTTCATTTAAATTTAAATGGCTGCCCCGCTCTGGCAATCAGCTGTTTGTCGGCAGATCGGGGCAGACTGGACGCGCCGTGTCGACAAAGAAGCCTTTCTTGATCGGCACAGGTAAACCTGGTTTCACGAGGCAAATCTGATGAGGACAAGTGTAGAGTCCTGCACTTGGAACGGAAGAATCCCAAGCATTGTTCCAGGCTGGGGACCGACTGGCTAAGTAGCAGTTCAGCAGAAAAGGTCCTGGGGATTACAGGGGATAAGAAGCTGGATATGAGTCAACAGGGCGCCCCTAATGAAATCGAATCACAGCAGATCCAGAGAATTGATTATTCCAGTGTGTTCGGCTCTGGTGAGGCCACATCTGGAGTACTGTGTCCAGTTCTGGGCCCCCCACTACAGAAAGAACGTGGATGCATTGGAGAGGATCCAGCGGAAGGCAATCACAATGAATGAGAGTTTCTGGGCATTACCACATAGCTGACTCCTGAGGTGTTTACTCAGGTCTTACTCCAAGGAAAATTTGCCTCAGAGCCTCAGAATTTGACCTTTTTACTGTACAGCTAACGGCTTTTATCCTCAAGGATTCAATGGACCATTTAGGTCTAGGTTGGATATTAGGACCAACTATTTCCTTAGGAGGGTTATTTCCCTGGGAGGGTGGGGAAGCACTTGGATGGGTTCTCTTGGGAGGAGGTAGAATCTCATCCCTTGAGGTTTTATGGTCCCGACTTGACAAAGTCCTGGCTGGGCTGATTGAGTTGGGGTTGGCCGTGCTTTGGGTTGGGGGCTGGACTCCATGACTCCGGCAGTCTCTTCCAGCCCTGGGGTTTCCTCCACATGGCAGAAGTGGTGAAAGAAGGAAGGCTATGTCTACACTATAAAGTTAATTCGAACTAACGTACCTTAGTTCGAATTAACATTGATAGGCGCTACACTAGCGCTCCGCTAGTTCGAACTTAATTCGAACTAGCAGAGCACTTAGTTCGATCAAGGTAAACCTCATTCCTTGAGGACTAAGCCTAGTTTGAACTTACTAGTTCGAATTAAGGGCTGTGTAGCCCCTTAATTCGAACTAGTGGGAGGCTAGCCCTTCCCAGCTTTCCTTGGTGGCCACTCTGGGCACCACCAGGGAAAATCGTCTGCCCCCCTCCTGGCCCTGAACGCCTTAAAGGGGCATGGGCTGGCTACGGTGCCCGTGCCAGGTGCAAGCCTGCCAGCACCCAGCAAGCAGACCCTGCATCTGGCACGGATCGAGCCACCCACCCGTTGCCCCCCAGCCCTCCGCCTCTCCCCGGGACCAGGCTGGCGGCTCTCGGGAGCCTGCCCAGGACTGCAAGAGGCGGGTACCCGCCTGGTCTAGTGCAGACATCTTGGACCTCGTCCACGACCTCCTCACTAGGCACAGGAAAGTGGCCGTCTAGGGCAGGAGAGCTGCCAGCCTGGCCACCCAGGAGCAGGTTGGCATGAAAATCAAGGTAGTCCACTGAGACCCCCGACCCTGAGCCCTGAGCTTAGAATGCCCGTACTGGGTCAGACCAAAGGTCCATCTACTCCAGTAGCCCGTCTGCCGACAGCGGCCAACCCTAGGGACCCTGGAGGGGATGGACCAAAGACAGTGACCAAGCCATTTGTGGCGTGCCATCCATCTCCAGCCTTCCACAAACTTTGGGCAGGGACACCACTCCTACCCCCTGGCTAATACCACTCCATGGACCCAACCTCCATGACTTGATCTAACTTCTCTTTAAACTCTGTTCTAGTTGTAGCCTTCACAGCCTCCTGCAGCAAGGAGTTCCACAGGTTGACTCTTTGCTTTGTGAAGAACAACTTTCTGTTACTAGTTTGAAGCCTGCTACCCATTCCTTTCCTTTGGTGTCCTCTAGTCCTTCTATTATGGAAACTAATGGAGAACTTTTCTTTATGCACCCTCTCCACTCCACTCTTGCTTTTATAGACCTCTATCCTATCCCCCCTCAGTCTCCTCTTCTATAAACTGAAAAGTCGCAGTCTCTTTAGCCTCTCTTCATATGGGACCTGTTCCAAACCCCTGATCATTTTAGTTGCCCTCCCCTCTCCCAGCCTCTCTCTTCCCCTCTCCCACCTCTTTTTCCCAGTCTCCCCCAGTTTTGTTCAATAAAGAGAGATTCTATTTTTGAACACACGTTTTCTTTATTTTGTACATCAGGAAGGGGGGCTAGGGAAGGGTAAGTGGAAGGAGGTGAGGGAGGAATGGGGTACGCACCCCCGATGGGGAGGACTGGGCTGGCTCTGTGGGCTTCTCGGGGTGGAGAGAGGCTGTTCTCAGTAGTGACAGATGGCAGAACAAGGAGCAATGGTCTCAAGTTGTGGTGGGAGAGGTCCAGATTGGATATTAGGAAAAACTATTTTACTTGAAGGGTAGTGAAGCATTGGAATGGGTTACCTAGGGAAGTAGTGGAGTCTCCATCCCTAGAGGTGTTTAAGTCTCGGCTTGACAAAGCCCTGGCCGGGTTGATTTAGATGGGATTGGTCCTGCCTAGAGCGGGGGGCTGGACTTGACGACCTTCTGGGGTCTCTTCCAGTTCTATGATTCTATGATAAGGGGATGGTTGGATGAAATAACATGATCTTGGTAACTAATTGACCATTCATTATCAGTTGGAAATAGGTCAATGGAGGGATGATAGGAGTTGCTATAGGGAACTTTCTGGGTGTCTGGCTGGTGAGTCCTGCCCACATGCTCAGGATTTAGCTGATCGCCATATTTGGGGTCGGGAAGGAATTTTCCTCCAGGGTAGATTGGCAGAGGCCCTGGAGGTTTTTCGCCTTCCTCTGTAGCATTGGGCACAGATCACAGCTGAAGGACTCTATGCATGTTGGGTCCTTCAAAGTATTTGAATGCTTCAATATCTTTGATATAGGTGAGAGGATTATTCTAAGAGGGGTGGTGAGATTCTGTGGCCTGCACTGTGCAGGGGTTCAGACTAGATGATCATAATGGTCCCTTCTGACCTTAAAGTCTATGAGTCTATGAATCTATGAAGTTCTCCTGCAGCCCCCGGATTGCCCCCTCCCCCCGGATGGCAGCCTGTGGCAAGTGCAGCCGGGCTGATGGCCGAGTGCTGTGATGTTCCGTGTGTGGGCATTCAGGGCACTCCAAGCCAGGACTGCTTTGCAAGCAGGGAACCCCTGAGAACTGTCTGTCCGGGGTGGGGGTCGGGTCCCTTTAAGCGCAGCCCTCGGCTAGCCTGAGACATCAGCTCCACGCTCTAAGACCTCATCTGATGCCCTGCCGGCACTGCTTCCGGCCATCCTTAACCTCAGTTCAGGGTCCACTCACTGTGGACATACTAATTCGAACTAGTTTTTTCATCTGTATGCGTTAGTTCGAATTAGCGCTGTAGTGTAGACAGACCCGAAGGGACTTCACCAGTTGGTTTCACTCCAGCCACAACGGAGCCCCTGAAATCACGGCTCTAGGAACAAGAGTTTTGCAGGGTAGCTGGTCCCACGCTTGAAAGGAGAAATCCCGGCCGCTATATGGAAATTTGGTGAACTTTTTGTTAGACAGTCTGATTCAAATCTTGTCGAATTTATAGAACCGAGAGGGCATCTGTGCTTTATTTCTTGGCAAATCGCTTTCATTGGCTGGAACCCTCCTCCTCCGCCTGTATACAAGAAGAGGCCAGGAAGGAGGTATAAAGACGCCATGTGGTCGGTGCCATTTTGTTCTCAGCTCAGCACTTCATCCCAGAGGCAGCATTGCAGGGATCGAAGAGCCCGGAATACCTGTGAACCCATCCTGATCTTAGGATGTGCAACAAGGACTTTTAAACCAGCAGCTGTAACATCTCTGCTAGAGACTGCATGGAGGACTGGGAGATTCGGTGCATGTAACGTACTATTCCTTTAACAACCCCACTCTCATGCTTTTCTTTGTTGTAATAATAAACCTTTAGTTGTTAGATATAAAGGATTGGCCCAGCGTGATTTGTGGGTAAGGTCCAGAGGGTAAATTGACCAGGAATCTGTGGCTGGTTTCTTGGAACCGGACAGAACTTGTTCGGGGTAGGTGGGATTGGGTGCTAGGACCCCCCACCTGTGTATAGGCCCGGGGCCATCTGGGGCACGGATATTGCTGGGGTGTCGGAGGGGTTTTGCTCATGAGTCTTCAGGCAGGCAGCTGAAGTGCTCTGTGGGACTGGTTTGTGGCCTGTTTGGGAAGGCCACCAGTCTGGGGGCTGTAAGGAGCCCCGGATTGGAGCAATTCGCCCTGAGCGGACGCCCTCAGCTGTGCCCAGACACGGCCCGGTCCGTCACACCTCACCTTGACCTGCTGCTCAAAAACAGAGAGGAACTAAGAGGGGAAGTAGAGGTGGGTGGCAACCTGGGCAGCAGTGATTGTGATATGGTTGTGTTTAGGATCCTGAAAGGAAGAAACGAGAGCAGCAAAATATACATCCTGGACTGCAGAAAATCAATTGTGCTTTCACTTCCCTGATGCCTATTAATGTCATTTGGCGCCGCTGCACGCTGTGGACGTTTTCAGAAAACTGTCCACGATAACTCTAAGATCTCTTTCCTGATTTGTCGTAGCCAAATTATCCCCCATGATATTTTCTGTATAGTTGGGGTTATTTTTCCCGATGTGCATTACTTTACACTTATCCACATTAAATTTCATTTGCCATTTTGTTGCCCAATCACTCGGTTTGGTGAGATCTTTTGAAGTTCTTCACAGGCTGTTTCTGTCTTGACTATCTTGAACAGTTTAGTATCATCCGCCCGCTTTTCTACCTCACTGTTTGCCCATTTCTCTAGATCATTTATGAATAAATTTAATAGAAATTGGCCCTAGGACTGACCTTTGGGGGACCCCACTGTAACCTCTCTCCACTTGCAAAACTGACCATTTATTCCTGCCCTGTGTTTCCTGTCTTTTAACCATTTCTCAATCCATGAAAGGGCCTTCCCTCTTATCCCATGACAACTCACTTTCCTGAAGAGCCTTTGGTGAGGGATCTTTTCAAAGGCTTTCTGGAAATCTAAGTACACTATATCCACTGGATCCCCCTTGTCCACATATTTGCTGACCTCCTCAAAGAACTATAGCAGATTAGGAAGGCAGGATTTCCTGTTAGATAAACCACGTTGATTTCCCTCAAGAAATTATATTCATCCATGTGACTGACAATTATATTATTTCCTATCATTTCAGCTAATTTGCACAGTACTGACGTTAGACTTACCGGCTTGTAATAGCTGTGTAGAGAGTCTCTGGGTTAAGCTAAAAGGGGTAAAAAATGAGGGTGATATCATGCTAGGAATCTACTACAGGCCACCTAGCCAGGTGGAAGAGGTGGATGAGGCCTTTTTTAAACAATTAACAAAACTATCCAAAGCCCAAGATTTGGTGGAGATGGGGGACTTCAACTATCCAGACATATGTTGGGAAACTAACACAGCGAGGCACAGGCTATCCAATAAGTTTCTGGACTGCATTGGAGACAACTTTCTGTTTCAGAAGGTTGAAAAAGCTACCAGAGGAGAAGCTGTTCTGGATTTGGTTTTAACAAATAGGGAGGAACTAGTTGAGAACTTGAAAGTGGAAGACAGTATAGGGGACAGTGATCACGAAATAATAGAGTTCATGATCTTAAGGAAAGGTAGAAGGGAGACCAGCACAATTGAGGTAATGGATTTCAGGAAGGCAGATTTTGATAAGCTCAGAGAACTTGTAGGTAAGGTCCCATGGGAAGCAAGACTGAAGGGAAAAACAACTGAGGAGAGTTGGAAGTATTTCAAAGGGACGTTGTTAAGGGCCCAAAAGCAAACAATTCCGCTGTGTAGGAAAGATAGAAAATATGGCAAAAGACCAGCGTGGCTTATCAAGGAGATCTTGCACAATCTCAAAATAAAAAAGGAGTCATATAAAAAATGGAAACTAGGACAACAAACAAAGGATGAATATAGGCAAGCAACACGGGAATGCAGGGGCAAGATTAGAAAGGCAAAGGCACAAAATGAGATCAAACTAGCTACAGGCATAAAGGGAAACAAGAAGAACTTTTATAAATACATTAAAAGCAAGAGGAAGACCAAGGACAGGGTAGGCTCACTGCTTAATGAGGAGGGAGAAGCAGTAACAGGAAACTTGGAAATGCCGGAGATGCTCAATGACTTCTTTGTTTCGGTCTTCACCGAGAAGTCTGGAGGTGTGCCTAACGTAGTGAATACAAGCAGAGAGAGGGTAAGTTTAGAAGATAGGATACACAAAGAACAAGTTAAAAATCACTTAGGAAAGTTAGATGTCAGCAAGTCACCAGGTCCTGATGAAATGCATCCCAGGATACTCAAGGAGCTGATAGAGGAGGTATCTGAGCCTTTAGCTATGATCTTTGAAAAATCATGGCAGACAGGGGAGATTCCAGAAGACTGGAAAAGGGCAAATATTGTGCCCATCTATAAAAAGGGGAATAAGAACAACCCAGGAAACTATAGACCGGTCAGTTTAACGCCCGTCCCAAGGAAGATAATGGAGCAGGTAATTAAGGAAATCATATGCAAACACTTGGAAGGCAATAAAGTGATAGGGAATAGCCAGCATGGGTTTGTGAAGAACAAGTCATGCCAAACTAATCTGATAGCTTTCTTTGATAAGATAACAAGCCTTGTGGATAAGGGAGAAGCGGTGGATGTCATATACCTAGACTTTAGTAAGGCATTTGATACAGTCTCGCATGATATTCTTATTGATAAACTAGGCAAATATAACTTAGATAGGGCCACGATAAGGTGGGTGCATAATTGGCTGGATAACCGTAGTCAGAGAGTTGTTGTTAACGGTTCTAAATCCTGCTGGAAAGGGATAACAAGTGGAGTTCCTCAAGGGTCTGTTTTGGGACCCGTACTGTTCAATATCTTCATCAACGATGTAGATATTGGGATAGAGAGTACGCTTATTAAGTTTGCAGATGATACCAAACTGGGTGGGGTTGCAACTTCTTTGGAGGATAGGGACATAATTCAAAATGACCTTAGCAAGTTAGAGAAATGGTCGGAGGTAAACAGGATGAGGTTTAATAAAGAGAAATGCAAAGTGCTCCACTTAGGAAGGAACAATCAGTTCCATACATACAAGATGGGAAGCGACTGTCTAGGAAGGAGCATGGCGGAAAGGGATCTAGGGGTCATAGTGGACCACAAGTTGAATATGAGTCAACAGTGTGATGCTGTTGCAAAAAAAGCAAATATGATTCTAGGTTGTATCAACAGGTGTGTTGTAAGCAAAACTCGTGAAGTCATTCTGCTGCTCTACTCTGCACTAGTTAGGCCTCAGCTGGAGTACTGTGTCCAGTTCTGGGCGCCACATTTCAAGAAAGATGTGGAGAAATTGGAAAGGGTACAGAGAAGAGCGACAAGAATGATTAAAGGTCTAGAGAACAAGACCTATGAAGCCAGGCTTCATGAACTGGGCTTGTTTAGTTTGGAAAAAAGAAGATTAAGGGGGGACATGATAGCAGTTTTCAAATATCTAAAAGGGTGTCACAAGGAGGAAGGAGAAAATTTGTTCCTCTTGGTTACTGACGACAGGACAAGGAGTAATGGGCTTAAAGTGCAGCAGGGGAGGTTTAGATTGGACATTAGGAAAAAATTCCTAACTGTCAGGGTGGTCAAATATTGGAATAAATTGCCCAGGGAGGTGGTGGAATCTCCCTCTCTGGAGATATTTAAGAACAGGTTAGATAGACATCTGTCAGGGATGGTGTAGACGGAGCTTGGTCCTGCCTTGAGGGCGGGGGGCTGGACTCGATGACCTCTCGAGGTCCCTTCCAGTCCTATGATTCTATGATTCTACCAGAATCACCTCTAGAGCCCTTTTAAAATATTGGCATGATGTGAGCTATCTTCCAGTTATTAGATATGGAGGCTGATTTAAAGGATAGGTTAGAAACCACAGTTAATAGTTCCACAATTTCCCATTTACGTTCTTTCAGAACTCTTGGGTGAATGTCATCTGGTCGCAGTGACATGTTACTGTTCACTTTATCAGTTTGTCCTGAAACCTCTTCTAATGACACATTAATCTGGGATCATTCCTCCGATTTGTCACCTAGAAAGAATGGCCCAGGTTTGGGAATCTCCCCAATATCCTCAGTAGTGAAGACTGAAGCACAGAATTCATGTATTGTTTCCACATTGACTTTATCATCTCTGAGTTCACATTTAGGGTCTAGCAGAGAGAAACCAAAACGACTTGGGGCTGGAGCACATGGCCTACGAGGAGAGACTGAGGGGTTTGGAGTTATTTAGTCTGCAGAAGAAAGAAGTGAGGGGGGATCTGAGAGCAGCCTGCAACTCCCTGAAGGGGGTTCCAAAGAGGCTGGAGAGAGGCTGTTCTCAGTGGTGACGTGTGGCTCATTCCCTAGCCTAGGTTGCTCCTCTCTCTTGTTGGGCATCGCCTTAGACTTTGATTGTGTTTGCGACGGGTCCCTCAGGTCTCTGGCTGTGACTGTCTCTCTCTCCACAAGCACGGACAGGCCCCCTCTCCCTGTGGCTCCGTGTGTCGCACCACACGAGGGGGTGTTAGGAGGGACTTCCCTGTGCTAGGCGCTTCCACGGCCCTGCAGGAAAGGGGCTGCCCAGTGTGAGGAGAGTGACCGAGGAGAGTCGCTGTGCTCCGGCCCCTGTGTGACATCCCCGTGGGCCTGCAGAAAGTGCCCGGGCCTGCCCATAGCCACCTTCTCCACGTGGCTCTGTCTCCTGCCAACACACCCACCCTGAGCGCTCCCGTTCTGTGCAGACTTAGGCCTGGTGCCGAACTTTCTCACTAACCAAATAGCATTTTAAAGTAAACATGGAGCAGCCAATTGCTCTCTGGCTCAGCCCAGAGCCAGAGTTCTCCTCTCCCTGGGGAAGGGCCTTTAATTGCTGTTGGTGCCGCAAGCTGGATGACTAGCCCAGTCTCCACGCTGGTTACATCCAGATGCCGCTTCTCCCCCAGACACTGAGCGAACCCCCCTGGGATGGCACAGAGCTATATGAACAGTGCACAGCCCTGTGCTGGCTCTCGGCAGGACGCTGCTGCAGACGCTGGGCTGAGAGAGGCGAGGGACGTGGCTGCTTTGGGGGGGATTCGTAGGGAAGACTCTTTGGTCTCTGGATTCACAGATCCCATCTCTGATGAGCTCCCCTGCTCCACAAACGCAGACCTATGTTGGCATGATCAATGCAGAGTGACCATGTGCTGTGCAGAGCCATTAAACATCCCTGGGCCATTGCCACAGAGGTAAGTTTGCTCCCGTTTCTCTGGCCAACCCCCCCCCCCCCCCCCCAGACTCATCTAATTCTAGGGAAGTGATAGAAATGTAGCCGTGTTAGTCTGGTGTAGCTGAAACAAAATACAGGACTATGTAGCAGTTTAAAGACTAACAAGATGGTTTATTAGATGATGAGCTTTCGTGGGCCAGACCCACTTCCTCAGATCGAATAGTGGAAGAAAATTGTCACAACCAGATATACCAAAGGACACAATTAAAAAAATGAACAAATATGAAAAGGACAAATCACATTTCAGAACAGAAGGGGCATGCGGGGGGGGGGGGAGGTAAATGTCTGTGAGCTAATGGTATTAGAGGTGATAATTGGGGAAGCTCTTTGTAATGGGTAAGATAACTAGAGTCTGGGTTAAGACCCCGGCGTTGAGTGTTGAATTTTAGCAGGAATAACAGTTCAGAGGATTCTCTTTCAAGTGGAGTCTTAAAAGGCATCGACTCCAACCACCTGTTCAAAGCTGGACCAGCCCAACTAAATCATTGCAGCCAGGTCTTTGTGAAGCCAAGAGCTCAACCCTAAGGAACCCATCCCACTGCTTCACCACTCTCCTAGGGAACTCCTTTTTTCTAATGTCCCACCTACACCTCCCCCCGTGATGTGCTCCAGCCCAGAGGTGGCTGCATTTCAGTGTCCCAGGGGTCCTTCAGGAGGAAAGGACTTAGCAGATGCACAATCCAAGGCCCAGCCCTGAGGCTGGGGTCAGCTTTTGGCTCAGGCCGCACTGAAGCAAAACTGCCCTTGGAATCAGAAATGAGGAAAGAGTTGAGGAGGCAGCAGCATGTCCCTGCACAGACACTGTCCCCTCCCCCTCGGGCATGGCAGGGCTCTGGCTGGTTCTAGGGGTTCATTCCTGCCATTAGCCTGCTGGGAAGCGAAGAGATGCGAGGGCTCCGCACTGCAACCATGAACGCATTGATCAGCAGAGGCAAGACCAGGGTTCACAGTGAAGCTTTAATGCTTTAAGTTCTTGCGAGCGCTTGTGAAGTGCCGTGCTGCTGTGATGCTTTCAGTGTCGAATAGCCCAGAAACCAATGTCCAGAACAGCACTGGGAGTTAGAGAATCCAGCCCTCCCCCTCGCAGTCTCTCCACAGGGTGAATCACGCTCAGGACTCAGCCGTTAGCCCGGATTTCCAGCTGGAATTTGTCTGGCTTCAGCCTCCAGCCTCTGGGCCTGGCGCATCTCATCTCGGTGAGATCCCAGAGCCCGACATTCCCTGTGGTTTTGCCCCAGCCCAGTCTCTGCCTGAGCCTAGTTTGATACGATAATGAGATGAGGGTTTGGGTCTCTCTCTGGATGGGATTTGACGCAGCCTCCCCCCATCTGTGCGGCTCTTTTCCTCCCCCGCTCCCAGTTTGGGTCCCGCAATCTCACCCAGGCGCTTTCACCGATGCCGTGTGCAAGGGGGAAACCCTGCCCCTGCGCCAGCTCTCAGCTCTCCTGTTCACACGACCAGGAATCCCAGCGTCCCTTGGCCACAGCCCGGCACTGGGAGCTCCCGGTGAACCCGGCTAAACTCTGAATCCCGTCCAGGGTCCCATTGATCCATTTCACGGTGCCCTCATCTAGGGCTCAGGCCGGCACTCAACACGCTTTCCTGCCCACCGCAGAGCCCTGCGTTCCCATTGGACAGCTCCGCATTCGAGTACATCAAACTATTTTGTTACCATAGAAACATAGTAAGACACAGAATCCCAGGCCTGGCAGGGACCGTGTTCTATTGTTTTTACCATAGAAACATAGAAACACAGAAACATAGAGTCCTAGGCCTGGCAGGGATGTGGGAGGCCCATGAGTCCCGTCCCCTTTCCTCACCCAGGGCTGAGCAGTTCCCGGCCGGTGCTGGGCAACCTGCAGCCCCCGGCCACACACAGCTGCTGAGGAGAATGGGACCGTGGCCTGGGAGACATTTTGCTGACACCGACCATCCCCAGGCACCGCTCCCACAGCTCTGCATGGCTCTGTCCCCCTGTGCCCAGCCCAGGAGAGCGGTGGGGAGGGCAGCCCCCTCGCCTGCAGACCCTGCTCCCCACAGCTCTTTTCTCAACTTGCACACAGCGTGGTGCTCCACTCCGCACCCTGTCCAGTCTGCCCACAGATTTCCCAAAATGTGGTGCCCAGAACTAGACATGCTATCCCCATTGAGGACTATTCAGTGCAGGGCGGAGAAGAATTACACTTGTGTCTTTAATGCCACTCTCCCATTACAGCCCCCCGGAATTAGATTTGCTTTTTTTCCAACCGTGTTACACTGTTTACTCGTATGTATCTGGGGTCTATTGCAGCAGGGCTCCTCCTTAGACTGTTTTGCCCATTTTGCATGGGTGCAATTTTTTTTCCTTCCTATCACGTAGATTGGACTGAGTGCAATAGCAGGGCTTCCGCTGCTTCCTAACCTTGTCAGAGCTTTGTTCAAACTTTGCCTTTCCTTTTAGTAGCATATGTTAAAAAAGAAATCTTCCCCCCCATATGCCTTTTTTATTTGCTGATTTTGGCTCTGCTGATGCCCAACTGAGCACTTCAGGTTTTGAATGAGCTGTGTGATTGATCATTCAGTTCCAAACTCTGGCACTCCCAACCCAACGGTCCCACTGTGGACTGTGTTAATCACTCTCCTTCACTGCTAATGGACCCAGAAGTGTTTCCTCTTATTACACGGTATGGGTACCTCATACAGCTTCAACATGATGTCTTGAACACGTCTACTTTTTCTGCAAGATTAACAACTTTCATTTCTCACACTAGGATTTGCACTAAAGTTTTCTAGCATTTCTTATATTTAATATACTTAACAGGAACATTTACCCAACATTAATTGGGTCTTTAAATCGCTTAAACTTTTTAAAAAAAATAAAATGCAAATGTACATGAAAAAATAAAAGGAAAATGTATATACTTTCTTTTAACTATTGTACTTTTAATAATAGATAGTTATTATTATGAACAGGACTCGCCGAACTGCGGGAAGCCCCACTCGCAAGCCGCCCTGTCTGGCGATCTGTGCATGCTCTTCTGGGTTTCAATCTACTCTCCACAGGTGAGTAGATTGTATTATTTGTCAAGCCCTGATTATGAAGATAATTTTCCTTTGCAATTTCTTAAAAATACTATTTTTTCTATTTCATTTTTTTAGTAAATTGGTTTGAAATGAGCATTCCATCAGTTTTTTTCTTCCTATAAACTCTCTCCATTTTAAGAAAAACGGATTATAATCAATTTAGTTTCAGGAATCTTATCTTCTACTTTTCAAATTTAAGCATTGATTTAGTTGTGCCAAACCAGAGATAATTTCACTCTTTTATCTCATGTCTCTCCTGCCGATTAAGGAGCAATCCTTCTGCGTGTTCGTTCTCTGAGTCCAGCGCAGCTTGGTTCAGTCTCTCTCAGCATTCACTGATTTCTGTCCATTTTCAGGACTGTTCTTGATTTGGTGATTTTGTGTCTTTTCCATTTGGATCCATGAGGAAACGTCCCATTCAAGGCATGTCCCGTTTTCCTGGCACGACCAAACGATCACGTTTCTTTGAACACTTTCTTGTCTGTGGCCTTATCACTGTTTAGTGAGTGAATACACTCATCGTAAACGACCCCCATTGTCACTCTCATTTCTCCAGCTCACTTTCCCCCCTCTCAGTTGTGCTGATGCTTGGATATTAGGGGTTGGGATCTCTTCTCTCTTTCCCATTGGAATGCAATCCGTTCTGTGCTTTACTTTCCTCTCCTCCATCATCTTCCCCTTCTTGTTTCCTCAAAGACTCCTTAGGCTCGGCCTCCCCCAGTCCCGCGGTTTGTCTCAGACCACCCCTTTCTATCTGCTGTATCCTCCACAGAGACGAGGCAGCAAAACTGAGCACGTCCCACCGGGTGATTCTCCATCCAATTCTCCATCCTGAGGCATCCAAACATGGGCTTTCCATCTGCCACCGTAGTAAAAGAATAAGTGTTTCTATGGTGTTGATATCAGTGAGGACCTGATGTTTTCCCCAAGGTGTGTCTCCTACTGTTGCGTTGTATGGTGTCCCACAGAGTGAGGTGTAGACATGATTGACACGGGGAGCACCAGAAAATATGGAGCTGCCAGTAGTAGGGTCATTTGTTTACAATTCATGTAGTGAAGAGCAACCGATCTGTTCCCCATGAAAATATTCCCCTTCAGTGCACACTGCACCTCACACAAACGTTCTCTGTCCTTTCAGACGTTAGTACTGCAAGCACTGCTGTAGATCCTGGGCCCACACAGGACGTCAGGGGAACGTACGGCACATGCAGTAGACACCGTTCTCCCTCAGAGTTGGACACCTTCCTCCCTGCTCCATGGCAGATTCCAACACATCTGAATTCACCAACCCCTCCACCTTCATCCTGCTGGGTATCCCTGGCCTGGAGTGGGCCCATGTCTGGATCTCCATCCCCTTCTGTGCCATGTACGTCATAACCATCTTGGGGAACATCACCATCCTATTCATGGTGAAGACGGAGCCTAGGCTCCATGAGCCCATGTACTATTTCCTCTGCATGCTGGCCGTCACCGACCTGCTCCTGTCCACATCTACACTACCCACAATACTGAGCAATTTCTGGTTCAATTCCAGGGAGATCGAGTTCAGTGCCTGCCTCACCCAGCTGTACTTCGTTCACTGCTTCTCAGCGATTGAGTCTGGGATATTGGTGGCCATGGGTTTGGATCGCTACGTGGCCATTTGCCGTCCCCTGAGACATTCCACCATCCTGAATAACCCCCTGGTGGCCAAGATTGGCCTGACCATGGTGCTGCGAGGTGTCGTACTTGTACTGCCCTTTCCCATCCTGGCGAGCCAGTGGCCATATTGCAGAACCAACGTCATCTCCTACACGCACTGTGAGCACATGGACGTGGTGAATCTGGCCTGTACCGACATCCATGTCAGTCGTAACTACGGCCTCTTTGTGCTATTCTGTGGGGATACTCTGGATATGTTTCTTATCTCTGTGTCCTATATTCTGATCCTCAGGGCCGTCTTCAAACTCCCCACAAAGGACGCCCGGCTCAAGACTTTTGGGACCTGCACTTCCCACCTGTGTGTCATCTTAGCCTTTTACACTCCAAATCTCTTCAGCTCCCTCACAACCCGCTTTGGCCTCAATATACCCCTGCATATCTACGTTCTTATTTCTAACATTTACCTCCTGGTGCCGCCCATGATAAACCCCATCATCTATGGAGTGAGGACCAAACAGATCCGGGCCAGGCTGCTCCGGCTTGTTACTCTGAAAGGGACCTAAATGTTTTCTCCTGGCTCTCAGATCAAACTCCATGTTGATTTGGCTGGTTCTGGGCTTGCTTCTCTCAATGACTCACTGGCTGGTCAAAGAGAGATTCAATCCTTTCTAAATGTAACATATTGGGGATCAATCTGTATGCGACTCATTAAATTGTAGGGTTTCTATGTTGTAACTGGACAACCAAGGCCCTGACAATGAGCCCTCTTCCTTCCCAAAGGGCCTAGCCCTGCCCCAGACCTTCCTTTGGGCTCCAGGCATGTTTGTGCCTCTTCCAAGTGTACTTCCCTCATGCTTCCTCGTCTCCTCTCCCATCACGCATTGGGTCACCTCTGTGATGGGTTCCCCCCTGTTGCCCCAGGATGGCAGCTGGAGCTGAGACAAAGCTGAATCCTCTGAGTCCCATGTCTGGGTTCCCTCCTGTGTTGTGAATTTCAAGTGGCAACTCCCCCATTCTGCCTCACCCCAACATCCACTGGCAGGTCCTGCACCCAGTGGCATTCATGGATGCTCGAACAGACACTGCCTGAGCCCCCAGTGGAAGACACTACAGCCCAAACACCCCCAGCTCCGCAGCCAATGCCCATGGAGCTGCCCTGCCCTGGTCCCATCCAGTGTGGATGTCATGCCCAGCACCCTGCTGCTGGATGTTTTCAAGGTATTTCAATGAAAGAAGATGCCCCGTGCGATGGTAGCTACCCATGAAAATTACAGATCTCTGATCCCTTAGTAACAGCCCTGTGTGTTCGGAATATTTCCCCTCAGTCAGCTCTCTCCAGAACTTTCTATCTGATAGCGATCCATCCCTACTGAGCATGTACAGGGCATCGGTCCCTACAGACAGCTTGGCATTCTCTCCAGCTCTTTTTCCTCATCAACTACAATTATAAAATATGCTCACAGAGCAGCCAATTCCTCCATGACTCAATTCAGAGCCCAAAACTTCTCCTCTGCCTTTGGGAAGGCTCCTAAAACATTGTTTACTCCTAACACTGGATAATTAGCACAGAGGCCCAGACAGGCCAGACTCCTGCCTGGTTACATCCAGATGCTGCTTCTCCCCCAGATGCTGACTGAACTCCCCTGGGATGGCCCAGAATTGTGTTATCACCAGCACACAGCCTTGTGTCATCTCTCGGTGTGGGACACTGCTGCAGATGCTGGGCTGAGAGAGGTGCGGGACTCGGCTGCCTGAGGGGGGTTCCCAGGGAAGATACATATGAAAGAAGATGCCCAGTGCGATGGTAGCTACCCATGTCACTCTCAGCACTCACAGGTACCAACTCTTGCTGAAGAGCTCACCGGGGGTACGTCTACACTACAGAGTTAGTTCGAACTAACTTAGTTCTAATTAGTTAATTCAAACTAAGCTAATTCGAACTAACGCGTCTAGAACTAAAAACTAGTTCGAATTAGCGATTTGCTAATTCGAACTAGCATGTCCACATTAAGTGGACCCTGAACCGGGCTTAAGGATGGCCGGAAGCAGTGCCGGCAGGGCATCAGAGGAGGACTTAGAGCGTGGAGATGCTGTCTCAGGCTAGCCGAGAGCTGCGCTTAAAGGGACCCGACCCCCACCCCGGACAGACAGTTCTCAGGGGTGCCCCGCTAGAAAACCAGTCCTGGCTTGGAGTGCCCGGAGTGCCCACACTGGGCACATCACAGCACTCAGCCATCAGACCGGCTGCACTTGCCGCAGGCTGCCATCTGGGGAGAGGGGGCATTTGGGGGGCTGCAGGAGAGCTTCCACCCCCAGAAGCCCGCAGAGCCAACTCAGTCCTCCCCATCGGGGGCTCATACCCCATTCCTCCCTCACCTCCTTCCACTTACCCTTCCCTAGCCCCACTTCTTATTGATGTACAAAATAAAGATAACGTTTCTTCCAATATTGACTCTGTCTTTATTGAACAAAACTGGGAGAGACTGGGAAAAGGAGGTGGGAGAGGGGAAGAGAAAGGCTGGGAGAGGGGAGGGCAACTAACATGATCAGGGGTTGGGAACAGGTCCCAGATGAAGAGAGGCTACAGAGACTGGGACTGTTCAGCTTAGAAAAGAGGAGATGGAGCGGGGACAGGATAGAGGTCTCTAAAAGCAGGGGTTGGGTGGAGAGGGTGCATTCAGAAAAGTTCTTCATGAGTTCCCATAAAGAAGGACTAGAGGACACCAAAGGAAAGGAATGGGTAGCAGGCTTCAAACTAGTAAGAGAAAGTTGTTCTTCACAAAGCAAATAGTTAACTTGTGGAACTCCTTGCTGCAGGAGGCTGTGAAGGCTACAACTAGAACAGAGTTTAAAGGGAAGTGAGATCAAGTCATGGAGGTTGGGTCCATGGAGTAGTCTTAGCCAGGGGGTAGGAGTGGTGTCCCTGCCCAAGGTTTGTGGAAGGCTGGAGAGGGATGTCACGAGACAAATGGCTTGGTCACTGTCTTCGGTCCATCCCCTCCAAGGTCCCTAGGGTTGGCCGCTGTTGGCAGACAGGCTACTGGGCTAGATGGACCTTTGGTCTGACCCAGGACGGCCATTGTAAGCTCAGGGCTCAGGGTCGGAGGTCTCAGTGGACCCCCTTGATTTTCATGCCAACCTGCTCCTGGGTGGCCAGGCTGGCAGCTCTCCTGCCCTAGCCGGCCACTTTCCTGTGCCTAGTGTGGAGATCGTGGACGAGGTCCACGATGTCCGCACTAGCCAAGGAAGGTGCCCACCTCTTGTGGTCCCGGGCAAGCTCCCGGGAGCCGCCAGCCTGGTCCCGTTAAGGGGGGTGGACTGGGGGACATTGAGTGGCTGGCTCGAGCCATGCCAGGTGCAGGGTCTGCTGGCTGGGTGCTGGCAGGCTTGCACCTGGCACGGGCACCGTAGCCAGCCCGTGCCCCTTTAAGGGCTCTGGGGCCGGGAGGGGGGCAGACGAGTTTCCCTGGTGTTGGCCAGAGTGGCCACCAGGGAAAGCTGGGGAGGGCTAGCCTCCCACTAGTTCGAATTAAGGGGCTACACACCCCTTAATTCGAACAAGTAAGTTCGAACTAGGCTTAATCCCTGTAAAATGAGGTTTTCCTAGTTTGAACTAAGCGCTCCGCTAGTTCGATTTAAATTCGAACTAGCGGAGTGCTAGTGTAGCGCCTAGGAATGTTAGTTCGAACTAACGTCCGTTAGTTCGAACTAACATTGTAGTGTAGACATACCCCTGTTCCCCACATTCACTGCAACAGGAGCATGAGAAAATACACAGGAAATCTGGGGTTCTTGCCATTCTACACAGCCGGTGAACATCCCAGGGACCCTATCCTTAGAGTGAGTTTTTTCTAGTATCTCGAGCCAAAATGGCCCTTTTTTCTGTGCACCGTTACTCACCTCTAGCTAATGCCCTGCAGCACCGACATGGCTGCATTTCTGTGGCCCAGAGGAGCCTTCAGGATGGAAGGTGCAAACAGCCGGACAATACAAGGCCGACCTCCGGGGCCCTGGGCCCTTGTTTGCTCAGGCAAATCTCACTTTGCCAGCTGTGTGCTAATGCCCTGATCTCCCCTCCTCCTCTCGTATGTTGGCGATCCTCTTTGGCTGTTAGAAGGGCTGGGTACTTCTCTCTTTCCCACTGCAGAGCTTGGAGGAGGAAGAGCCCCTCTTCAGAATAACGGGGCCAAGGCCCATGCTCTTCTAGCTTCATTGGAGAAGCTGGCTGAACTGTTAGGTCAGAGGGTACGTCTACACTGCCCGCCTATTTTCTGAAATAACGAGCATGTAATTTAGCATTCTGGAAGCCCACGTTCCACATGGGTTAAGGGATTTCTCAAAATAACACGTTATTTTGAATTTTGGCATAAATTCGTATTTTATTGTGAGTGAAGGGTCCTGTGCAGATGCACCTGGAAAACAATTCAGAAAGCAGCAGACACCTAACATAGGAAATTCCCCTCTGAATGATTATAGACTGGAACAGTTACAACTGTTATGGGCAGTCCATGCCAATCTAGACACTCTTCTCCGCAAATGCTTTTAAAGGAAAAACTTTTCCGTTAGAAGTATTTGCGGAAAATCATGCCAGTCTAGATGTAGCCCTGGTAGTCTATAAGGAGCCACAGGACTCCTTGTCGCTTTTGCCGATCCAGACTAACACGACTTCCCCTCTGATACTATTTGCCATTTTCTTGCTCAGTCACTTTGTTTGCTGAGATCATTCCAAAGCTCTTCACAGTCTGCTTTGGTCTTAACTCTCTGGAGCAGTTTGGGATCATCTGCAAATATTGCCACCTCACTGTTTACCCGAGATCATTTGTAAATAAATTGAATAGGATGGATCCCAGAACAGACCCTTGGGGGACCCCACTAGTTACCTCTCTCCACTCAGAAAACTGACTATTTATCCCTACCCTTTGTTTCCTGTCTTTTAACCAATTATCAATCTGTGAAAGGACCGTCTCTCTTATCCCATGACAACTTACTTTACTTACGGGCCTTTGGTGAGGAACCTTGTCAAAGGCTTTGTGGAAATCTAAGGACTCTATATACAGTGGATCCATCTCGTCCACGTGTTTGTTCACCCCCTCAAAGAACTCTAACAGAGTAGTAAGGATTTTCCTTTACAGAAACCATGTTGACTTTCCCCAACAAATTATGTTCATCCATGTGTCTTACAGATGGGTAAGTCTAACCTCAGTACCAGGCAAAATATTTGAAACTATAGTGAAGAATGAAATTGTAATTGCCAGGATCACCTCTAGAGAACTTTTAAAAAGTTGGCATAATGTTAGCTATTTTCTAGTCATTAGGTATGGAAGCTTATTTAAAGGATAGGTTACAAGCCACAGTTAATAGTTCCAAAATTTCCAATTTGAGTTCTTGGGTGAATGCCATCTGGTCTCAGTGACTTGCTACTGTTAAGTTGACCGATTTGTCCCCAAACCTCCTCTAATGATACTTCAGTCCGGGACAATTCCTCAGATTCGTCATCTAAAGAGAATGGCTCAGGTTTGGGAAGCTCCCCGATATCCTCAGCTTTGAAGACTGAAGCCAAGAATTCATTTAGTTTCTTCACAATGACTTTATCATCTCTGACGGCTCCTTTAGCATCTCGAGCATCCAAGAGCCCCGCTGGTTGTTTGGCCTTCATCCTGCTTCTGAAGTACTTAAAAAACATTTTGCTATCAAGTTTTTGGCTAGCTGCTCTTCAAACTCCTCTTTGGCTTTTCTTATTATAGTTCTACACTAAATTTGATAGTGTTTATGGTCCTTTCTATTTTCCTAACTAGGATTAACTTCCACTTTTTAAATAATGTCATTTTATCTCTCGCTGCATCTTTTATTTGGTTGTTAAGCCACAGTAGCACTTTTTTGGTTTTCTTTCTGTGTTTTTAAATTTGGGGTATACATTTAAGTTGGGCCTCTATTGTGGTGTCTTTGAAAAGTTTCCATGGAAGATTGGTGAACTTTTTGTTAGACACTCTTTGTTTCAAATCCTGTCGAATTTATAGACGCGAGATGGCATCTGTGCTTTATTTCTTGTCAAATCGCCTCTAATCTGAATGTGTTGCTTATAAAACAGCAGGGAGTCCTGTGAACCTTAAAGATAAATACATTTATTAGGTTATCAGCTTTCATGGGCTGGAACCCACTTCCCTGCACAGACACTGTCCCCTTCTCCTTCAGCATGTCAGAACTCTGGCTGGTTGTGGGGGCTCTTTCCTGCCGTTATCCTACTGGGAAACGAGGACCAGGGCTCCGCACTACAACCACTGAACCCCCTTGTCAGCAGAGGCAAGCCCAGGGTTCCCAGTGCAGCTGTAAGGCTGTGACGCTTCAATGCATTAAGTGCTCACAAGCCCTCAGCCAATGCCCAGAACAGCCCCCAGCCCAGCTCTGCCAGCACTGAGAGTTGGAGAATCCAGCCCTTCCCCTCTCAGTCTCTCCGAAGGGTGAATCACAATCAGGGCTCAGCCGTTAGCCCGGATTTCCAGCTGGAATTCGTCTGGCTTCAGCCTCCAGCCTCTGGGCCTGGCGCTTCTCATCTCGGTGAGATCCCAGCGCCCGACATTCCCGGTGGTTCCGCCCCAGCCCAGTCTCTGCCTGAGCCTCGTTTGATACGATAATTAGATGAGGGTTTCTGGGTCTCTCTTTGGATGGGATTTGACGCAGCCTCCCCCCATCTGTGCGGCTCTTTTCCTCCCCCGCTCCCAGTTTGGATCCCGGGATCTCACCCAGTCGCTTTCACCGATGCCGTGTGCAAGGGGGAACCCTGCCCCTGCGCCAGCTCACAGCTCTGCTGTGCACACGACCAGGAATCCCAGCATCCCTTGGATAGAGCTGGGCACTGGGAGCTCCCCACGAGGCGGTTGCCTAGTCCAGGCTCCTTTTGCTGAAGGACATGGGGCCCTCATCCCTTTTACTATAGAAATATAGAACAACAGAGAATCCCAGGCCTGTCATGATCCTTGGAAGCCCTCGAGCTCCATCCCCTGCCCTCACACATGGCTGAGTATTCCCGGGCCTGTGCTGGACAGTCTGCAGTCCCCGGCCACACACAGCTGCTGAGGAGAATGGGACCGTGGCTGGGAGACATTTTGCTGACACCGACCATCCACAGGCACCGCTCCCACAGCTCTGCGTGGCTCTGTCCCCCTGTGCCCTGCCCAGGAGAGCGGTGGGGAGGGCGGCCCCCTCGCCTGCAGACCCTGCTCCCCACAGCTCTTTCCTCACCTTTTACACAGTGTGGTGCTCCACTCCACACCCTGTCCAGTCTGCCCGCAGCTTTCCCAAAATGGGATGCCCAGAACTGGACAGAATATTACAGCTGGGGACAACTGAGTGCAGAGCAGAGAAGAAGAACTTGACTGTCTTGCTCACAACACCCCTTTTAGGAATCCCGGAAGGATATTTGCTGTTTGTTTTTTCAACTGTGTGACACTGTTGACTCGTATTTGGCTTGTGGTCCACTAGCCCTTTAAGAGGGCTCCTTTCTAGACAGTCGCTTCCCTTTTTCTGTGTATTTGTCAAGTCTGTTCTGCACTCTGGCATGAAAATGCAGAAGTAGAGGCCCACAAGTGCACTCTAAACTGTTTTCTTTACAGGCTTTGATACCGAAACGTCCCCCAAAATCCTAATACCCAGATTTTGGGAAATCCGCTGCTACCACCCAAGTAATACCAAGGAAGAGATAACTTGGGAAACCACATCCTTCAGGTAGAACTCTTCCCTGCCCCACCCTCATTTTTGCTTGGAGTTGGGAAAAACAGGTGACCCACAGACAGACCTTCCAGGACACAACAATCAACTAGTACCAGTTAATTTAAAAAATGGAAAAGAAACTTTTATTATCAAAACAAAACTACAGTTGGAAGCATAGTAAAGTGGCTAGATGGGAAGAGCCACCAATTGATAAAGATTCTCAGGGGTTCCCCTGGGTTAAAACCTAGTTACAAAGAAACACCAACACTTCACCAGCTCAGACATTAGTTCCAAATTCACAAACTGGGAAAGCTACAGATCCTGATGGACTAGCTAAACTTTGCCCTCCTTACACATAGTAAGAAGACTGATCTTGGGGAGAGATGGGCCTCCCATCTCCTACAGTCTTGGAAGACAGTGCTCTGCTTTTCATACAAAGGAGGGGGTGGACCGAAGACAATGATCAAGCGATTTGTCTCCTGCCATCCAAACTGAGGCCAGGGACACCAATTCTATACCCTGGCTAACAGCCTTTTATTGACTTAACCTCCATGAAATCTAGTTTCTCTTTAAACTCTGTTAAAGTCCTAGCCTTCGCAGCCTCCTCTGGCAAGGAGTTCCACAGGTTGACTACACGCTGTGTGAAGAACTTTCACTTATTAGTTTTAAACCTGCTCCCCATTAATTTCATTTGGTGTCCTCTAGCTCTTCTATTATGGGAACTAATAAATAGTACCGTGGGCCTGAAGAAAGTGCCTGTGCCATCCCGTAGCCACTTTTCTCCACGTTGCTCTGTCTCCTGCCCACTCCCCCACCTTGGGCGCTCACAGGTGCCACATTCTGTGCAGACCTAGGCCTGGTGCCAAACTTTCTCACTAACCAAACATCATTCTAAAGTAAACACGGAGCAGCCAATTGCTCTGTGGCTCAGCCCAGAGTTCTCTTCTCCTTGGGGAAGGTCCTTTAATTGCTGTTTGAGCCGCAAGCTAGAGACATAGCCCAGTCTCCAGGCTAGTTACCTCTAGCTGTTGCTTTCTCCCCTAGGAGTAAGTGAACAACCCTGGGATGGCCTAGAGCTGTTTTATAAACGGAGCTTTGCCCTGTGCCATCTCTCAGCACGGGATGCTTCCGCAGATGCTGGGGGCTGAGAGAGGTGCAGGATGCAGCTGTCTGGGGGCGGGCGTGGTCCAGGGAAGACTCTTTGGTATCTGAATTCACAGATCCCATCACTGATGAGCTCCCCTGCACCACAAACCCAGACCTACGTAGGCATGATCAATGCAGAGTGAACCACGTGCGCTGCAGAGCCATTAAACATCCCTGGGTCACTGCCACAGAGGTAAGTTTGCTCCTGTATCTCTGGCCAAACCCCCCTTTTCTGTGCACGCCCCCCACCCCCATAGACTCACACAATTCTAGGGAGGCGTCCACTCCAACCACCTGTTCAAAGCTTGACCAGCCCGGACTAAATCATTGCAGTCGGGGTTTGTGAAGCCAGGATCCCACCATAAGGAACCCACCCCACTGCTTCACCACTTTTCTAGGGAAATCGTTTTTCCTAATGTCCCACCTAGACCTGCCCCCAGTGATGTGCTCCAGCCCAGAGGTGGCTGCATTTCAGTGTCTCAGGGGTCCTTCAGGAGGAAAGGACTTAGCAGATGCTGTCCCCTCCCCCTCTGGCATGTCAGGGCTCTGGCTGGTCCTGGGGGCTCTTTATTGTCGTTAGCCTGATGGAAAGCGAGGAGGTGCCAGGGCTCCGCACTGCAACCAATGACCCCAATGAAGTGCCATGGCCATGCTGCTGTGATGCTTTCAGTGCCCACAAGCCCTCAAGGCAAAGCCCAGAACAGCCTTCGGCCTGACTTAGCCAGCACTAGGAGTTAGAGAATCCGGCCCTCCGCTCCTAGTTTCTCTGAAGGGTGAATCACGCTCAGGGCTCAGCCGTTAGCCCGGATTTCCAGCTGGAATTCGTCTGGTTTCAGCCTCCAGCCTCTGGGCCTGGCGCTTCTCATCTCGGTGAGATCCCAGCGCCCGACATTCCCGGTGGTTCCGCCCCAGCCCAGTCTCTGCCTGAGCCTCGTTTGATGCGATAATGAGATGAGGGTTTGGGTCTCTCTCTGGATGGGATTTGACGCAGCCTCCCCCCATCTGTGCGGCTCTTTTCCTCCCCCGCTGCCAGTTCGGGTCCCGCGATCTCACCCAGTCGCTTTCACCGATGCCGTGTGCAAGGGGGAAACCCTGCCCCTGCGCCAGCTCACAGCTCTGCTGTTCACACGACCAGGAATCCCAGCGTCCCTTGGCCACAGCCCGGCACTGGGAGCTCCCGGTGAACCCGGCTAAACTCTGAATCCCGTCCAGGGTCCCTTTGATCCATTTCACGGTGCCCTCATCTAGGGCTCAGGCCGGCACTCAACACACTTTCCTGCCCACCGCAGAGCCCTGCGTTCCCATTGGACAGCTCCACATTCGAGTACATCAGAATATTTTGTTACCATAGAAATATAGAAACATAGACTCCTAGGCCTGGCAAGGACCGTGGAAGACCCTTAAGCCCCTTTCCTCACACAGGGTTGAGCAGTTCCTGGCCAGTGTTGGGCAACCTGCAGCCCCCGGCCACACACAGCTGCTGAGGAGAATGGGACCGTGGCTGGGAGACATTTTGCTGACAACGACCATCCGTAGGCATCGCTCCCATAGCTCTGCGTGGCTCTTTCCCCGTGTGCCCAGCCCAGGAGAGCGGTGGGGAGGGAGGCCCCCTCGCCTGCAGACCCTGCTTCCCACAGCTCTTTCCTCACCTTGTACCCAGCGTGGTGCTCCACTCCACACCCTGTCCAGTCTGCCCACAGCTTTCCCAAAATGTGGTGCCCAGAACTGGACAGAATGTTATAGCTGGGGGCAATTGAATGCAGAGCAGAGAAGAAGAAGAACTTGTCTGTGTTGTGTAAAACATCCCCTTGCAGCATCCCAGAATCAGATTTGCTTTTTTTTTTCAACCTTGTGACAGTGTTTACTCCTATTTATCTGGGGTCCATTTTGACAGCGTAATCCATTGCCACAGGGCTCCTCCTCCGACTGTTTTGACCATTTTGCATGTGTACAATTGTGTTTTCCTTCGTAGATTGGACTGAGCGCCATAGCAGGGCTTCCGCTGCTTCCGAACCTTGTCAGAGCTTTGTTCAAACATTCCCTTTCCTTTTAGTAGTTTATAGAATCATAGAACACTAGAACTGGTCGTGGGCCTACCCTGTCCTTGGTCTTCCTTTCGCTTCTGTAGAAAGTCTTCTTGTTTCCCTGTATTCCTGTAGCTAGTTTGAGCTCATTTTGTGCCTTTGTCTTTCTAACCTTGCCCCTGCATTCCAGTGTTGTTTGCCTATATTCACCCATTGTCATTTGTCCTGGTTTCCATTTTAATATCACTCCTTTTTATTTTTAGATCATGAAAGATCTCGTGGTTAAGCCAACGCAGTCTTTTGCTGTATTTTCTATCTTTCCAACACAGTGGAATAGCTTGCTTTCGGGCTCTTAATAATGTCCCTTTGAAAAACTACCAACTCTTCTCTTTTGCTTTTCTCCCTTATAACCTTCATTAGAATTCTGAATTATGTTTATAAGAAAATTGCCCTGTGATGGACAGGAGTAGGCTGGCCAGCACCCAGTGACTTAGGGTATGTCTACACTACCCTCCTAGTTCGAACTAGGAGGGTAATGTAGGCATACCACACTTGCAAATGAAGCCCGGGATTTGAATTTCCCGGGCTTTATTTGCATAAGCGGGGAGCCGCCATTTTTAAAACCCCGCTGGTTCAAACCTTGTGCAGCGAGGCTACATGGGGCACGAACTAGGTAGTTCGAACTAGGCTTCCTAGTTTGAACTACCGTTACGCCTCGTGAAATGAGGAGTAACGGTAGTTCGAACTAGGAAGCCTAGTTTGAACTACCTAGTTCGTGCCCCGTGTAGCCTCGCTGCACGGGGTTCGAACCAGCGGGGTTTTAAAAATGGCGGCTCCCCGCTTATGCAAATAAAGCCCGGGAAATTCAAATCCTGGGCTTCATTTGCAAGTTCGGTATGCCTACATTACCCCACTAGTTCGAACTAGCGGGGTAGTGTAGACATACCCTGAGGGATTAAACTCCGGGCGCTGGCAAGGGTGTTGGCAGCGGACTGGAAGAACCAATGGGATACGGTGCTGAAATTTGAATTGGAGATAGATACCTGGTGTCCTCTTCCTTTAGGAATTCTTTTTGTCCGACTGTGTTACACTGTTTATCCAGACTGTTCTTGTGATCCACTAGGACACACTAGAAACCTTTCAACAGGGCTCCTTCCCATACCATTATTTCCCATTTTGTTTGCGAGCGACTAATTTCTCCTTCCCAACACTTATAATTTCATTAGTCCCAGGACAGGTTTTCCATTGTGTCCTAAGGTTGTCAAAGCTCTTTTCAAACTTTGCCTTTCCTTTTAGAGTTCATGTTTAAAAGAAAACTGCCTCCCCCCCACTTCTCTGAATAATGAAAATGTCATTTCTCAGGGTGTGAAGAGTAACCAATTTGGTTCACCACAAAAATAATCTCCCTCAGTGCGCAGCGCACCTCATACAAACATTCTCTACCCTTTCAGACGCTAGTACTGCAACCATTGCTGTAGATCCTGGGCATACGTAGGACATCAGGAGAACGTACGGCACACGCAATAAACACCATTCTGCCTCAGAGTTGGACACCTTCCTCCCTGCTCCATGGCAGATTCCAACACAACCCAGTTCACCAACCCCTCCACCTTCATCCTGCTGGGTATTCCTGGCCTGGAGTGGGCCCATGTCTGGATCGCCATCCCCTTCTGCTTCATGTACGTCATAACCATCTTGGCGAATGTCACCATCCTATTCATCGTGAAGACAGAGCCAAGCCTCCATGAGCCCATGTACTATTTCCTCTGCATGCTGGCCATCACCGACCTGGTCCTGTCCACGGCTACTTTACCCAAAATATTGAGCAATTTCTGGTTCAATTCCAGGGAGATTGAGTTCAGTGCCTGCCTCACCCAGCTGTTTTTCGTTCATTCCTTCGCACTGATTGAGTCTGGAATCTGTGTGTCCATGGCTTTTGATCGCTACGTGGCCATCTGCCATCCCCTGAGACATTCCACCATCCTAAATAACTCCATGATGGCCAAGATCGGCCTGGCCGTTTTGCTGCGAGGTGTCCTGCTTGCACTGCCGTATCCCTTCCTGGCAAGACACTGGCCATATTGTAGAACCAACGTCATTGCCTACACGCACTGTGAGCACATGGATGTGGTGAAGCTGGCCTGCGCCGACGTCCGTGTCAGTAGTTACTACGGCCTCTTTGTGCTATTCTGTAGGGTTGGTCTGGATTTGCTCTTTATTGCTGTGTCCTACATTCTTATTCTCAGGGCCATCTTCCGCCTCCCTACAAAGGAAGCCCGGCTCAAGACTTTTGGGACCTGCATTTCTCACCTCTGTGTCATCTTAACATTTTACACTCCAAATCTCTTTTCCTCCCTCACGACTCGCTTTGGCTTCAATATACCCCTGCATTTCTACATTCTGATTGCCAACATTTACCTCCTGGTGCCACCCATGCTAAACCCCATCATCTATGGAGTAAGGACCAAACAGATCCGGGACAGGCTGCTCCGGCTTGTTATGCCGAAAGGAACCTAAACCTTTTCTCTTGGTGTCTTGGCTCTCTGGCAGAGTGCCATGTCAAGAAGGCTGGTGCTGGACTTGCTTTCCTGCATGACTCACTGGCTAGTCAAAGATCAATTCAATCCTTTCCTGATATTTCTTTCTAAGTGTAAAATATTGGGGAATCGATCTGTGTGCGACTCATTAAATTGTTGGGTTTCTACGTTGTTACTGTACACCCAAGGCCTTGACACCGACCCCACCTCTTTCCCAAGGGCCCCATCCCTGCCCCACCCCTTCCTTTGGGCTCTGGGCAGGTTTATTCCTCTTCCAAGTGTCCTTCCCTCCTGCTTGCTCATCTTCTTTCCCATCACTCATTGGATCACCTCTGTGATGGGTTCCCCCTCCCCCTCTCAAGATGGAATCTGGAGCTCAGACAGAGCTGATTCCTCTTCCTCTCATAGGTGGGTTCTCGCCCCCGAGTTGTGAAATTAAAGCCTGTCCTCCAACTTCCCAGCAGAGGACCCCAGAGCTGCACTGGTTCGCCCCACTCAAAACTAGGCCAGTATGAATTTTTTACCCAGATCCCCACTGCTACAAAGGAAAATGGGTGTTCTGCTCTTGTTCATTTGGTGTCCCCTAGTTCTTATATTGTGGAAATAAATAAATAACTTTTCCTTATTCACATTTTCCACACCGGTCATGGTTTTCTACTCCTCTATCACATACCCCTGGCTGTGTCTAGACTGCATCCCTTTTCCGTAAAAGGGATGCAAATTAGATACATCACAATTGCAAATGAAGCGGGGATTTAAATCCCCCCCGCTTCATTTGCATAAAAATGGCTGCCACTTTTTTCCGGCTCGGAGCTTTCCCGGAAAAAAGCGCCAGTCTAGACGGGGGTCTTTCGGAAAATTAATCCTTTTCCGAAAGATCCCTTATTCCTTATTTTAAGAGGAATAAGGGATCTTTCGGAAAAGGCTTTATTTTCCGAAAGATCCGCGTTTAGACTGGAGCTTTTTTCCAGCAAAGCTCCAAGCCGGAAAAAAGTGGCAGCCATTTTTATGCAAATGAAGCGGGGGGGGGATTTAAATCCCCGCTTCATTTGCAATTGCGATGTATCTAATTTGCATCCCTTTTACGGAAAAGGGTTGCAGTCTAGACACAGCCCCTTAGTCTCCTCTTTTCTAAGCTGAAAAGTCCAAGTCTTTTTAATCTCTCTTCATATGGAATCCGTTCCAAACATCTCATCATTTTTGTTGCTCTTTTCTGAACCTTTTCCAAAGACAATCTCTCATGTTTGAGATGAGGCAACCACATCTGTATGCAATATTCAAGATGTGAGTGTACAGTGGGTTCATATAGAGGCACTAAGATATTCTCTCTGTCGTATTCTCTATCTCTTTTTAATGACTGCTAACATTCTGTTTTCTTTTTTGACTGCTGCTGCACACCGAGTGGATGTTTTCATAGAACTATTCACAAAGACTCGGAGATCTCGCTCTTGAGTGGTTGTAGCTAAATTAGTCCTCATCATACTGTATGTATACTTGGGAGTATTTTTCCAATGTGCGTTACATTTATCAACATTACATTTCATTTCCCATTTTGTTGCGCAATTACTCAGTTTGGTGGGATCTTTTTTAAGGTCTTCACAGTCTGCTTTGGTCTTAACTATATTGAGCAGTTTCGGATCATGTAAACATTTTGCCACCTCACTGTTTACTCCTTTCTCTAGACCATGTATAAATAATTTGAATAGGATGGGTCCCAGAACAGACCCTTGGGGGACACCACTAGTTCCCTCTCTCCACTCACAAACTGGCCATTTATTCTTACACTTGCTGCTTGTCTTTTAACCAATTCTAAATCCATGAAAGGACCTTCCCTCTTATCCCATGACAACTTACTTTATGAAAGAGCCTTTGGTAAGGGATCTTGTCAAAGGCTTTCTGGAAATCTACGTACTCTATTTCCACTAGATACCCCTTGTCCATGTCTTTGCTGACCCCTTCAAAGAACTCTAGCAGATTACTAGGGCAGGATTTACCTTTAAAGATGCCATGTTGATTTCCCCCAACAATTATATTCATCCGTGTGTCTTACAATTTTACTGTTTACTATCATTTCATCTAATTTGCCCGGTACTGACATTAGACTTACTGGTTTGTAATTGCTAGGATAACCTCTAGAGCCCTTTTAAAATATTAGCATCACCATAGCTATCTTCCAGTCATTATGTATGGAAGCTGATTTAAAGGAGAGGTTACAAAACAGAGTTCATAGTTCCAAAATATCCCATTTGAGTTCTTGCAGAACCCATGGGTGAATGCCATCTGGTCGCAGTGACTTGTAACAGTTCAGTTATCAATTTGTCCTGAAAGCTCTTTGAAAGACACCTCAATCCGGGATAATTCCTCAGATTTGTCACCTAAAAAAAATGACTCAGGTTTGGGAATCTCCTTAATGTTCTGAGCCGTGAAGACTGAAACAAAGAATTCATTTTGCATCTCCACAATGATTTTATCATCTCTGAGGATATGTCTACACTACAGCACTATTTCGAATTAACGCATCTATACACAAAAACTATTTTGAATTAGCATTTTGCTATTTCAAAATAGCATGTCCACACTGTGTGGACCCTGAACCAAAGTTAAGGCTGGCCGGAACTAGTGCTGGCAGGGCATCAGGTTAGGACTTAGTGTGTGGGGCTGCTGCCTGAGGCTTACTGAGCTCCGTGCTTAAAGGAACCCTACCCACACCCTGGACAGACAGTTCTCAGGGTTCCCCGCTTGCTTGCCTACCTAGCAGTCCTGTCTTGGCATGCCCTGAGTGTCCGCACTGGGGCCACCACAGCACTCAGCCACATGGAGCCAGAGCTGCCACTGCACCTGCCGCAGGCTGCCATCCGGGGGTCCATCAGGGGGCTGTCAGGATCCAGGAGGCCCTGAGGGAAAGCGTCCACCCCGAGAAGCCCTCAGAGCCTCTCTAGTCCTCCCCACCGGGGACTCGTGTCCCATTCCTCCTTTATGTTCTTCCCGATGTCAAATAAAAGACACGTATGTTCAAAAATAGAAACTGGGTTTATTGAACAAAACTGGGGGGGAGGGATGAACCTCTGAGGAGACTGGAAAAGGGAGGTGGAAGAGGGGAAAAGAGAGGGTTGAAGAGGGGAGGGGGAAACCTGGGAGAAGAGATCTGGAAAGGGGAAGCAAGGGGAAGAAGAGGGAGAGGAAGCTCAGGGCTCAGGGTTGGGGGTCTCGCCGGACCAACATGACTTTCATGCTAACCTGCTCCCGGGTTTGCATGTGGCCTTTGGCAGCTATCCTTCCATAGGCAGTGTAGGGAATAATTTCTGGACACACTGGGTGCAGGTGAAAACAAGCAGAGGATTTATTGGTTCACACAGCTGGTGGAGTACCCATCAGGAGTTAACCTGGTGAGCATGAACTAAACCAAAACATACATTAGATTATATAGGTCGCAGATGGGTGGAGGAGAAGTGATTTGATAGGTCTAGCAGCGGAAGTGAGATATGCACATAAGCCAATGGTCTACGACAGTTACACAGTATCTCCGCCCATTGCCAATTAAACACGTTTTTACTAATACAAATAGTTATTCCTACCAAGCTAAATGAGCCAACATAAACAAAGACATGTTGATGGTCATTTTGTCGGCCAGAAATATAATGCGTGTCCTGAGGGGGTGGTATTGCCTTGGCGCGATCTTTGGGATCCAAGCTTATTTTCTAGGAACAAAGCAGACAATGAAAAGCAATCCTGTGCGGTTGTTTGGTTCTTTGGTACCGGCCTTTGCAAAGTGAGGCTCTTTTGGAATATAGTTGCCAGGGGAACCAGGTTCACAGTAACTGTAGAAGTGTTTGACTCTCAGGCTTGGTCTGATACTTTCAGATTTGAGTTTGTCAGTTCTCAGCAAGATACCATGGACTGCCTCAATTTACCCTACAGACAACCGCATTCCTCTGTCTAGTGCAGAGATCATGGACGTTGGGGGCATCCCCCCCAAACCTGAATAAGGTCCATGGACCAGGAAGGCGCCCACCTTCTCCAGCCCCTGGCAGGGTCCTGGAGAACAGTGGAGGGCTGCCTGCCAGTGTCTTGCTGGCTCATGTTTTGGGGCCACTGGGTCAGGGACCCTGGTGGCCACAGCTGGCTCTGGGCTGGTAGGCTTGGAGCTGGCACAGGCACTGTGGCCAGGGTCTACCCCTTTATTGTCTCCCAGCTTCGGGGAGGGGAGAGTCAGTTTTCCTGGTTGTGCCCAGATGTGCCACCAGGGCTCCCTGGGAAGGGCTGGAGGCCCCCTATTTCAAATTAAGTGTCTATACAGCACTTCATTCGAAATAGCTATTTCAAATTGGGTGTTACTCCTTGTAGAATGAGGTTTACCAAATTCGACATAAGGGCTCCACTATTTCAAATTTATTTTGAAATAGCTGTTTGCCTGTGTAAATGCTATTAAAGTTAATTCAAAATAACTGCTGTTATTTAGAATTAATGTTGTAGTGTAGGCATACCCTGAGTGCTCCTTTAGGGTACGTCTAGACTACAGGCTTTTGTCGACAGAAGTTTTGTCGACAGATACTGTCAACAAAGCTTCTGTCAATAAAGATTGTCTAGACTACATCCAGTTCTGTCGACAAAGCAAGCCACTTTGTTGACATGCCAATGTAGACACAAAGGACAGTGTAGATGCAATAATATCTTCTGTTGACAGAACTCTGTCGACAAAAGATGTTATTCCTCGTAGAATGAGGTTTACAGCCATTGACAAAACTGCTGAGTTCTGTCAACGTTATGTCGACAGAACTCAGCGGTAGTGTAGACGCAGGTATAGTTTTGTCGACAAAAGTCAACTTTTGTCGACAAAACCCTGAAGTCTAGACACATCCTTAGGGTCTAGAACAGAGAAACCAAAATGATTTGGGGCTGGAGTACATGGCCTACGAGGAAGGGCTGAGTGGTTTGGGGCTGCTTACTCTGCAGAAGAGAAGAGTGAGGGGGGATCTGAGAGCGGCCTGCAACTCCCTGAAGGGGGGTTCCAAAGGGGCTGGAGAGAGGCTGTTCTCAGTGGTGACGTGTGGCTCATTCCCTAGCCTAGTTTGCCCCTCTCTCTTGTAGGGCATCGGCATCAGACTTTGATTGTGTTTGCGGCGGGTCCCTCAGGGCTCTGGCTGTGACTGTCACTCTCTCCACGAGCACGGACAGGCCACCTCTCCCTGTGGCTCCGTGCGTCGTGCCACACGAGGGTGTGTTCAGAGGGACTTCCCTGTGCTAGGCGCTTCCACGGCCCTGCAGGAAGGGGCTGCCCAGTGTGAGGAGAGTGACTGAGGAGAGTCGCTGCGCTCTTCCCCTGTGTGACAACCCCGTGGGCCTGCAGAAAGTGCCTGTGCCTGCCCGTAGCCACCTTCTCCACGTGGCTCTGTCTCCTGCCCACCCCCCACCCTGGGCGCTCACAGGTGCCACATTCTGTGCAGACCTAGGCCTGGTGCCGAACTTTCTTACTAACCAAATAGCATTTTAAAGTAAACATGGAGCAGCCAGTTCGTCTGTGGCTCAGCCCAGAGCCCAGAGTTCTCCTCTCCCTGGGGAAGGTCCTTTAATTGCTGTTTGTGCCTGAAGCTGGATGAATAGCCCAGTCTCCAGGCTGGTTACATCCAGATGCCGCTTCTCCCCCAGAGGCTGAGCGAACCCCCCTGGGATGGCACAGAGCTATATGAACAGTGCACAGCCCTGTGCAGGCTCTCAGTGTGGTTCACTGCTGCAGATGCTGGGCTGAGAGAGGTACAGGATGCAGCTGTCTGGGGGGGAGGGGCAAGATCTAGGGAAGACTCTTTGGACTCTGAATTCACAGATCCCATCTCTGATGAGCTCCCCTGCTCCACAAACCCAGGCCTACGTAGGCATGATCAATGCAGAGTGAACCATGTTCTCTGCAGAGCCATTAAACACCCCTGGGTCATAGCCACAGAGGTAAGTTTGCTCCTGTATCTCTGGCCAAAACCTCCTTCTTTTCTGTGCGCACCCCCCTCCCCCATAGACTCATACTCTCTTACCATTTGCTGAGACCTCAGGAGGCCTAGACTCCAACTACATGTTCAACGCTTCACCAGCCCAGACTAAATCATTGCAGCCAGGGCTTTGTCAAGCCAGGACCCCACCCTGAGGAACCCATCCCAGGGCTTCACCACTCTTCTCAGGAACTCATTTTTTCTAATGTCCCACCTACACCTCCCCCAGTGATGTGCTCCAGCCCAGAGGTGGCTGCATTTCAGTGTCCCAGGGGTCCTTCAGGAGGAAAGGATTTAGCAGTTGCACAATCCGAGGCCCAGTCCTGAGGCTGTGGCCAGATTTTGGTTCAGGCCGTGCTGAAATAAAACTCCCCTTGGAATCAGAGGTGAGGAAAGAGCTGAGGAGGCAGCTGCATGTCCCTGCACAGACGCTGTCCCCTCCCCCTCCGGCATGGCAGGGATCTGGCTTGTTGTAGGAGCTTTTTCCTGCCATTAGCCTACTGGGAAGTGTGGAGGTGCCAGGGCTCTGCCCTGCAACCATTGAACCCACTTTTCAGCAGAGGCAAGACCAGTGTTCCCATGATCTCCAGTGAAGTGCCATGGCCATGCAGCTGTGATGCTTTCAGTGCCCACAAGCCCTCAAGCCAACGCCCAGAACAGGCTCCGGCCTGGCTCTGCCAACACTGGGAGTTGGAGAATCCAGCCCTTCCCCTCGCAGTCTCTCCGCAGGGTGAATCACACTCAGGGCTCAGCCGTTAGCCCGGATTTCCAGCTGGAATTCATCTGGCTTCAGCCTCCAGCCTCTGGGCCTGGCGCTTCTCATCTCGGTGAGATCCCAGAGCCCGACATTCCCGGTGGTTCCACCCCAGCCCAGTCTCTGCCTGAGCCTAGTTTGATACGATAATGAGATGAGGGTTTGGGTCTCTCTCTGGATGGGATTTGACGCAGCCTCCCCCCATCTGTGCGGCTCTTTTCCTCCCCCGCTGCCAGTTCGGGTCCCGCGATCTCACCCAGTCGCTTTCACCGATGCCGTGTGCAAGGGGGAAACCCTGCCCCTGCGCCAGCTCACAGCTCTCCTGTTCACACGACCAGGAATCCCAGCGTCCCTTGGCCACAGCCCGGCACTGGGAGCTCCCGGTGAACCCGGCTAAACTCTGAATCCCGTCCAGGGTCCCATTGATCCATTTCACGGTGCCCTCATCTAGGGCTCAGGCCGGCACTCAACACGCTTTCCTGCCCACCACAGAGCCCTGCGTTCCCATTGGACAGCTCCGCATTTGAGTACATCAGAATATTTTGTTACCATAGAAACATAAACTCCCAGTCCTGGCAGGGACCATGAGAGTCCCTTGAGTCCCGTTCCTGCTCTCACAGGGGCCGAGCAGTTCCAGGCTGGTGTTGGGCAACCTGCAGCCCCCGGCCACACACAGCTGCTGAGGAGAATGGGACCGTGGCTGGGAGACATTTTGCTGACACCGACCATCCCCAGGCACCACTCCCACAGCTCTGTGTGGCTCTGTCCCTGTGCCCTGCCCAGGGGAGCGGTGGGGAGGGCGGCCCCCTCGCTTGCAGACCCTGCTCCCCACAGCTCTTCCCTCACCTTGTACCCAGCGTGGTGCTCCACTCCGCACCCTGTCCTGACTGCCCACAGCTTTCCCAAAACGTGGTGCCCAGAACTGGACACGGTATTCCCCTTGAGAACTATTCAGTGCAGGGCGGAGAAGAAGAATTACACTTGTGTCTTTATTTCCACACTCCCGTTACAGCCTCCTAGAATCAGATTTTTTTTTCCTACTGTGTGTCACTGTTCACTCGTATGTATCTGGGGCCCATTCAGATCCATTGCCACAGGGCTCCTCCTTAGACTGTTTTGCCCATTTTGCATGTGTGCAATTGTGTTTTCCTTCCTAACACGTAGATTGGACTGAGCGCCATAGCAGGGCTTCCGCTGCTTCCTAACCTTGTCAAAGCTTTGTTCAAACTTTGCCTTTCCTTTTAGTAATTTATGTTTAAAAGAAAACTGCCCTCTGTGATGGACAGGAGGAGGCTGGCCAGCACCTGGGATCTAAGGGGTTAAACTCAGGTGTTGGCAAGGGGCCAGAAGAACCAATGGGATACGATGCAGAAATTTGAAGTGGCAATAGATACCTGGTCTGCTCTTCTTTTAGGAATTCTGTTTGTTTGACTGTGTTACGCTGTTTTTCATCATGATTTTGTGATTCACTAGGACCCCCTAGATCCCTTTCAACAGGGCTCCTTCCCAAATCGTTATTTCCCATTTTGTTCGTGTGCGACTGGTTATTCCTTCCCAACACTTATAATTTAATAAGTCCCATGACACGTTTTCCTTTGTGTCTTAACCTTGTCAGAGCTTTGTTCAAACTTTGCCTTTCCGTTTAGTAGTTTATGTTAAAAAAGAAAACTGTCCCCCATTTGCCTTTTTTATTTGCTTCTTTTGGCTCTCCTGAGGCCTGATTGAGCACATCAGATTCTGAATGAGCTGTGTGGTCGATCATTCAGTTCCAAACTCTGGTGCTCCCAACCCGACGGTCCCACTGTGGACTGTGTTTAACACTCTCCTTCACTGCTAATGGACCCAGAAACATTTCCTCACCATATACAGTATGGATACCTTATACAGCTTGAACATGATGTCCTGAACACATCTACTTTTTCTGCAACATTAGCAAGATTCCTTTCTCACTCCAGGACTTGCACTAAAATGTTCTAGCATTTCTTTTATTGAATATACTTAACCGGGACATTTACTCAACATTACTTGGGTCTTTAAATTGATTAAGGATTTTTTAAAAATAAAATACAAATGTACATTAAAAACGAAAATGTACATTAAAAATAAAGGGAAAAAGTACGTGCTTTATTTAACTTCTTGTATTTTTAGCAGTAGACAATTGTAATTATGAAGATAATTTTCCTTTGAGATTCCTTAAAAATATTATTTTTTTCTATTTAATTTATGGGTTGAGATCTCTTCTCTCTTTGCCCACTGGAATGCACTCGATTGTATTCTTTACTTTCCTCTCCTCCATCATCTTCCTACTTATTGTTTCCTCACAGACTCTGTAGTCTCGGCGCACACAGCAGCCTCCCCCATTCCCACGATTTGTCTCGGAACGCTCCTTTCTATCTGCTGCATCCTCCATAGAGACGAGGTCAGCAGAACTGAGCAGATGTCCCGCCGGCTGATTCTCCATCCCTTTCCTCAGGCATCCAAACATGGACTTTACTTTCTGCCATTGCTATGAATGAGCAAGAAATTAGGGACTTGCCAGTTGTAGGGTCATTTGTTTACAATTCATTTCTCTGAATCATGAAAACGTCATTTCTCAGGGTGTGAAGAGCAACCGATCTGCTTCCCCATGAAAATAGTCCCCCTCCGTGGTACTGCACCTCTTACAAATGTTCTCTTTCCTTTCAGAGGCTAGTACTGCGAGCATTGCTGCAGATCCTGGGCTCACACAGGACGTCAGGGGAACGTACGGCACATGCAATAAACACCGTTCTGCCTCAGAGTTGGACACCTTCCTCCCTGCTCCATGGCAGATTCCAACACATCTGAGTTCACCAACCCCTCCACCTTCATCCTGCTGGGCATTCCTGGTCTGGAGTGGGCCCATGTCTGGATCTCCATCCCCTTCTGTGCCATGTACGTCATAACCATATTGGGGAACGTCACCATCCTGTTCATTGTGAAGACAGAGCCAAGCCTCCATGAGCCCATGTACTATTTCCTCTGCATGCTGGCCGTCACCGATCTGGTCCTGTCTACCGCTACCTTACCTACAATGCTGAGCAATTTCTGGTTCAATTCCAGGGAGATAGAGTTCAGTGCCTGCCTCGCCCAGCTGTACTTCGTTCATTCCTTCTCCGTGATTGGTTCTGGGATATTGGTGGCCATGGGTTTGGATCGCTACGTGGCCATCTGCCATCCCCTGAGACATTCCACCATTCTGAATAACCCCCTGGTGGCCAAGATCGGCCTGGCCATGGTGCTGAGAGGTGCCATATTTGTACTGCCCTATCCCTTACTGGCGAGGCAGTGGCCATATTGCAGAACCAATGTCATCCCCTACACGCACTGTGAGCACATGGATGTGGTAAATCTGGCCTGCGCCGACATCCGAGTCAATCGTTTCTATGGACTCTTTGTGTTATTCTGTGGGAATCTTCTGGATATGTTTCTTATTGCTGTGTCCTATATTCTGATTCTCAGGGCCATCTTCAAACTCCCCACAAAGGACGCCCGGCTCAAGACTTTTGGGACCTGCACTTCCCACCTGTGTGTCATCTTAGCCTTTTACACTCCAAATCTCTTTGGCTCCCTTGCTACCCGCTTTGGCCTCAATATACCCCTGCATGTCTACATTCTTGTTACTAACATTTACCTCCTGGTGCCGCCCATGATAAATCCTATCATCTACGGGGTGAGGACCAAACAGATCCGGGACAGGCTGCTCCGGCTTCTTACTCTGAAAGGGACCTAAATGTTTTCTCCTGGCTCTCAGATCGAGCTCCGTGCCGTGATGGCTGGTGCTGGGCTTGCTTGCCTGAATGACTCACTGGCTAGTCAAATATGAATTAATCCTTTCCTGATATTTCTTTCTAAGTGTAACATATTTGGGACTCGATTTGTGTGCGACTCATTAAATTGTTGGATTTCTAAATTGTAACTGGACACCCAAGGCCCTGACAATGACCCCATCTCCTTCTGAAAGGCCCCAACTCCGCCTCGCACCTTCATTTGGCCTCCGGGCAGGTTTGTGCCTCTTCCAAGTGTCCTTCCCTCCTCCTTGCTCATCTCCTCTCCCATCACTCATTGGATCACCTCGGTTACAGGTTCGCCCCTGCTCCCCAGGATGGCAACTGGATCTGAAACAAAGCTGAGTCCTCTGCCTCCCATAGCTGTGTTCCCTCCTGGGCTGTGAATTGCAAGTGGCAAAGCCCCCCAGTCTGCCTCACCCCAACATCCACAGGCAGGCCCCGCACCCAGCAGTGTTCATGGATGCTCGGACAACCATTGCTTGAGCCCCCAGTGGAGTGGCTACAGCCCAAACACCCCTAGCTCCCCAGCTAATGCCCACAGAGCTGCCCTGCCCTGGTCCCATCCAGTGTGGATCTGATGCCCAACGCCCGGCGGCTAGAAAGGAAAGTGCGTGTTCACCAACTAATGTTCCTGAGCTGAGAATGACCCCTTTGCACTGATACCAACACCGTGTGCGAGGTGACGGGTATTTAATAGATTTCTGAGCTACAGAAAGAGTGATTTCCAGGGAGCAGTGACAGCAACCAGGAGAAAGTAGAATAACTCCCACAGCTCTGCATGGCTTTGTCCCCCTGTCCCCAGCCGAGCAGTGAAGTGGGAAGGGTGGCCCCCAGTCCTAGAGACTCCACAGCTCCTTCTTCACCTTGTACCCAGCATGGTGCTCCACTCCGCACCCTGTCCGGTCTGCCCGCACCTTTCCCAAAATGTAGTGCCCAGAACTGGACAGAATATTATCGCTGGGGACAATTGAATGCAGAGTAAAGAAAAGGAAGAACTTGTCTGTTTAGCTCACAACACCTCCTTTACTGAATCCCAGAAAGATATTTGCTTTTTGTTTTTTCAACAGTGTGACACTCTTGACTAGTATTTAGCTTGTGGTCCTCTAGGACCCCTCGATCCCTTTCAACAGGGTTCCTTTCTAGACACTCTCTTCCCTTTTTGTGTTTCTGCGTCAAGTCTGTTCTACACTCTAGCATGAAAATTCAGAAGTAGGGGCCCGCAAGAGCACCCCAAAACCTTGTCTCTACAGGCTTTGGTACAAAAACTTCCCCAACAATCCCAATACCCGGATTTTGGGAAAACCGCTGCCATCACCCAAGTAATTCCAAGAAAACCAGGAAAGTGATCACTTGAGAAACCCGCTCTCTCAGGTCAAACTCTCCCCTACCCCAACCTCCACTTTGTTTGGAGCTGGAAAAACAGAGGCAACCCATAGACAGACCATCAAGGACACAGCAATCAACTGGTACTGATTAATTTTAAAAGAGAAAATAAACTTTTATTATCTAAACAAAACTATAGTTGCAAGCATAGTAAAGTGGCAAGAAGGGAAGAGCCACCAATTGATAAAGATTCTCAGGGATCTCCCTGGGTTAAAACTTAGGGTATGTCTACACTACCCCGCTAGTTTGAACTAGCGGGGTAATGTAGGCATACCGCACTTGCAAATGAAGCCCGGGATTTGATTTTCCCGGGCTTCATTTGCATAAGCGGGGAGCCGCCATTTTTAAAACCCTGCTCGATAGAACCCCATGCAGCGCAGCTACACGGGGCACGAACTAGGTAGTTCGAACTAGGCTTCCTAGTTTGAACTATCGTTACTCCTCGTAGAAGCCTAGTTCGAACTACCTAGTTCGTGCCCCGTGTAGCCGCGCTGCACGGGGTTCGAACGAGCAGGGTTTTAAAAATGGCGGCGCTCCGCTTATGCAAATGAAGCCCGGGAAATTCAAATCCCGGGCTTCATTTGCAAGTGCGGTATGCCTACATTACCCTCCTAGTTCGAACTAAGAGGGTAGTGTAGACATACCCTTAGTTACAATAAAGACTAATACTTCACCAGCTCAGATATTAATTAAAAATTCCCAAACTAGGAAAGCAACAGATCTTGATGGATTATCTAAACTTTGCCCTCCTTACACATAGTAAGACGTCTGTTCTTCGGGATAGAGGGGCATCCCATCTCCTACAGTCTTGGAAATAATCGCTCTGCTTTTCAGAGAAAGGAGGGAAAGTTGAAGATTCCTTTGTCCCAGTTTGAAATTCCTACCTGTATTGTTATTGGCTGACCACATACCCAACTAAGGGCACAGTTAACCCCTTAAGCACCAAGTGCTGGTGAGCACTCCTAATTATGACAGTGTACAATTGATTTTTCCTTCCTAAGACTTATTGGCTACGTCTACACTGGCACCCTTTTCCGGAAATGCTTAAAACGTAACAGTTTTCCGTTATAAGTATTTCCAGAAAAAGCGCGTCTACATTGGCAGGATGTTTTTCCGGAAAAGCACTTTTTCCGGAAAAGCATCTGTTCCAATGTAGACGCACCTTTCCGCAAAAAAGCCCCGATTGTCATTTTCGTGATCGGGGCTTTTTTGCGGAAAACACTACTGTGCTGTCTATACTGGCCTTTTTCCAGAACAGTTTTCCGGAAAAGGAATTTTGTCCGAACGGGAGCAGCATAGTTTTTCCGGAAAAACACTGACAATTTTACAGTAGATCGTCAGTGCTTTTCCAGAAATTCAAGGGGCCAGTGTAGACAGCTGGCAAGTTATTCTGGAAAAGCGGCTGCTTTTCCGGAATAAGTGGCCAGTGTGGACCCAGCCATTTTGAATTAATCCCACACCCAGTTTTTCCATTTCCCCCTAAGATTTCTTTGTTCAAACTTTGGCTTTACTTTTGGTAGTTTATGTTGAAAAGAAAATTGCCCCATATTTGCCTTTTTTATTGTTTGGTTTTGCCTCTGCTTATCCTGAAAGGAGTACTTTTGATTCTGAATGAGATGGGTGATTGATCATTCACTTTGGAAGTACACTATAGAGATTTAAAAAAAAAACCCTTCCATTATGTCCACGCAGCAATTGCATTCTTCCAAAGGAAGAGAGGGTTTTTTCCAACACTGATAATCCTCATTCTACGAGGAAGAAGCATTTTTGCCAAAGAGCTCTTTCGGAAAATGACATGTGTGGACAGGAAACAGGAAGTTCTTTCGAAAGAAGAGAAAGGAGGAAAAAGCTCAGTTTCCCTGTTGTCCAGTCCATCCATAGTAATCACAGCTTACATGTGAGTTAGTGGTCTTCTGTTGATATGTGTTTTAGCAGGTCAATCCTGGACTGTCATTGCTCACTGAAAGTACTGACAAATGGGTGGAAATTGGGTAACTATTAAGTTTTATTAATATCAGCAGAGCTTTAATCTTTGTATTCATGCCTGTTAGTGTGAAAAAAAATATATGGCAATATACCTACCTCATAGAGCTGGAAGGGACTTTGAAGGGGACTGAGTCCAAACCCCTGTCTTCATAGCAGGACCAAGTACTGTCCCTGACAGATTTTCCCCAGATTCCTAAATGGCCCCCTCGAGGGCTGAACTTACCACCCTGGGAGTTTGCCACTTTGGAAGCTCCGGGGATCATAGTGACACTCACAGCACGTGCCGAGGGCTGCAACTGAAGTGTGGTTGTATATACATTCAAATATATATTCAAATATATGCAAATAGCTTTGTTCTCACTAAGGGGCATGAATATAAAGATTAATGCAAAATTACACAACACGCAGGCCCCATTTAAGTCGGCTTTGCTGATATTAATAAAACACAAAAGTTACCTGATTTCCATCCATATGACAGCGCTTTGAATGAGCAATGTCAGTCCAGGAGTTTAACTGCTAAAACTCATATCAACAGATATTGACAACGTTTTTGATTTTATTTGGCTCCCACTCGCAGGCCATGAGTTGAGCCCTGCATAAACCCAAGCTGCACCGCGGGACATGCACAGATGGGCCGTGCGTCGCGGGTCGAGTAGCCCTGATCTACACAGAGCTTGAATCAGCGGGGGTTTCGATGCTGCTGATAGCAGTGAGGACCTGGTGTTTTCCCTGACGTGTGTTTGCAGCTGCTCCCTTTTAAGATTTCCCACAGCAAGAGGTGTAGACATTGTTGGCACCGGGAGAACCATAAAACATGGAATTGCCAATAGTGGGCTCATTTCTTCCTAGTTCATTTCTCTGAAAAACTAAAATGTTTTTTCTCAGGGTGTGAAGAGCAACCGATCCGCTTCACCGTGAAAATAATTTCCATCAGCGCGTACCACGCCATCTACTAATGTTCTCTGTCCTTTCAGGCATTGGTACTGTGACCATTGCCATTGATCCTGGTCACAAAATGGTAAGCAGGGGATCATAAGTTACCTACAGTGGAAAGTCTTCGGCCTCATCATTGGACACGTTCTCCCCTGCTCTGTGTCACATTCCAACACAAGCTATGTATGTCCTAACCAACTTGGGAAACGTCATCATTCTGTTCATTGTGAAGAAAGAGCTGAGCCTCCATGAGTCCACGTACTATTTGTTCTGCATTCTGGCCATCACCGATCTGGTCCTGTCCAATTCTACACTACCCACAATATGGAGCAATTTCTAGTTAATTTCCAGAGAGATCGATTTCAGTGCCTGCCTCACCCATATGTCTTGCAGGAGGCATAAGGGATCTGTCAAAAAGGCTTTCTTTCTCGACAGATCCCTCTCTAGACTGCCACTTTTTGCGGACAAAGTGTAGAGTCGGCAAAATGCGGTGGCCATAATTATGCAAATTAGGCACAGACTATTTAAATCCCTGTCTCATTTGCAATGTTGACCTGCCTAATCTGCATCCCTTTGCCAACAGAGGGATGCAGTCCAGACATACCCTGGGGGTATGTCTACGCAGTAAAGTTTTGTTGTAGGGCGAGTGAGGAACCATCATCAAGTTATTGCCCCTTTACAACTTAAGTCCAATCAGGGACCCAGGCTCACCTTGACCTGCTCACAAACAGGGAGGAACCAGTAGGTGAAGCAGAGGTGGGTGGCACCTGGGCAGCAGTGATCATGAGATTATCAAGTTGAGGATCCTGATCCAAGCAATTTATATTCATCCATGTGTCTGACAATTTACTTTCAGTTCCACTAATTTGCTGGGTACTGACGTTAGACATACTAACCACTAGCTATATTCCAGTCATGAGTTACGGAAGCTGATTGAAAGGGTAGGTCAGAAACCCCATTGTTCTGCATTTTCCCATTTGAATTCTTTCAGAACCCTTGGGTGAATACCATTTGGTCACAGTGACTTGTTACTGTTCAGTTTATCAGTTTGTCCTGAAACGTCTTCTAATGACACCTCAGTGTGAGAAAAATCCTCACATTTGACACCTAAAAAGAATGACTCCGGTTTGGGAATCTCCCCAACGTCTTTAGCCGCGAATACTGAAGCAAAGAAGTTATTTAGCGTCTTCTCAATGACTTTATCATCTCTGGGCGTAACAGAGACAAACCAAAATGATTTGGGGCTGGAGCACATGGCCTACGAGGAGAGGCTCAGCATTTTGGGATTACTTAGTCTGCAGAAGCGAAGAGTGAGGGGGGATCTGAGAGCAGCCTGCAACTCCCTGAAGGGGGGTTCCAAAGAGGCTGGAGAGAGGCTGTTCTCAGTGGTGACGTGGCTCATTCCCTAGCCTAGGTTGCCCCTCTCTCGTAGGGCATCGGCCTTAGACTTTGATTATGTTTGCGGCGGGTCACTCGGGGCTCTGGCTGTGACTGTCACTCTCTCCACGAGCACGGACAGGCCACCTCTCCCTGTGGCTCCATGTGTCACACCATACGAGGGTGTGTTCGGAGGCACTTCCCTGTGCTAGGCGCTTCCACGGCCCTGCAGGAAAGGGGCTGCCCAGTGTGAGGAGAGTGACCAAGGAGAGTCGCTGCGCTCTGGCCTTGCGTAACAGCCCCGTGGGCCTGCAGAAAGTGCCCGGGCCTGCCCTTAGCAACCTTCTTCCTGTGGCTCTGTCTCCTGCCCACCCTCCACTTGCCACCCTGGGCGCTCACAGGTGCCACATTCTGAGCAGACCTAGGCTTGGTGCCTAATTTCCTCACTAACCAAATATCATGTTCAAGTAAACACGGAGCAGCCAATTCCTCTGTGGCTCAGTCCACAGCCCAGAGTTTTTCTCTCCTTGGGGAAGGTCCTTTAATTGCTGTTTGTGCCTGAAGCTGGATGACTAGCCCAGTGTCCAGGCTGGTTACATCCAGATGCCGCTTCTCCCCTAGGGGCTGAGCTAACACCCTGGGATGGCACAGAGCTATATGAACAGTGCACGACCCTGTGCTGGATGCTGGATCTCGGCGCATGACGCTGCTGCAGATGCTGGGCTGAGAGAGGTGCGGGACGCGGCTTCCTGCGTGGAAGGGGCGCGGCCCAGAGAAGACTCTTTGGGCTCTGAATTCACAGATACCATCACTGGTGAGCTCCCCTGCTCCACAAACCCAGACCTACGTTGGCATGATCAATGCAGAGTGAACCACGTGCGTTGCAGAGCCATTAAACATCCCTGGGCCATTGCCACAGAGGTAAGTTTGCTCCCATTTCTCTGGCCCAAACTCCCCTCTTTTCTGTGCACGCCCCCCCCCCCCATAGACTCACACAATCCTAGGGAGGCATCAACTCCAACCACCTGTTCAAAGCCAGACCGGCCCGGACTAAATCATTGCAGCCAGGGCTTTGTCAAGCCAGGAGCCCAACCCTAAGGAACCCGTCCCAGGGCTTCACCACTCTCCTAGGGAAATCATTTTTCCCAATATTCCATCTCCACTTCCACCCAGTGATGTGCTCCAGCCCAGAGGTGGCTGCATTTCAGTGCCCCAGGGGTCCTTCAGGAGGAAAGGTTCTAACAAATGTACAACACAAGGCCCAGTCCTGAGTTTGTGGGCAGCTTTTGTCTCAGGTCTCCTGGAAGGAAAACTGCCCTTGGAATCAGGTGAGGAAGGAGCTGAGGAGGCAGCTGCGTGTCCCTGCACAGACGCTGTCCCCTCCTCCACCAGCATGTCAGGGCTCTGGCTGGTCCTGGGGGCTCTTTCCTGCCGTTTCCCTGCTGGGAAGCGAGGAGGTGCCAGGGCTCCGCACTGCAACCAGTGAACCCCCTTTTCAGCAGAGGCAAGACCAGGGTTCCCAGTGCAGCTGTAAGGCTGTGACGCTTTAATGCATTAAGTCCTCACAGGCCCTCAAGCCAATGCCCAGAACAGCCCCCAGCCCAGCTCTGCCAGCCCTGGGAGTTGGAGAATCCAGCCCTTCCCCTCTCAGTCTCTCCGCAGGGTGAATCACGCTCAGGGCTCAGCCGTTAGCCTGGATTTCCAGCTGGAATTTGTCTGGCTTCAGCCTCCAGCCTCTGGGCCTGGCGCTTCTCATCTCGGTGAGATCCCAGCGCCCGACATTCCCGGTGGTTTCGCCCCAGCCCAGTCTCTGCCTGAGCCTCGTTTGATACGATAATGAGATGAGGGTTTGGGTCTCTCTCTGGATGGGATTTGACGCAGCCTCCCCCCATCTGTGCGGCTCTTTTCCTCCCCCGCTCCCAGTTTGGGTCCCGTGATCTCACCCAGGCGCTTTCACCGATGCCGTGTGCAAGGGGGAAACCCTGCCCCTGCGCCAGCTCACAGCTCTGCTGTTCACATGACCAGGAATCCCAGCGTCCCTTGGCCACAGCCCGGCACTGGGAGCTCCCGGTGAACCCGACTAAACTCTGAATCCCATCCAGGGTCCCATTGATCCATTTCACGGTGCCCTTATCTAGGGCTCAGGCCGGCACTCAACACGCTTTCCTGCCTGCCACAGAGCCCTGCGTTCCCATTGGACAGCTCCGCATTCGAGTACATGAAAATATTGTGTTACCATGAAAACATAGAAACATACAATCCCAGGCCTGGCAGGGATGTGAGAAGCCCTCGAACCCCTTCCCATGACCTCACCCAGGGCGGAGCAGTTCCAGGCTGGTGTTGGGCAACTTGCAGCCCCCAGCCACACACAGCTGCTGAGGAGAATGGGACCGTGGCTGGGAGACATTTTGCTGACACCGACCATCCCCAGGCACCGCTCCCACAGCTCTGTGTGGCTCTGTCCCCCTGTGCCCAGCCCAGGAGAGCGGTGGGGTGGGCGGCCCCCTCGCCTGCAGACCCTGCTCCCCACAGCTCTTTTCTCAACTTGCACACAGCGTGGTGCTCCACTCCGCACCCTGCCCAGTCTGCCCGCAGCTTTCCCAAAATGTGGTGCCCAGAACTGGACACGGTATTCCCCTTGAGGACTATTCAGTGCAGGGCGGAGAAGAAGAATTACACTTGTGTCTTTAATGCCACACTCCCATTACAGCCCCCCGGAATTAGATTTGCTATTTTTCCATGCCTGTGACACTGTTTACTCATATTTATCTGGGGCCCATTGCAACAGGGCTCCTCCTTAAACTGTTTTGCCCATTTTGCATGTGTGCAATTGTTCTTCCTTCTGAACACGTAGATTGGACATAATGCCATAGCAGGGCTTCCGCTGCTTCCGAACCTTGTCAGAGCTTTGTTCAAACTTTCCCTTTCCTTTTACTAGTTTATGTTTAAAAGAAAACTGCCCCCCATTTGCCTTTTTATTTGCTTGTTTTGGCTGCTGATGCCCGACTGAGCACTTCAGGTTCTCAATGAGCTGTGTGGTCGATCATTCAGTTCCAAACTCTCATGCTCCCAACCCGAAGGCCCCACTGTGGAAAATGTTTAACACTCTCCTTCATTGCTCCTGGACTCAGATGTGTTTGTTCAACTTACACAGTATGGGTACCTTCGTCACAATGTCTTGAACACGTCTACTTTTTCTGTTTGTCAGAGGCTGGAGAGGGATGGCAGGAGACAAATCACTTGATCATTGTCTTCGGTCCACCCTCTCTGGGCACCTGGCCACTGTCGGTAGACAGGATACTGGGCTAGAAGGACCTTTGGTCTGACCCAGTACGGCCGTTCTTATGTTCTTATTAACAAGTTTCCTTTCTGACATTCACTTGCACTAAAGTTTTTTAGCATTTCTTATATTTAATATACTTAACAGGAACATTTACCCAACATTAATTGCTCCTTAAATTGATTTAGGCTTATTTTCTTTTAATAAAATGGAAATGTACATTAAAAAAGAAGAAGAAAATGTATATTACAAATAAAAGGAAAATGTATGTGCTTTTTATAAATTATTGGATTTTTATTACTGGACAGTTATTTTTATGAAGATAATTTTCCTTTGGGATTTCTTAAAAATATTATTTTTTTCTATTTCATTTGTATTCGTAACTTGTTTTTAAATGGGCATTCCATCATTTTTTCTTCCACCTATAAAGTTAAGAAAGAGGAATTATAATCAGTTTAATTTCACAAATCTTATCTTCTGTTTTTTAAAGCTTAAGCATTGATTTGGTTGTATGGAACCAGATCCAATTTCTCCGTTGTATCTCTTTTGTGCTGTACCGATTTACTTGCAGTCCCAATGCCTGATGTTTTCCCTGAGGTGTGTTTCCTACCATTGCCTGGTATGGTTTCCCACAGCGTGAGGGGTTGATGTGATTGACACGGGGAGCACCAGAAATGATGGAATTGCCAGTAGTTGGGTCATTTATTTACAATTCATTTCTCTTAATAATGAAAACGTCATTTCTCAGGGTGTGAAGAGCAACCGATCTGCTTCCCCATGAAAATAGTCCCCCTCGGTGCACACCGCGCCTCATACAAACATTCTCTGTCCTTTCAGACACTAGTACTGCGGGCATTGCTGTCGATCCCGGGCCCAGACAGGACGTCAGGGGAACTTACGGCACATGCACTAGACACCTCCCTGCTCCATGTCAGATTCCAACATGACTGAGTTCACCAACCCCTCCACCTTCATCCTGCTGGGCATTCCTGGCCTGGAAGCGATGTATGTCTGGATCTCCATTCCCTTCTGTGCCATGTACAGCATAACCGTCTTGGGTAATTTCACCATCCTGTTCATTGTGAAGACAGAGCCAAGCCTCCATGAGCCCATGTACTATTTCCTCTGCATGCTGGCCATCACCGACTTGGTCCTGTCCACATCTACGCTACCCACAATACTCAGCAATTTCTGGTTCAATTCCAGAGAGATCAATTTCAATGCCTGCCTCACCCAGTTGTACTTTGTTCATTCCTTCTCTGTGATTGAGTCTGGGATATTGGTGGCCATGGCTTTGGATCGTTATGTGGCCATCTGCCATCCCCTGAGACATTTCACCATCCTGAATAACCCCCTGGTGGCCAAGATCGGTCTGACCATGGTGCTGCGAGGTGCCATACTTATACTGCCCTTTCCTTTACTGGCGAGGCAGTGGCCATATTGCAGAACCAACATTATCCCCTACACGCACTGTGAGCACATGGATGTGGTGAATCTGGCGTGTGCCGACATCCACGTCAGTCGTTACTACGGCCTCTTTGTGCTATTCTGTGGGGATGTTCTGGATATGTTTTTCATCTCTGTGTCCTATATTCTGATCCTCAGGGCCGTCTTCAAACTCCCCACAAAGGACGCCCGGCTCAAGACTTTTGGGACCTGCACTTCCCATCTGTGTGTCATCTTAGCCTTTTACACTCCAAATCTTTTCGGCTCCCTCGCGACCCGCTTTGGCCTCAATATACCCCTGCATGTCTACATTCTTATTTCTGACATTTACCTCCTGGTGCCGCCCATGATAAATCCCATCATCTATGGAGTGAGGACCAAACAAATCCGGGCCAGGCTGCTCCGGCTTGTTAGTCTGAAAGGGAACTAAGTGTTTTCCCCTGAAAGGGAACTAAGTGTTTCTCAGATCAAGCTCCGTGCCGAGATGGCTGGTGCTGGGCTTGCTTCCCTGAATGACTCACTGGCTAGTCAAAGAACAATTCAATCCTTTCCTGATATTTCTTTCTAAGTGTAACATTTTGGAGAATGGATCTGCATGCAACTCATTCAATTGTGGGTTTCTATGTTATAACTGGACACCCAAGGCCCCGACAATGACCCCACCTCTTTCCCAAAGGCCGCACCACTGCCCCGCACCTTTCTTTGGGCTCCAGGCAGATTTGTGCCTCTTCCAAGTGTCCTTTCCTCCTGCTTGCTCATCTCCTCTCCCATCACTCATTGGATCACCATTGTGATAGGTTTCCCCCCTGCCACTCATGATGGCAGCTGGAGCTGAGAGAAGGCTGAGTCCTCTGCCTTCTCCTGTGTTGTGAATTGCAAGTGGTAAAGGCCCCTAGTCTGCCTCACCCCAACATCCACAGACATGCCCCACACCCAGCGGTGTTCATGGAGGCTCGGGTAACCACTGACTGAGCCCCCAGTGGAGAGGCTACAGCCAATGATCCCAGAGATATCCTGGCCTGTTTATTGAAGATTGGTGAACTTTTTGTTAGACACTCTGGGTACGTCTAGACTACATGGCTCCATCGACGGAGCCATGTAGATTTGTTTGTTCGGCAAAGGGAAATGAAGCTGCGATTTAAATAATTGTGGCTTCATTTAAATATAAATGGCTGCTCTGCTCTGCCGATCAGCTGTTTGTTGGCAGATCGGGGCAGTCTGGATGCTCCCCTGTTGACATGGAAGCCCTTTATCGACCTCCCCGGTAAACCTCATCCTACGAGGCATAACGGGGAGGTCGATAAAGGGCTTTCAGATCAGCGCGGGAGTGTCCAGTCTAGTGTGCTGAGCCGACAAACAGCTGATTAGCTGTTTGTCAGCTCAGCGCAGCAGCTATTTAAATTTAAATGAAGCCGCGATTATTTAAAACTTCTGTCAACAAAAGCCTGTAGTCTAGACATACCCTCAGAGCTAAGAACCACAGAAAGAAGATTATTAAGTGTGAAAGAAAACCTAGAAAAGGCTACGTGCATTCCTGTCAAATTTATAGAATCAAGATGGCATTTGTGCTTTATTTCTTGGCAAATCGCCTTTAATCTGTACGTGTTGCTTATAAAACAGCAAGGAGTCCTGTGGCACCTTAAAGACGAACACATTTGTTAGGGCATCAGCTTCCATGGGCTGGAACCCACTTCCCTGCACAGACGCTGTCCCCTGCTCCTCCAGCATGTCAGGACTCTGGCTGATCCTGGGGGCTTTATCGTAACGTTAGCCTGCTGGGGAGCGAGAAGGTGCCAGGGCTCCACCTTGCAACCATTGAACCCATTTCTCAGCAGAGGAAAGACCAGGGTTCCCAGTGCAGCTGTAAGGCTGTGACGCTTTAATGCTTTAAGTGCTCACGAGCCCTCAAGCCACTGTCCAGAACAGCCCCCAGCCCGGCTCTGCCAGAACTGGGAGTTGGAGAATTCACCCCTTCCACTATTTGATCTGAGGAACTGGGTCTTGCGCATGAAAGCTCATCACCTAATAAACCATCTTGTTAGTCTTTAAAGTGCTGCACACTCCAGTCTTTTGTTTCAGCAAGATCAGACTAACACGGCTACATCTCTGGGTGTGTCTAGACTACAGAGTTTTGTCGACAAAAGTGGACTTTTGTCGACAAAACTATACCTGCGTCTACACTACCGCTGAGTTCTGTCGACATAACGTCAACAGAACTCAGCAGTTTTGTCGACGCTGGTAAACCTCATTTTACGAGGCATAACGCCTTCTGTCAACAGAGTTTCTGTCGACTGAAGGTGTTATTGAATGTAAACTGTCCTTTGCGTCTACACTACCATGTCGACAAAGCAGCTTGCTTTGTCGACAGAACTCAATGTAGTCTAGACGCTCTTTGTCGACAGAAGCCTGTAGTCTAGACGTACCCTCTATTACTAAGAAAAAGAAAATTACTGTCTGTGCCTAATGTGCGAGTTGAGGTTTCAATCAAGCTCTGTCCAACTGAGTTTTTTCAAGCAGGCTTTTTAGTTCCTTCCTTGGACCAGAACTTCCCCTTAGTTCAGTCTTTTCCCTCTGGTACATTTAGGTGCATTGTTGTAGGGAGAGTGAGGAACCATCATTAAGTTATTGCCCCTTGTCACGTTACCGAATTGGAGGGAAGTAGCCAGATCACTGCTGCACCCATAGGTGGGAGTGTTGGCCCCAAAAATGGTATAAAAGGGGGCCATGTGGGGTGTTGAATAGAAGCTCACTGTCTGCTAATCCTATGTACGCTGTTCATGTGAGTGTATAATGTCTGTGTGTGTAGTTAGGAATCTGTAATCTATGTGGATACTGAATATTTCCCTGCATGTGGTTGAGCATTGGGCAGAGCCCAGCCTATGGACACGCTAATTAGCGATGCCTTGTGGGACAATGGCACTCAATGGGCCAAGGACACACCTAAAGAATGGGGGCTGACACCTGAGGGCTGCCAGCAGGGAACTCATGGATAGGCCGCTGGCCAGGTGACCTGCTGTAGCCAAGAAGAGACCAGGAAGGAGGGATAAATAGTCCATGTGGTGGACTCCATCTTGGTCTTCAGCTCAGCACTTCATCCCAGAGGCAGCAATGCAGGGATCGAAGAGTCCGGAAGAACTGTGGACCCATCCTGATCCTAGGATGCGCAACAAGGACTTTTAAGCCAGCAGCTGTAACATCTCTGCTAGAGCCTGCATCGAGAACTGGGAGATTCGATGCATGTAATGTACTATCCTTTAACAACCTCACTCTCATGCATTTCTTTATTGTAATAATAAACCTTTAGATGTTACATGCTAAAGGATTTGCTCAGCTTGATTTGTGGGTAAGGTCCGGAGGGTAAATTGACCAGGGATCTGTGGCTGGTTTCTTGGAACTGGACAGAACTTGTTCGAGGTAGGTGGGATTGGGTTCTAATACCCCCCACCAGTGTATGAGGCCCGGAGCCATCTGGGGCATGGATATTGCTGGGATGTCGGAGGGGTTTTGCTCGTGAGGCTTCAGGCAGGCTGCTGGAGCGCTCTGTGGGACTGGTGTGTGGCCTGTTTGGGAAGGTCACCCATCTGGGGGCTGTAAGGAGCCCCGGATTTGAGCAATTCGCCTGGTCCAACAGCCCTTTATAACTTAAATGCTGAAGGAACCATCCAGGGACCCACCCTCACCTTGACCTGCTGCTCCAAAACTGAGAGGAACTAATAGGGGAAGTAGAGGTGGGTGGCAACCTGGGCAGCAGAGATCGTGTTTAGGATCCTGAGCCAAGAAAGACAGGAGAGCAGCAAAATACACATCCTGGACTGCAGAAAATCAATTGTGCTTTCGCTTCCCTGCTGCCTATTAATTTCATTTGGTGACCCCTAGTACTTATATTGTGAAAATAAGTAAGGGTGCATCTACACTACAGCATTATTTCAAAACATCTTATTTTGAAATAGTTAACTCGCAATAAAATATTTCGATATAACGCGTCTACACACAAAATGCATTTCGAAATAGCATTTTGCTCTTTTGAAATAGCGCATCCACAGTGAGTGGACGCTGAATCACATTTAAGGCGGCCGGAACCAGGTCCAGCAGGGCATCAGGTCAGGAGTTACTTTGTGTGGCTGCTACCTGAGGCCATCTGAGGCCTGTGTTAAAGGAACTCCCTCCCCCAACCCCAGACAGCCGGTTTCCCTCCTTGCTTGCCTACCTCGATGAGGGACAGCAAAGCATTTTGTCTCTGCGTGCTCTGGTTGCCCTCACCCGAGATACCACAGCACTCTGCAACATGAGCCAGAGCTGCCCCTGGGCACTATGGTGCTTCTTGTGGACACGTTGCTGTGAGCCTGGCTGCACTTCTTTCAGGCTACCAACCTGGAGGTCCATCGGGAGTCTGTCAGTATCCAGGAGGCCCTGAGGGAGAACTTCCACCCTGAGGAGCACTAAGAGCCTCCCTGGTCTGCCCCATTGGGGGCTTGTGCCTCATTCCTCCCTCACCTCCTTCCACTTACTCCTCCCTAACCCCCCTTCCTGATGTCAAATAAAAGACATGTATTTTCATGAACACAAACTCTCTTTATTTAACAAAACTGGTGAGATTGGGGAAAGGAGGTGGGAGAAGGGAGGAGAGAGGGGAGGGGGAAACCTGGGAGGAGGGAGCTGGAAGTGGGAAGCAAGGAAAAGAAGGGCTCAGGGTTGGGGGTCTCACCGGACCAACTTGATTTTCATGTGAACCTGCTCCTGGGTTCGCATATGGTCTTTGGTGGCCAGGCTGGCAGCTATCCTGCCATAGACGGCTGTGTTCCTCTGTCTAGTGCGGAGATCATGGATTTTGGGGGCATCCCCTCCAAACCTGAATAATGTCCATGATGTCTGCCCTGGACCTGGAAGGCGCCCACCTTCTGCGGGCCATGGCAGGGCCCTGACAGGCTCCTGGGAGCTGGCAGACTGTTCCTGGGAAACAGTGGAGGGCTGGCTGCCCGTGGCTTGCTGGCTTATGTTTTGGGGCCACTGGGTCAGGGGCAGTGACTGCTGGCTCTGGGCTGGCAGGCTTGGAGCTGGCACAGGCAGTATGGCCAGAGTCAATCCTTTTAAGGGCTCCAGGGAGGGGGGGAAGGGAGAGGAGTGTTCTCGGTTGAGGCTGGAGTGGCCACCAGGGCACCCTGGGAAGGTTGGAGGACCCCTATTTCGAAATAAGTGTCTACACAGAACTTATTTCGAAATAGCTGTTTCGAATTTGACATTATTCTTCATGGAATGAGGTTTACCAAATTCAAAATAAGTGCTCTGCTATTCTGAATTAATTTCTAAATAGCGGTTTGGCTGTGTAGATACTAGTAAAGTTATTTCTAAATAATGGCTGGTAGTCTCTTCTTTTCTAAACTGAAAAGTCCAAGTCTTTTTAATCTCTCTTCCTATGGGATCCATTCCAAACCCCTCATTAATTTTGTTGCTCTTTTCTGAACATTTTCCAAAGACAATATCTCTTGTTTGAGATGAGGCAACCACATCTGTATGCAGTATTCAATATGTGAGTGTACGATGGTTTTATATAGAGGCACTAAGGGTATGTCTACACTACCCTCCTAGTTCGAACTAGGAGGGTAATGTAGGCATACCGCACTTGCAAATGAAGCCCGGGATTTGAATTTCCCGGGCTTCATTTGCATAAGCGGGGCTCCGCCATTTTTAAATCCCCGCTCGTTCGAACCCTGTGCCGCACGGCTACACGCGGCATGAACTAGGTAGTTCGAACTAGGCTTCCATGAGGAGTAACGGTAGTTCGAACTAGGAAGCCTAGTTCGAACTACCTAGTTCGTGCCGCGTATAACCGCGCAGCACAGGGTTCGAACGAGTGGGGATTTAAAAATGGCGGAGCCCCGCTTATGCAAATGAAGCCCGGGAAATTCAAATCCCGGGCTTCATTTACAAGTGCGATATGCCTACATTACCCCACTAGTTCGAACTAGCGGGGTAGTGTAGACATACCCTAAGATATTCTCAGTCTTATTCTCTCTCCCTTTTTAATGACTGCTAACAATCTGTTTGCTTTTTTGACGGCCGCTGCCCACCGAGTGGATGTTTTCAGAGAACTTTCCACAATGACTCCAAGATCTCACTCTTGAGTAGTTGTAGCTAACTTTGTCCCTATCATATTTTATGTATATTTGGGAGTATTTGTCCAATGTGCATTGTGCATTACATTACATTTATCAACAATAAATTTAATTTCCCATTTTGTTGAACATAAGAACGGCCGTACTGGGTCAGACCAAAGGTCCATCTAGCCCAGTAGCCTGTCTGCCGACAGTGGCCAACACCAGGTGTCCTGGAGGGGGTGGAACAAAGACTACGATCAAGTGATTGTCTCCTGCCATCCCTCTCCAGCCTCTGACAAACAGAGGCCAGGGACACCATTCCTACCCCCTGGCTAATAGCCTTTTATGGACCTAACCTCCATGAATTTATCTAGCTTCTCCTTAAACTTCTTTATAGTTCTAGCTTTCACAGCTTCCTCTGGCAAGGAGTTCCACAGGTTGACTACGTGCTGTGTGAAGAAGAACTTTCTTTTATTAGTTTAAAACCTGCTACCCATTAATTTCATTTAGTGTCCCCTAGTCCTTCTATTATGGGAACTAACAAATAACTTTTCTTTATTCACCCTCTCCACACCACACCTGATTATATAGACCTCTATCATATCCCCCCTCAGTCTCCTCTTTTCTAAACTGAAAAGTCTCAGTTGCTTTAGCCTCTCCTCATATGGGACCCGTTCCAAACCCCTAATCATTTTAGTTGCCCTTTTCTGAACCCTTTCCAAGGCCAAAGTATCTTTTTTGAGGGGAGGAGACCACATCTGTACACAGTATCTTGACTATCTTGAACAGTTTAGTTTCATCCTCAAACTTAAGTACCTCACTGCTTGCACCTTTCTCTACATCATTTATGAATAAGTTGAAAAGGATTGGTCCCAGGACTGACCCTTGGGGGACACCACTATTTACCCCTCTCCAATCTGAAAATTTACCATTTATTCCTACCCTTTGTTTCCTGTCTTTTAACCAGTTCTCAATCCAAGAAAGGACCTTCCCTCTTATCCCATGGCCATGGAATTTACACAAGAGCCTTTGGTGAGGGACCTTGTCAAAAGCTTTCTGAAAATCTAAGTACACTATATCTACTGGATCCCCCTTGTCCGCATATTTGCATATCCACTAGATCTCCTTTTTCCATATATTTGCTGACCTCCTCAAGGAACTCTAGCAGATTAGCAAGAAATTATATTCATCCATGTATCTGACAATTTTTTATTTCCTATCGTTTCAGCTAATTTGCACAGTACTGATGTTAGACTTACCAGCTTGTAAGTACCAGGATCACCTCTAGAGCCCGTTTTAAATATTGACGTGGCATTAGCTATCTTCTAGTTATTAGGTATGGAGGCTGATTCAAAGGATAGGTTAGAAACCACAGTTAATAGTTCCACAATTTCCCATTTGAGTTGTTGCAGAACACTTGGGTGAATGCCATCTGGTCGCAGTGACTTGTTGCTGTTCAATCTCCGCAATTATTTTATCGTCTCTGAGTGCTCCTTTAGACTGTGTCTAGACTGGCCAGTTTTTCCGTAAAAGCGATTACTTTTCTGCAAATACTTGCCAGCTGTCTACACTGGCCACTTGAATTTCCGCTAAAGCACTGACTTCCTACTGTCTGAAATCAGTGCTTCTTGCAGAAATACTATGCTGCTCCCGTTCGGGCAAAAGTCCTTTTGTGCAAAAGGGCCAGTGTAGACAGTTCAGATTTGTTTTGCGCAAAAAAGCCCTCATCGCGAAAATGGCAATCGGGGCTTTTTTGAGGAAAAGTGCGTCTAGATTGGCCACGGACACTTTTCTGCAAAAAGTGCTTTTGTGGAAAAGCATCAGTGCCAATCTAGACGCAGTTTTCTGCAAATGCTTTTAACGGAAAACTTTTCCATTAAAAGCATTTGCGGAAAATCCTGCCAGTCTAGACGTAGCCTTAGAGTCTAGCAGAAAGAAACCAAAATAATTTGGGGCTGGAGCACATGGCCTACAAAGAGAGGCTGAGGGGCTTCAGGTTATTAAGATTGCAGAAGACAAAAGTGAGGGGGGATTTGAGAGCAGCCTTCAACTCCCTGAAGGGGGGTTCCAAAGAGGCTGGAGAGAGGCTGTTCTCAGTGGTGACGTGTGGCTCATTCCCTAGCCTAGGTTGCCCCTCTCTCTTGTAGAGCATCGGCCTCAGACTTTGATTATGTTTCCTGCGGTTCCCTCAGTGCTCTGGCTGTGACTGTCACTGTCTCCATGAGCACAGACAGGCCACCTCTCCCTGTGGCTCCGTGTGTCGCACCACACGAGGGTGCGTTGGGAGGGACTTCCCTGTGCTAGGCGCTTCCACGGCCCTGCAGGAAAGGGGCTGCCCAGTGTGAGGAGAGTGACCGAGGAGAGTCGCTGCGCTCCCGCCCCTACATGACAGCCCCGTGGGCCTGCTGAAAGTGCCCGGGCCTGCCCGTAGCCACCTTCTCCACATGGCTCTGTCTCCTTCCCACCCTCCACTCTGGGTGCTCCCAGGTGCCACATTCTGTTCAGACCTAGGCCTGGTGCCGAACTTTCTCACTAACCAAATTCCATGTTCAAGTAAACAAGGAACAGCCAATTCCTCTGTGGCTTAGCCCAGAGTTCTCCTCTCCCTGTGGGAAGGTCCTTTAATTGCTGTTTGTGCTGCAAGCTGGATGAATAGCCCAGTGTCCAGGCTGGTTACATCCAGATGCTGCTTCTCCCCTAGGGGCTGAGCGAACCCCCCTGGGATGGCACGGAGCTATATGAACAGTGCACAGCCCTGTGCCGGCTCTCGGCGCGGGACGCTGCTGAAGATGCTGGGCTGAGAGAGGTGGGGACGCAGCCGCTTTGAGCGGGGAGTCCCAGGGAAGACTCTTTGGTGTCTGGATTCACAGATCCCATCTCTCTTAAGCTGCCCTGCTCCACAAACCCAGACCTACGGAGGCATGATCAATGCAGAGTGAACCACGTGCTCTGCAGAGCCATTAAACTTCCCTGGGCCATTGCCACAGAGGTAAGTTTGCTCCTGTATCTCTGGCCAAACCCCCTCTTTTCTGTGCGCACCGCCCCCCCCCCCATAGACTCACACAATTCTAGGGAGGTGTCCACTCCAACCAGCTGTTCAAAGCTGGACCATCCTGGATTAAATCATTGCATCCAGTGCTTTGTCAAGCCAGAACTCCCACCCTTAGGAATCCATCCCAGTGCTTCACCACTCTTCCAAATGGCCCACGTAGACCTTCCCCCAGTGATGTGCTCCAGTCCAGAGGTGGCTGCTTTTCAGTGTCCCGGGGTGCTTCAGGAGGAAAGGACTTAGCAGATGCACAATCCAAGGCTCAGTCCTGAGGCAGTGGCCAGCGTTTGGCTCAGGCTGCACTGAATCCTGCTGTAGCAAAAAAAGCAAACATGATACTGGGATGTATTAACAGGTGTGTTGTGAGCAGGACACGAGAAGTCATTCTTCCGCTCTACTCTGCGCTGGTTAGGCCTCAGTTGGAGTATTGTGTCCAGTTCTGGGTGCCACATTTCAAGAAAGATGTGGAGAAATTGGAAAGGGTACAGAGAAGAGCAATGAGAATGATGAAAGGTCTAGAGAACATGACCTCTGAAGGAAGGCTGAAAGAATTGGGTTTGTTGAGTTTAGAAAAGAGAAGATTGAGGGGGGACATGATAGCTGTTTTCAGGTATCTAAAAAGGTGTCACAAGGAGGAGGGAGAAAACTTGTTCATCTTGGCCTCTGAGGATAGAACAAGAAGCAATGGGCTTAAACTGCAGCAAGGGAGGTTTAGGTTGGACATTAGGAAAAAGTTCCTAACTGTCAGAGTGGTCAAACACTGGAATAAATTGCCCAGGGAGGTTGTGGAATCCCCGTCTCTGGAGATATTGAAGAGCAGGTTAGATAAATGTCTAGCAGGGATGGTCTAGACAGTATTTGGTCCTGCCATGGGGGTAGGGGGCAGGGGACTGGACTCGATGACTCTTGAGGTCCCTTCCAGTCCTAGTGTTCTATGATTCTATGAAGCAAAACTCCCCTTGGAATCAGAGGTGAGGAAAGAGCTGAGGAAGCAGCTGCATGTCCCTGCACAGACGCTGTCCCCTCCCCCTCCGGCATGTCAGGGCTCTGGCTGGTCGTGGGGGCTTCTTTCTGCCGTTAGCCTGCTGGGAAGTTTGGAGGTGCCAGGGCTCCGCACTGTAACCATTGAACCCACTTTTCAGCGGAGGCAAGATCAGTGTTCCCAGGGTCTCACTGAAGCGCCATGGCCATACTGCTGTGATGGTTTCAGTGCCAACAGCCCCTCAAGCCAATGTCCAGAAAAGCATCCGGCCTGGCTCTGCCAGCACGGGGAGTTGGGGAATCCAGCCTTTCCCCTTCTAGTTTCTCCGCAGGGTGCATCACGCTCAGGGCTCAGCCGTTAGCCCGGATTTCCAGCTGGAATTTGTCTGGCTTCAGCCTCCAGCCTCTGGGCCTGGCACTTCTCATCTTACTGAGATCCCAGCGCCCGACATTCCCGGTGGTTCCGCCCCAGCCCAGTCTCTGCCTGAGCCTAGTTTGATACGATAATGAGATGAGGGTTTGGGTCTCTCTCTGGATGGGATTTGACGCAGCCTCCCTCCATCTGTGCGGCTCTTTTCCTCCCCCGCTCCCAGTTCGGGTCCAGTGATCTCACCCAATCGCTTTCACTGATGCCGTGTGCATGGGGGAAACCCTGCCCCTGCGCCAGCTCACAGCTCTGCTGTTCACACGACCAGGAATCCCAGCGTCCCTTGGCCACAGCCCGGCACTGGGAGCTCCCGGTGAACCCGGCTAAACTCTGAATCCCGTCCAGGGTCCCATTGATCCATTTCACGGTGCCCTCATCTAGGGCTCAGGCCGGCACTCAACACGCTTTCCTGCCCACCACAGAGCCCTGCGTTCCCATTGGACAGCTCTGCATTCGAGTATATCAAAATATTTTGTTACCATAGAAACAGAGAAAGACATAGAATCCCAAACAAAAAACAGGACTATGTAGCAGTTTAAAGACTAACAAGATGGTTTATTAGGTGATGAGCTTTCATGGGCCAGACCCACTTCCTCAGATCAAATAGTGGAAGAAAATAGTCACAACCATATATACCAAAGGATACAATTAAAAAAAATGAACACATATGAAAAGGACAAATCACATTTCAGAACAGAAGGAGGATTCGGGGGAGGGGGGAAGGAAGGTAAATGTCTGTGAGCTAATGGTATTAGAGGTGATAATTGTGGAAGCTATCTTTGTAATGGGTAAGATAACTAGGGTCTTTGTTGAGCCCCCTGCAGAGAGTGTCGAATTTTAGCATGAATGACAGTTCAGAGGATTCCCTTTCAAGTGCAGATTTGAAAGTCTTCTGGAGTAGGATGCAGGTATTTAGGTCGTTGAGACAATGTCCTTTCTGGTTGAAATGGCAAGAAACTTTTTTCTTTGTGATCCTAATGTCTGTTTTGTGGGCATTGATCCTTTGGCAAAGTGTCTTAGACGTTTGTCCAATGTACATAGCAGACGGACACTTTCAGCACATAATGGCATAAATTATATTTCTGGATGCGCAGGAATATGTATTCTCGATCTTATAACTCACTTGGTTAGGCCCAATAATGGTATCAGCAGAATGAATATGTGGACAAAGCTGGCAACGGGGTTTGTTGCAAGGGAAGGTACCAGGGTTGGTATTAGTGTGGTATGTCCTGTGGTTGTTGGTAAGAATCATCTTGAGGTTAGGAGGTTGTCTATAGGAGACTATGGGTCTGTCTCCCAGAGCCTCTTGGAGTTTAGTGTCCTGTTCCAGTATAGGCTGTAGTTTATTGATAATGTGTTGGACAGGTTTAAGTTGGGGGTTGTAGGTGATGACAAGTGGTGTTCTATTGTTGGTTTTCTTGGGTCTGTCTTGAAGTAGATGGTTTCTAGGTATTCGTCTGGCTCTTTCAATTTGCTTTTTTATTTCTCCGGGTGGGTAGTTGAGGTTTATAAATGCTTGGTAGAGATCCTGAAGCTTCTGGTCTCTGTCAGTGGGATTAGAGCAGATGTGGTTGTATCGAAGGGCTTGGCTATTGATGATGGATCGTGTGGTGTGTTCTGGATGGGAGCTGGAGGCATTTAGGTAACTGTATGAGTCGGTGGGTTTTCTGTAGAGAGTGGTGTCTAATTTTCCATTGTTGATTTGTACTGTGGTGTCCAGGAAATGGATCTCTCGTGTGGAATGGTCCAGGCTGAGGTTAATGGTGGGGTGTAGGTTGTTGAAATCTCTGTGGAACCTCTCCAGTGTTTCTTGGCCATGCGTCCAGATCATAAAGATGTCATTGATGTAGCATAAGAAGAGAAGGGGTAAAAGGGAACGGGAGTTGAGGAAACGTTGTTCTAGGTCAGCCATAAAGCATACTGTGGGGCCATGCGTGTACCCATGGCTGTGCCGCTGATGTGGAGGTATAAGTTGTTCTCAAACTGGAAATAATTGTGGGTGAGAACAAAGTTACATAGGTCTGCTATCAGGTTGGCAGTGGTGTCCTCTGGGATAGTGTTTCTAATTGCTTGTAATCTGTCTACATTTGGGATGTTGGTGTATAGAGCTTCTACATCCATGGTGGCAAGGATGGTGTTATTGGGGAGGTTATCGATGTTTTGTAGTTTCCTTAGGAAGTCAGTAGTGTCTCGGAGATAGCTGGGGGTGTTGGTTGTGTAGGGTTTGAGGAGAGAGTCTACATAGCTGGATAGACCAGTAGTGAGCGTGCCAATACCAGAGATGATGGGGCGTCCGGGGTGTCCAGGTTTATGGATCTTGGGAAGCAGATAGAACAATCCTGGTCGGGGGTCAGAAGGTGTTTCTGTGTGGATTTGTTCCCGAGTAGCTGTGGGGAGGATTTTAAGGAGACAGAGTAATTTCTGTTGGTATTCCGAGGTGGGATCAGAGGGGAGAGGTTTGTAAAATGTGGTGTTGGAGAGTTGTCTGGTTGCCTCTTGGTTATAGTCGGCCTTATTCATAATGACCACAGCACCCCCTTTGTCAGCTGGTTTGATTACAATGTCCAGGTTGTTTTTGAGACTCTGGATGGCATGGTGTTCAGCGTGGCTGAGATTGTGTGTCGCTTGTTGTTGTTTGCGAATAATGTCAGTCTGTGTGTTGTTGCAGAAGCTTTGTATATAGAAATCCAGATTGTAATTCCGACCGTCAGGGGGAGTCCATATAGAATTATTCTTTCTTTTGTGTTGGTAGGGGGATAGAAATGTGATTTGTCCTTTTCATATTTGTTCATTTTTTTTATTGTATCCTTTGGTTGTGACTATTTTCTTCCACTATTTGATCTGAGGAAGTGGGTCTGGCCCACGAAAGCTCATCACCTAATAAACCATCTTGTTAGTCTTTAAAGTGCTACATTGTCCTGCATTTTGTTTCAGCTACATCAGACTAACATGGCTACATTTCTATCACTATAGAATCCCAGGACTGGCAGGGACTTCTCGAGCTTGAAGACGATGTATTGAACACGTCTACTTTTTCTTCAAGATTAGCAAGTTTCCTTTCTCACCGTAGGATTTGCACTAAAGATTCCTAGGTTTTCTTATATTTAACATACTTAACAGGGACATTTACCCAACATTAATTGGGCCTTTAAGGTTTTTTTAATAAAATGCAAATGTACATTAACAAAATAAAAGGAAAATGTAAATGCTTTATTTTAATTAATGTATTTTTAATAATAGACATTTATTATTATGAAGATAATTTTCCTTTAGGATTTCTTCAAAATATTATTTTTTCTATTTCATTTGTATTAGTAACTTGTTCTTTAATGGGCATTCCATCATTGGTTCTTCCTCCCTATAAAGTCACTATGTTTTAAGAAAAAGAGATTATAATCAATTGAGTTTCACAAATCTTATCTTCTATTTTTCAAAGCTTAAACATTGATTCAGCTGTGCCAAGCCAGAGCCAATTTCTCCGTTTTATCTCTTTTCTGTCCTGCCGATTTAGTAGCAATCCTACTGCCCGTTCGTTCTCTGAGTCCGGCTCATCTCGGTTCAGGCTCTCTCAGCATTCACTGAGTTCTGTCCCTTTTCAGGACTGTTCTTGATCTGGTGATTTTGTACTTTTTCTGTTTGGTTCCATGAGGAGCCGTCCCATTCCAGCCATGTCCCCTTTTCCTGGCACAACCAAACGATCACGTTGCTTTATACACTTTCTTGTCTGTGGCGTTATAACTGTTCAGTGACCAAATACACTCATGTTAAAGGTGTATTATTGTCATTCTCATTTCTCCAGCTAACATTTCCTCCCTCTCAGTTGTGCTGAGGTTCGGATATTATAGGTTGGGAACTCTTCTCTTTTTGCCCATTGGAATGCAACCAGTTCTGTGCTTTACTTTCCTCTCCTCCATCATCTTCCCCTTCTTGTTTCCTCACAGACTCTTCAGTCTCGTCCCACACTGCAGCCTCCCCATTCCCACGGTTCATTTCAGAACGCTCTTTTCTATCTGCTGTCTCCTCCACAGAGACGAGGCAGCAAAACTGAGCACATATCCCACCGGGTGATTTTCCATCCCATTCTCCATCATCAGGCATCCAAACATGGGCTTTCCATCTGTCACTGTACTAAATGAATAAGTGTTTCTCTGGTGTTGATATCAGTGAGGACCTGATGTTTTCCCCAAGGTGGGTTTCCTACTGTTGCGTTGTCTGGTTTCCCACAGCATGAGGTGTAGACATGATTGACACAGGGAGCACTGGAAAATATGGACTTGCCAGTACTAGGGTCATTTGTTTACAATTCATTTCTCTGAATAATGAAAACGTAATTTCTAAGGGTCTGAAGAGCAACTGATCTGCTTCACCATGAAAATAGTCACCATCGGTGCGCATCACACCTCATACTAACGTTCTCTGTCCTTTCAGACGTTAGTACTGCGAGCATTGCTGTAGATCCTGGGCCCACACAGGACGTCAGGGGAACGTACGGCACATGCAATAGACACAGTTCTGCGTCAGAGTTGGGCACCTTCCTCCCTGAACCATGTCAGATTCCAACACATCTGAGTTCACCAACCCCTCCACTTTCATCCTTCTGGGTATCCCTGGCCTGGAGTGGGCCCATGTCTGGATCGCCATCCCTTTCTGCATCATGTACATCATAACCATCTTGGGGAACATCACCATCCTGTTCATTGTGAAGACAGAGCCGAGCCTCCATGAGCCCATGTACTATTTCCTCTCCATGCTGGCCATCACTGACTTGGTCCTGTCCACAGCTACCGTGCCCACAATACTGAGCAATTTCTGGCTCAATTCCAGAGAAATCGAGTTCAGTGCCTGCCTCGCCCAGCTGTACTTCGTTCATTCCTTCTCAGTGATTGAGTCTGGGATATTGGTGGCCATGGGTTTGGATCGCTATGTGGCCATCTGCCATCCCCTGAGACATTCCACCATCCTGAATAACCTCCTGGTGGCCAAGATCGGCCTGGCCATGGTGCTGCGAGGTGTCATACTTGTACTGCCCTTTCCCATCCTGGCAAGGCAGTGGCCGTATTGCAGAACCAACGTCATCCCCTACACGCACTGTGAGCACATGGACGTGGTGAATCTGGCCTGCGCTGACATCCGTGTCAGTCGTAACTACGGCCTCTTTGTGGTGTTCTGTGGGGATACTCTGGATATGTTTCTTATCGCTGTGTCCTATATTCTGATCCTCAGGGCCGTCTACAAACTCCCCACAAAGGACGCCCGGCTCAAGACTTTTGGGACCTGCACTTCCCACGTGTGTGTCATCTTAGCCTTTTACACTCCAAATCTCTTCAGCTCCCTCACGACCCGCTTTGGCCTCAATATACCCCTGCATGTCTACATTCTTATTTCTAACATTTACCTTCTGGTGCCGCCCATGCTAAATCCTATCATCTACGGGGTGAGGACCAAACAGATCCGGGACAGGCTGCTCTGGCTTTTTACTCTGAAAGGGACCTAAATGTTTTGTCCTGGCTCTCAGGTAGAGCTCCGTGCCGAGATGGCTGGTGCTGGGCTTGCCTGCCTGAATGACCCATTGGCTGTTCAAAGAACGATTCAATCCTTTCCTGATATTTCTTTCTAAGTGTAACATATTGGGGAATGGATCTGTATGCGACTCATTAAATTGTAGGGTTTCTATGTTGTAACTGGACACCCAAAGCTCTGACAATGACCCCAACTCTTTCCCAAAGGCCCCACCTTTGCCCCACACTTTCCTTTGGGTTCCAGGCAGTTTTCTGCCTCTTCCAAGTGAGTGACTCACTGGCTAGTCAAAGAACCATTCGATCCTTTCCTGATATTTCTTTCTAAGTGTAACATTTTGGAGAATGGATCTGTATGCAACTCATTCAATTGTAGGGTTTCTATGTTATAACTGAACACCCAAGGCCCCGACAATGACCCCACCTCTTTCCCAAAGGCCGCACCACTGCCCCGCACCTTCCTTTGGGCTCCAGGCAGATTTGTGCCTCTTCCAAGTGTCCTTCCCTCCTGCGTGCTCATCTCCTCTCCCATCACTCATTGGGACACCTCTGTGATGGGTTCCTCCTGGCCCTTCAGGGTGGCAGCTGGATCTGAGAGAGAACTGAGTCCTTTGCCTTCTGTAGCTGGGTTCCCTCCTGTGTTGTGAATTTCAAGTGGCAACTCCCCCATTCTGCCTCACCCCAACATCCACAGGCAGGTCCCGCACCCAGCGGCGTTCATGGATGCTCTACCAGACACTGCCTGAGCCCCCAATGGAAGAGGTTACAGCCCAAACACGCCCAGCTCTCCAGCCAGCACCCATGGAGCTGCCCTGCCCTGGTCCCATCCAGTGTGGATGTCATGCCGAACGCCCTGCTGCTCCATGTTTTTAAGACGAAGTGGGTCTTTGCCCACGAAAGCTTATGCTCCTACACTTCAGTTAGTCTATAGGGTGCTACAGGACTCCTCATCGCTTTTGCAGATTCAGACTAACACGGCTACCCCTCTGATACATGTTTTTAAGGTATTTCAATGAAAGAAGATGCCCCATGCGATGGTAGCTACCCATGAAAATTACAGATCTCTGATCCCTTAGCAACAGCCCTGTGTGTTCGAAGTATTTCCCCTCAGTCAGCTCTCTCCAGAACTTTCTGTCTGATAGCGATCCATCCCTACTGAGCATGTACAGGGCATCAGTCCCTACAGACAGCTCGGCATTTTCTCCAGCTCTTTTTCCTCATCAACTACAATTATAAAATATGCTCACAGAGCAGCCAATTCCTCCATGACTCAATTCAGAGCCCAAAACATCTCCTCTGCCTTTGGGAAGGTTCCTAAAACATTGTTTACTCCTAACACTGGATAATTAGCACAGAGGCCCAGACAGGCCAGTCTCCTGCCTGGTTACATTCAGAAACTGCTTCTCCCCCAGAGGCCAAGTGAACCCCCCAGGGTGGCCGAGAACTGGGTTATAACCAGCGCATGGCCCTGTGCCGGCTCTTGGCGTCAGATGCTGCTGCAGATGCTGGGCTGAGAGAGGTGCGGGACGCGGCTACTTGAGGAGGGTTCCCAGGGAAGACACGTCCCTCTCAGCACTCACAGGTACCGACCCTTGCTGAAGAGCTCACCTGGTCCCCACATTCACTGCAACAAGAACATGAGAAAATACACAGGAAATCTGGGGTCCTTGCCATTCTACACAGCCAGTGAACATCCCAGGGACCTTATCCTAGGGGTGAGTTTTTTCTAGTATCTTGAGCCAAAATGGCCCTGTTTTCTGTGCACCGTTACTCACCCACGTTCCACACGGATTAAAGGATTTCTCGAAATTCCCGGGCTTCCTGGAATCAGCCACTGATCAGTTTCAGCAGCGGCTGACTTGGGGATGCCTGGGGTTCTTGAGTTGAATCTGTATGTAAGTCAGAACTGGCGTCCAGATTCAGCCGCTGTTGAAACTGATCAGTTTCAGCAGCGGCTGAATCTGGACACCAGTTCCGACTTACATACAGATTCAACTTAAGAACAAACCTACAGTCCCTATCTTGTACGTAACCCGGGGACTGCCTGTAGTGCCCCACCCCTATTAACATGACCTGTTCTATCCTTCCAATATATTTTGTATCCTGGTATGACTGTGTCCCATTGATTCTTCTCATTCTACAAGGTTTATGAGAGGCCTATTCTATCAAAATCCTCCTTTAATACAAGGTACTCCAGTTCACTCATTTTACTATTTAGACGTCTAGCATTTGTGTAGAAGCACTTTAAAAATGTGTCACTGTTTTTCCGTCTGCAGTTTCCTGATGTGTTAGACTGTCTTTTATTTGACGGTTTTTCATCTGATCTTACCCACATGTTATCATCTTCCATCCTCCTGACTAGAACATAGAGAATCTCTATTAGTAGACCTTCCCCTTAAAGATGTCTCTGTCAGATGGAGATTCAAGGGTTCCTCTTTGGAACAAATAAAATAAGTTTTCAACACAGACAAGACAACTTCTCTTGTAGGTTTGTTTGAGAAATTGGCTGAACTATCATGCCTAAAACTTTTTTTTAAAAAAAGGAAGGAATCAGAAGCAGATACCCTACCTGGGATTTTTCAAGCCAAACACTTAACATTTGGAAATGTAAAAGCAATGGAAATTGAGGTCTTCTCCCTGACGGTGACAGAAAGCCTTCGCTGATTACATAGTGTCATTGGTTCCACCTACTGTGCCCAATCCATTTGCTAATCCTATTCAGCTAAGCGCTTTGCTCCAGTAATGCCTATGGCAAGGAGCTCATCTGGTTCACTAGGATTTTGCATTCTAGAATCACAGAGCCACAGGGACAGAAGGGACCGAAAGTCCAGTTAGTCTGACCCCCAGCCAAAATGCAGGACGTGTTCCGTCTAAACCACCCCAGACAGTTGGGTGTTCTGCCTTATTCAGAAGAAATCCAGTGAAGGAGATTTCACAATCTCCCAAGTCGTCTATTCCATTGTCCTCCTGTTCTTACAGGGAGGGATTTTTCCCCTGAGACGTCATTGCAATTTGCTGTGCAAACTTTTGAACCAATTTGCTTTTGCCCTGCCCTCTGTGGCAAGAGGACAACTTTGCACCACCTCTTCCTGGCAACCATTGGCATATTCAAAGATCCCTGTCATGTCTCCACTTCATCTCCTCTTTCCAAACTAAACATAGCCAGTTAATTCAGCTTTTTCGTATGGCTTGTGTTCCATGGCGTGTAACCTTTATAGACTAGCATGTAGTCAGTCTATGGAACTCCTTGCCAGAGGAGGCTGTGAAGGCTAGGACTATTGCAGAGTTTAAAGAGAAGCTAGATAATTTCATGGAGGTTAGGTCCATAAAAGGCTTTTAGCCAGGGGATAGAAATGGTGTCCTTGGCCTCTGTTTGTCAGAGGCTGGAGAGGGATGGCAGGAGACAAATCGCTTGATCATTGTCTTCAGTCCACCCTCTCTGGGGCACCTGGTGCTGGCCACTGTCGGCAGACAGGCTACTGGGCTAGATGGACCTTTGGTCTGACCCAGTGCGGCTGTTCATATGTTCTTATGTACTAACAAAACATATAGATGGTATCATGAGCTTTCGTGGGCACAGCCCACTTCTTCAGATGACCAATGACAATATCATTTTTTGAAAGTGTGAAGAGCATCCAATATATTTCATCCCTGAATGCAGCCTCCGATTGTGCATTTCATGTCTTATATTAACATTGTCTCTCCATCCAGGCATTTTGACTGTCACCATCACCCTAGACCCTGGGCACGTACAGGACCTCAGGGGAGTGGACGGTACATTCAAGAGGTACCATTCTGCCTTAGGGTTGGACACTTTCTTCCCTGCTCTATGTCAGATTCCAACACAACCCACTTCACCAACCCCTCCACCTTCATCCTGTTGGGCATCCCTGGCCTGGAGGCAGCCCATGTCTGGATCTCCATCCCCTTCTGCATGATGTACATCATAGCCGTCTTAGGGAACTTCATCATCCTCTTCATTATAAAGACAGAGCGAAAACTCCATGAGCCCATGTACTATTTCCTCTGCATGATGGCTGTCATCGACATTGTCTTGTCCACGTGCATCCTGCCCAAAATGCTGAGCATCTTCTGGTTCAATTCCAGGGAGATCAGTTTCAATGCCTGCCTCACCCAGCTGTACTTCTTTCACAGCTTCTCAGTGACAGAGTCGGGGATCTTTGTGGCCATGGCGTTTGATCGCTACGTGGCCATCTGTGATCCCTTGAGACATTCCACCATCCTGACAAACACCGTGGTGGCCAAGATCACTCTGAGTGCAGTGCTGCGTGGTGGCATCCTCGTACTGCCCTATCCCCTCCTGGCGAGGCAGTGGCCATATTGTGGAAAGAACATCATCCCCCAGCCGTACTGTGTGCACATCGCCGTGGTGAAGCTGGCCTGCGCCGACACCCGGGTCAGTAGTTACTACGGCCTCTTTGTGCTCTTCTGTGTGTTGGGGCTGGATGTGATTTTTATCGCTCTGTCCTATATGCAGATCCTCAGGGCCATCTTCAGACTCCCCACCAAGGATGCCCGGCTTAAGACTTTTGAGACTTGCAGCTCCCACCTGTGTGCCATCCTAGCCTTTTACATCCCAGGTGTCTTTACCTCCCTCATGTACCGGTTTGGCCACAATATACCCCTGCATTTCCACATTCTCATTGCCAACGTGTGCCTCCTGGTGCCCATTATGCTGAACCCCATCATCTACGGGGTGAGGACCAAACAGATCTGGGGCAAGCTGCTCTGGCTGTTTACATGGAAAAGGACATAAGTTATTTTTCTGGGGCTTGGGAACTGATACGGCAATTCAGGCAGAGTGGACTGGTGGCATGGGCCCTCTTCTCGCAGTTACAGACTGGGCAATCCGAGAGATATTATAGTGAAAGCACAATTGGAACTGAAGCTAGCAAGGGATGTGAAGGGTAACAAGAAAGGTTTCTACAGGCATGTTAGCAATAAGCGCGTGATCAGAGAGAGGGTGGGGCCCTTATTAGAAGAGGGAGGTACCCTAGTGACAGATGGTGTGGGAGAAGCTGAAGTACTCAATGCTCTCTGTGCCTCAGTCTTCACACACAAGTTCAGCTCCCAGACGACTGCACTAGGCAACACACTATGTGGAGGAGGTGGGCAGCCCTTGGTGGAGAAAGAACAGGTTAATAACTTGGATTTGGGTTTGCTTAGTCTGCAGAAGAGAAGAGTGAGGGGGGATCTGAGAGCAGCCTGCAACTTCCTGAAGGGAGGTTCCAAAGAGTCTGGAGAGAGGCTGTTCTCAGTGGGGGCAGATGGCAGAACAAGGAGCAATGGCCTCAAGTTACAGTGGGGCAGGTCTAGGTTGGATATTAGGAAAAACTATTTCCCTAGGAATGCGGTGAAGCACTGGGATGGGTTCCCTAGGGAGGGGGTGGAATCTCCATCCCCGCTGGTCCATCTACCATCTTCCCCCCCTGTTTCCTCAAGTCCTGCCTGTGTTCTGCCTCTTCTTCCTACGGCCCCCTCCTGTTCCTTTCTCTTCCGCTCCCCAGACCCAGCGACTCCCAGGAATTTCTCAGCGGGGGGTATGTTAACCAAAGGCAAGTTCGTATTTTTGTCTGGGCCCTTGCACACAGATAGCAAAAGACGACTTGCATGTGTGTGGGACCTTTTAGCTGGAGAGATGGTGATAAATTAGAGGGACTTTCCATGGAGGAGGAGCTGCCAAGAATGTGCTCCAATGTTAACAACTACCCCACAAGGAATACACAGAAATAACACAGGTGAGACTGATCTGATATTGTGAACATGGATCTACATGTCATCAGGATACGTGTGTCCAGCCTTTGGAGGAAGTTCAGCCCAAGGGTTTGTGGGTGAGGAAGTTAAATTTGGACCTAGATGGAGGAGCCAAGCTCCTCCGCTTATGAAACAAGGTGCCCCAAACTCCATGGTAACTCCAAATTCCTAACTGTCAGGGTGGTCAAATATTGGAATAAATTGCCAAGGGAGGTGGTGGAATCTCCCTCTCTGGAGATATTTAAGAACAGGTTAGATAGACATCTGTCAGGGATGGTGTAGGTGGATCTTGGTCCTGCCTTGAGGGCGGGGGGCTGGACTCGATGACCTCTTGAGGTCCCTTCCAGTCCTGTGATTCTATGATAGGGAAGAGCTAGAGAAGGAATAGGGAAGCGATCGAGGAGAGCTAGGGAGGGAGTGTTTTAGTTTAGATTAGAAATTAGGGAAATGAAGATAAAGGGCAGGAAGAGTCAGGAGCTGAGATTGGCCTCTACACTGTCTCTTTAAACCCTTTTGTTCCTAATAGTCTCTTAGTTTAATCCAGATTTAGGTCAGACAGTTCAGTAAACTAAGTTAGTAGCTTCAGGCAGCTGTTGGCATTAGCTGCTACTCCTCTCAGCCAACATCTGAGAAACCAGGCCGTGAACAGCTGTACCCAACACAAGGCTTGTCCTTTGTCCATGGTCCCCAGGTTATTTTAGACTAATAATCCGGGATTGGCAACCCTGGTTTATTTTGCTACTCGCATGGCTCTTGGGTTTCCTGTCCAGATATTTTAATAAAGTTTTAAAATTATTGTGGCTCAGTGTGAACATCATGTCGCACCCATAAGAATGGCTAGACCGGGTCAAACCAAAGGTCCATTCAGCCCAGTGTCCTGTCTGCCCACCGTAGCCAATACCAGATGCCCCAGAGGGAGGGAACAGAGCCAGGAATTATCATGTAATCCCTCCCCTGTCCTCCATTTCCAGACAAACACCATTCCTAGGGACACCATTCCTATCCAGCCTGGCTAATAGCCATTGATGGACCTAATCTCCATGAACCACATCCTCTGGCAAGGAGTTCCACAGGTTGATTGTGCACTGTGTGAAGAAAAACTTCCTTTGGTGTGTTTTAAACCTGCTACCTATTCATTTCATGTGGTGAAAATGTCTGGTTCCTGCCGGGCAGAGGGAGGCATTGAGTCATGAACCCCGGCTGTCCCCTATTCACAGGCGGGCTCCTTATCAGCTCCTGTCCCCGCCCTGGAACAGAGAGGCCCGGCTCATGGTGGATGATGATGGATATTTTGATGGGATTTACCCCTGGAGTGAAGCCAGGATCTGCAGTGCCCCCTAATTATTCGTCTGGGTTGGCCTCTCCCCCATCTCTGTGGCTGACATATGGCCAAACCATCCAGATCCTGTTGTCCCCCCGTATGACAATAGATCAAGACACACGCCCCGCCGAGTGACCTGAATGCTTTACCTACCCAATTCATGGACTCACCATGGAGGCCCCCACCAATATTCCAGCTCACCAGCCTCACATCCCTGCTGCAGTGAAATTACACCAGATCCCGTCTTGCCCAGCACAGGTATCTGTGTGGGGAAAGCTTACTGACCAGCCGGCTCCCCCTCGCTGGGGGAAGGTCCACACCAGCCTGTGTCCACAGCGCTAAGATTCCCAACCACCACACTCACGTGAGGCAGGCTCAGGTGAAAGCTGACACAGGTTTATTGCCTACAGAGGGCTGGACGCTAGAGGAAGCAAGCTACCTAAGAAATGGACCAAAGCCACCGCCTGAGATTTATACACACGAGGTTGGGGCTGAGTCCCCACGATCTCACCTGGGCTGATGACACAAGCAGGCTCGCAGATTCTGGAGGCACAAGCTGCATCCGCTTTGCAGCCAGGGCTCCCCTCCCCCCTTCCAGGTACTTTGTTCTCCAGAGGTTGTTGCAGCTGTTGAGTTGTGGGGGAGTGAAGACGGGTGACAGAACCATAGAACCCCAGGGCTGGCACAGACCTCAGGAGTCATCGAATCCCCGTCCCAGAGCAGGACCAACCCCAACGATGTCACTGATGAGGTTAGATTGCCTGGGTGCTCTCTTTCAAAAAAGCGGTCCGCTTTTTCGAAAAAAGTTGTGGCTGTCCAGATGATCTCTTTCGAAAGAAGCATGTAGTCTAGATGTGCCCTGAGAGATTATCCAGCAGGAGAAGGCGGGGTGGGGGGGAGTGTAGCCAGACATGAACCCCACCGTAACATCCATCCTAGGTGCCTGGAGCACACAGGGCATAGACAGAGCAGTAAAATCAGCATAGTCTTTGAAGCCTTAACAGAAGGCCTGGATATGCTGGTGCTGTGACCCTGGATGGTTGTAAACAGAGATATGCCAATTGTTGACCTTGAGGCCGCAAGAACTGCCTTGGCTGGCACCTATATTGATACGAACACACACTCGTCCGGGGGGAGGAATCTCCCGCCCTGCAAAGAACGTCCAGTACTCACAATTTAGTTATCTCTCTTGCAAGTGTAAATTAAGCTGAAATTCCCTTGTAAGAACTGGCGTCACAAAGACGGACCAACACAATTTGGCATCTTAGATAAGAAAGAGGATACGGGCCCCTATGGGTATAAAGATGGGTCCAGCAGCACACTTACTCTGAGCATCAATCTACCATCTATCTGCTGGTCGGGTTAGGTGATTGGCCTCCCGAGGTTCCACCTCATATTCGACTTTCCTAGGAATTGAGGGACCATCCCTGGCCTGATACACTGGAGTTGAGAGGTGGGTAAAAATTGTACCTGGATGTGTCCTTTGTCTTAAGTGTACACATAGACTTAGAGCTCTTTAAAGATTAAGCTGTCACTTGGTACCATTATTTCTATTTTCTATCTTTATTTTCTTTGTAACCATTTTTTTAAGATCTATATTTGCTAGCAGTTAAGAAATAGAGCAATAGCCATTGTAACCACATGATTTATAAGCTTCTTTAATAAACCTGTAACTGTTTAAGCTTTAACCTGACTCCTTCAGTTGCTGTAACAGAACCAAGCACAATGTAAAAGAACTCCAGCCGGTCATAAGGGACAGATACAGACAGAGCTGGGCATTTGGATCGTGTCGCTTCCAGAGGACAGATCCGTGGGCCATCTCTCAACCTTCCCTAGGCTGCCCGCTGCAAAGGGATCATATATCCTAGCAGTCAAAATCTGAGATGTAATAAGCTCTCCCTGTAAACTCTGGGGCGTCTGTCGGCCTGTTGGCTGCCCACCGCGAAGGGATTCCAATCCTAGCAGTTGAAGACACGGACGTTAAACTCCTTGGGGCACCCGTCAGCCTCCTAGGCTGCCCGCTGTGACAGGACCTTGTGTCCCAGCAGTTGAAGATGCGGGTGTAACACACACACACACACTGCCCTGACCATCGGCTGACAGGGAGGAGAGGAGCCAACTAGAGGGGCAGGACATAGAAAGGAGAGGGGAGAGCTGGGAAGGGGTTTGGGAGAAGAGGTGGGCAGGGTGGTGGAGCTCCAGGGGTCTAGTTAACAGCGACTACGCAATAAGTTGGACATAGACCAAATCTCTGGGTTCTTTGTACTGACATGGAACAGCAAGTTCAGGAAAGGGTTAAATCTCTCTGCCCAGCAGGTGAGTCAGGGAAAAGGCCCCAACACTATGGCACCAATTGGCTCCACACAGATGTGAGCGCCGGAGCCCCAAGAGAAAAGCTTAGATGCCTTTCTGAATAAGGAGCTGCATTAGCCTGTCCCAGATCTGTTTGGTCCTCATTCCATAGATGATGGGGTTCAGCATGGGGGGAGCCAGGAGGTACAGGTTGGCAATGAGAATGTGGAAATGAAGGGGCACATTGTGGCCAAACCGGTGTGTGAGGAAGGAGAAGAGAGCTGGGGTATAGGAAATTAAAATGACACCGAGGTGGGAGCTGCAGGTCCCAAAGGTCTTGATTCAGGCATCCTTGGTGGGGAGGCTGAAGATGGCCCTGAGGATCTTGATGTAGGACATGGCAATGCAAAACATGTCCACACTGCTGACAAACAATGCCACAAAGAGGCCATAGTGATTACTGATGCCCATGTCGCCACAGGCCAGCTTTACCATGGCCATGTGCTCACAGTACGAGTGGGGGATGATGTTGGTTCGGCAATATTACCACTGCCGTGCCAGCAAGGGATAAGGGAATATGAGTATGACACTGCGCAACACCACGGCCAGGGATATTTTAGCCACTACAGAGTTTGTCAGGGTGGTGGAATGTCTCAGGGGGTCACAAATGGCCACGTAGCGATCCAACGCCATGGCCACAAAGATCCCAGACTCCAGCACAGAAAAGCTGTGAATGACGTACAGCTGGGTGAGGCAGGCACTGAAACTGATCTCTCTAGAGTTGAACCAGAAGATGCTCAGCAATTTGGGCAGGGTGGATGTAGACATGACCAAGTCACTGACGGCCAGCATGCAGAGGAAATAGTACATGGGCCCATGGAGGCTCGGCTCCCTCTTCACAATGGACAGGATGGTGACGTTCCCCAAGATGGCTATGGCGTATGTGATGCTGAAGGGGATGGAGATCCAGATGTGGGCTGCCTCCAGGCCAGGGATGCCCAGAAGGATGAACGTGGAAGGGCTGGTGAAGCCACTTGTGTTGGCATCTGACATGGATTCAGGCAGAAGTTGTTGTATCCTGAGGCAGAACGGTGTCTCCTGAATGTGCCGTACACCCCTCCTGACTTCCTGTGTATGCCCAGACTCTAGGGTAAGGGTCACATCTGGATGGAGACATGCACCTAGATGGGGACACAAGGTTAATGGTACACTACCTGCCCAGGGGCGGGGAGGGGATGCCTTGTGGTGAAGAAGATTGGTCACTCCTCAGACATCTTCCTTACTGAGAGTACTGGATTGGGAGCAATCGGCCCTACCAATGGCAATTCTGTATTATACGATGGTCTATGTGTCAACAATTCCTGCCCATGGTAGTGTGGGTAACCTCAGTGGGCAGCAGCAGGCACATGGAGGTGGGTACTTGCTCTTGGTCATTGTTCCTTCCTGCAGCGAGCGCTGGGCTAGCATGTTCATGCCGTAGGGAGTCCCCCCGCCCCCACACACACAATTGCTCCAAACCCGAGTGTGTAAGAAACCTGAAGCTTTGCCAACACATGTGCCAGAGGAAACATCCCAACAAGGACACAGCCCAGGGAAAGGACCTGGGCATCATTCACAGCAGCACTATGGAAACACCCGGGACCCCATCTACCTCACAGGAACTGTCTCTATTAGAAACCCCTGGAGTGGGGGAAGGTAGGAGTGAGTGGTGGGGGGTAATGTGGGGTCTGATCCAATCGGTTCCCCGTTGCTGGGTCAGACTCCGGGAGGGCAAGCACTTGGGGTAGCTGCTTTTCAGGGGACACGTGCCCTGGGTGGGCTGAGAGAAGCAGCGACCCAGGGCAGAAAGCAGCCTGATTTCCTAACTGAAGCACTTTGCAGCTGGTCGGTGCTATTGTTACTACACTAACAGGGAGGCTGCACATTATTAACTATAGAGCAGGGAAACCGGGAGGGGAAATACATTCCCCTGTTACCGGTGTGCTTAAAGGGTGGGTTCCATTCTAGCCAAACTCTGCTAGCTTTACTGTCTGCTCTGGTGTTCCCCAGAACGGGGAAAGAGCCATTGCTAATGTGCTAGTCCCAGTGTGTTATTTTCTTGGGGGGGTTAATCTTCCCATTTCACTAAGTGACTGGTTGATCACTTACCTGGCTGGCTGACAGTGATTTCAGCACACAGTGTCTGCCTGGGTTCCCGATGGAGAGGCCTACAAGCAACCGGAGAGAAGATGTTGTTATACACCCTGTGCAACCCTTGCTAAAATTCCTTCCAGCACCTGAACCCCCAGTCCCCGGTTCCTTTCCTATGGGGGGCGGGGATTCAGGGTGGGGCTGACGAAGGACAATGGAGTATGCCTGAGCCCACCCAAAGGCTACAGCTGCTCATTTGCAAGAGTGGCCAATGGAAATATGATCCTCAGATGTCTAAGAATGGAGAAGAAGAATAACCCGCTCTGGATTTGTGCTCAGCTTGGGTCACCCAATCTGCATAAAGGCTAGCTAGACAGACAGAGTGTATGGGGATAGATAGATAGATAGATAGATAGATAGATAGATAGATAGATAGATAGATGGGGTGGGTGGGGATAGATAGATAGATAGATAGATAGATAGATAGATAGATAGATAGATAGATAGATAGATAGATAGAGGGGGTGTATGGGGATAGATAGATAGATAGATAGATAGATAGATAGATAGATAGATAGATGGGGTGGGTGGGGATAGATAGATAGATAGATAGATAGATAGATAGAGGGGGTGTATGGGGATAGATAGATAGATAGATAGATAGATAGATAGATAGATAGATAGATAGATAGATAGATAGATAGATAGATAGATGGGGTGGGTGGGGATAGATAGATAGATAGATAGATAGATAGATAGATAGATAGATAGATAGATAGATAGATAGATAGATAGATAGATAGATGGGGTGGGTGGGGATAGATAGATAGATAGATAGATAGATAGATAGATAGATAGATAGATAGATAGATAGAGGGGGTGTATGGGGATAGATAGATAGATAGATAGATAGATAGATAGATAGATAGATAGATAGATAGATAGATAGATAGATAGATAGATGGGGTGTGCCTAGACTACAGGGCTGTGTCTAGACTGGCCAGTTTTTCCAGAAAATCAGCTGCTTTTCCGGAAAATCTTGCCAGCTGTTTACACTGGCCGCTTGAATTTCCGCAAAAGCACTGACTTTCTATTGTAAGAAATCAGTGCTTTTTGCGGAAATTCTATGCTGCTCCCATTCAGGCAAAAGTCCTTTTGCGCAAAACTTTTGCGCAAAAGGGCCAGTTTAGACAGCTCAGATTTGTTTTCCATAAAAAAGCCCCGATTGTGTACGTCTAGACTACAGGCTTTTGTCGACAGAGGCTTTGTTGACAGATAATATCGAAAAAGCATCTGTCGAAAAAGAGCATCTAGACTACAACCAAAAGCAAGCCGCTTTTTCGACAGAGAGTGTAGACGCTGTCTTTTGAAAAAGCACAGCATGGATGCAATAGCGCCTTTTTTCGACAGAACTGTCAACAAAAGGCATTATTCCTCGTAGAATGAGGTTTACCGCCGTCAACAAAACTGCCACATTCTGTTGACTTATTGTTGACAAAACCCTGTAGTCTAGACACACCCTTAGTCTTCTCTTTTCTAAGCTGAAAAGTCCCAGTCTTTTTAATCTGTCTTCATATGGGACCCATTCCAAACCCCGAATCATTTTTGTTGCTCTTTTCTGAACCTTTTCCAATGCCAATGTATCTCTTCTGAGAGGAGGCGACCCCATCTGTACACAGTATTCAAGGTGTGGGTGTACCATGGTTTTATATGGAGGCAATTTAGTTTGTGGGTTTTTTTGGTTTTATTTTGTCAGTAACCTTTGCCTGTTTGCTTTCCGTTATAATCCCTTGCAATCTGCCCTTTCCTATGAAAACATGCTTACTTGATTTATTTTGACACCTGTTTGTGTGATTCATAATTGGGAAGAGGTGCGCACCCTGAGTGCTGGGATAAGTCCAGTAAATGGAGCCTTCTGAGTGGCTCTGTCTTTCTCTAGCTAGCTGTGGCCCCACCTGTGTGTGTAAGAAAAGAGGCTGGAGAGCTTGGCTTAGCTAGACAGCGTGAGGAGGCCCAGGCTGGTGGATCTCCCACGATTTCACAGTCAAGAGAGTGCACCTTGGCTAAAACCTGGTTCAGTGCAGGAGCGAAGGCGGCGATTCGGCATGGGAGGGTGGGAAGGCAATACACAGCGACCGGGAAAAAGGGAAAACCAGGAGTGAGCAATACAAATAGGGAGTTATGAAAATGGATAAAAGATATGACCCTGAGCCCATACGACTATCCAGCTGCTTTTGAAAACCCTCCAGCAAAGGAGCTGCCACCCCACCCCATACAGCTGTTCCATTGTCCTCCTGCTCTCACTCTCAGACACATGCCCTGAGATTGCATCTACATCTACCCACCTTACCTGCACTTGGCAGGGGATTCCCTGCTCAGTGGTATGCTAGGGTCTCCGGTCGCACCTGAAAAGGGGGACAACCCATCACAGGACATAAGTCTATTAAGAGTCCAAAGAACAAAATAAATCCTGGAAAAAGTGTGTGTCTAGTCCTACACGGAGAAAGGAAACTTATCAATGTGGCAGAAAATGTCAAGGACTATTTCTGGTTTTCATTTCAAAACAAGCATTTCTCATATCGCACGTGGCAACAAAATGCTTCCTCGTCTACTAGCAGGGGAGGAGGGTGGTAAACAGTATGGACAGTAGGGGTACGTCTACACTACATGCCTCTGTCGGCAGAGGCATGTAGATTTGTTTATTCAGCAAAGGTAAATGAAGCCGCGATTTAAATGATCGCGGCTTCATTTACATTTACATGGCTGCCGCGCTGAGCCGACAAACAGCTGATCAGCTGTTTGTCGGCTCGCCACTAGTCTGGACATTCCCCCTGTCAACATCAAAGCCCTTTGTCGGCAGCCCCGGTAAACCTCATTCCACGAGGAATAACGGGGCTGCCGACAAAGGGCTTTGATGTCGACAGGGGGAACGTCCAGACTAGTGGCGAGCCGACAAACAGCTGATCAGCTGTTTGTCGGCTCAGCGCGGCAGCCATGTAAATGTAAATGAAGCCGCGATCATTTAAATCGCGGCTTCATTTACCTTTGCCTACAACCCTAATCTACATGCCTCTGCCGACAGAGGCATGTAGTGTAGACACAGCCTAGAAGAGCAACATTATGAACACCAGCGCTATGAACAGACCAATCAGCCACATGTCTGATTAGGAACCAGAACGATGAGGTCAGGCAGCAGAAGGGCCATTTTGAAAGGCAAATATAGGACAGTTCTGTTTTGAACATAAAGGCTGCGTCTAGACTACATGGCTCCGTAGATGAGGAGCCATGTACATTAGGGTTGTAGGCAAAGGGAAATGAAGGGGCGATTATTTAAATCGCCGCTTCATTTCCCTTTGCCCAATAAACAAATCTACATGGCTCCGTCGATGGAGCCAGGTAGTCTAGACATACCTAAAGTGTTAAAAATTCACAAGGTTGGGGATTTGTTTAGAAAAAGTTTTGACAAGGCCAGGAGGCACTGGAAAAGCTGGGGTGGAATTAGTTCAAAAAGAAACTTACAAAATCATGCAGTGTGGAAAACTACTCTTGCCAAAGAAACGTAACGGTACAAATGTGGAGGCTAATGCAGCTGGGAGATGAATTAAGGTTTGGTTTCTCTACACTGAGAATGCTGCTGCTGTCATGATGTGGTATCCTAGCAAGCAGAACTGTTGAATGCAGCTGTGCAGTGCACATCCATGAACAGCTGTTAACATGCGGCTCCCCCGTGCCACTGACATGCAGCCAGCTCGGGACTGCAGGCACCAGCCAGAGCAGGCCGGGTGGAACAGCCAAGAGGGGCATTTTGGCCAGTGACACTGGAGTCAACCCACCCCTGGGTGGTGTAATGGCCCAGGGAAGGAGCCTGGACTTACGCTCTGTGCCGTGACTCCCACGCTGCCCTGGGTCTGGCGCAGGGGGGCCCCTCAGCAAGAGACGGGGACCAGCGAGTGCTGGGACAGAGGTTTCCTCCCTGGGAACCTCCCTCTGGTAGCTTAGCCCCACGTCTCTCACATCCCAGCATCCCCCACAGCATCCCGGGCCAAAGCACCGGCCCAGCAGCGTGCAGCTTCGCGGGCAGGCTTGCGAACCTAGTGAGGAGGGCTTTAAACTAGGTTCGTCGGGGGACGGTGACCAAAACCCTGAGGGGAGTGGGAAAGTCAGATACCGGGAAGAAATGCATAGAGCAAGGAGCGAGAAAGGAGGACCCCAGTTTCGAATGGAGAAGATAATGCAATCAACTGGTTACCTGAAGTGTTTGTACACTAATGCGAGAAGCCTGGGCAACAAGCAGGAAGAACTGGAGGCCCTGGCCCAGGCCAAGAAATATGATTTAATTGGGATAACAGAGACTTGGTGGGATGACTCGCATGACTGGAGCGCTGTCATGGAAGGGTATAGACTGTTCAGGAAGAATAGGCGGGGAGAAAAGGAGGAGGAGTTGCACTATATGTAAGAGAGCACTATGATTGCTCTGAACTCCAGTATAAAGAGGGAGAAAAACTTGTTGAAAGTCTATGGGTCAGGTTTAAAGGAGCAAACAGCAGTGATGTTGTGGTTGGTGTCTGCTACAGGCCACCGAACCAGGTGGATGAGGTAGATGAGGCTTTCTTCGAACAACTGAGCGAAGCTTCCAGATCGCAGGCCCTGGTTCTCATGGGGGACTTTAATCACCCTGACATCTGTTGGGAAACCAATACGGCAGTACACAGGCAATCCAGGAAGTTTTTGGAGAATGTTGGGGATAACTTCTTGGTACAAGTGCTGAAGGATCCGACCAGGGGCCGTGCACAGCTTGACCTTCTCCTCACAAACAGGGAGGAACTAATAGGGGAAGTAGAGGTGGGCGACAACCTGGGAAGCAGTGATCATGAGATGGTAGATTTCAGGATCCTGACCAAAGGAAGGAAAGAGAGTAGTAAAATACACACCTTGGACTTCAAAAAAGCAGATTTTGACTCCCTCAGAGATCTGATGGGCAGAATCCCCTGGGATGTTAACATGAAGGGGAAAGGAGTCCAGGACAGCTGGCAGTATTTTAAAGAAGCCTTATTGAAGGCACAAAAAGAAACCATCCCGACACGTAGCAAGAGAGGCAAACCTGGTAGGAGACCAGATTGGCTTACAGGGGAAATCCTTGGTGTACTTAAGCACAAAAAGGAAGCTTACAGAAAGTGGAAACTTGGACAAATGACTAGGGAGGAGCTTAAATGTATAGTTCGAGAATGCCGGGGGGTTATCAGGAAGGCGAAAGCGCAAATGGAGTTGCGACTGGCTAAGGATGTGAAGGATAACAAGAAAGGTTTCTACAGGCATGTCAACAAGAAGAAGGTGATCAGAGAGGGTGTGCAGTCCCTAATGGATGAAGGAGGTAACCTAGTGACAGAGGATGTGGGGAAAGCTGAAGTACTCAATGCTTTCTTTGCCTCTGTATTCACGGACAAGGTCGGCTCCTGGACTTCTGTGCTAAGCGACGCAAGATGGGAAGAAGATGGACAGCCCTTGGTGGGTAAAGAACAGGTTAGGAACTATTTAGAAAAACTAAATGTACACAAATCCATGGGTCCAGACTTAATGCACCCAAGGGTACTGAAGGAGTTGGCAAATGTCATTGAGGAGCCTTTGGCCATTATCTTTGAAAAGTCGTGGAGATCGGGCGAAATCCCGGATGATTGGAAAAAGGCAAATGTAGTGCCCATCTTCAAAAAAGGGAAGAAGGACGATCCAGGGAACTATAGGCCGGTCAGTCTTACCTCGGTTCCTGGAAAAATCATGGAAGGGATCATAAAGGAGTCCATTTTGAGACACTTGAATGAGAGGAAAGTGATCAGGAATAGTCAGCATGGATTCACAAAGGGCAAGTCGTGCTTGACCAATCTGATTAGCTTCTATGATGAGGTAACTGGCTCAGTGGACATGGGAAAGTCAGTGGATGTTATATACCTTGACTTTAGCAAGGCTTTTGATACGGTCTCCCACAATATTCTTGCCAGCAAGTTAAGGGAATGCGGATTGGATAAATGGACGGTAAGATGGATAGAAAGATGGCTAGAAGGCCGGGCCCAGCGGGTAGTGATCAACGGTTCGATGTCAGGATGGAGGTCGGTTTCTAGTGGAGTGCCCCAAGGTTCGGTTCTAGGACCGGTTTTGTTCAATATCTTTATTAATGACCTGGATGAGGGGATAGATTGCACCCTCAGCAAGTTTGCAGATGACACTAAGCTAGGGGGAGAGGTAGATACGCTTAAGGGCAGAGATAGGGTCCAGAGTGACTTGGACAAATTGGAGGATTGGGCCACTAGAAATCTCATGAGATTCAACAAAGACAAGTGTAGAGTCCTGCACTTGGGACGGAAGAATCCCAAGCATAGTTACAGGCTGGGGACCAACCAGTTAAGTAGTAGTTCTGCAGAAAAGGACCTGGGGGTTACAGTGGATGAGAAGCTAGATATGAGTCAACAGTGTGCCCTTGTAGCCAAGAAAGCTAATGGCATATTAGGATGCATTAAGAGGAGCATTGCCAGCAGATCCAGAGATGTCATTATTCCCCTTTATTCGGCTTTGGTGAGGCCACATCTGGAGTACTGTGTCCAGTTCTGGGCCCCCCACTACAAAAAGGATGCGGACGCATTGGAGAGGGTCCAGCGGAGGGCAACCAAAATGATTAGGGGTCTGGAGCATATGACCTACGAGGAGAGGCTGAGGGACTTAGGCCTGTTTAGTCTGCAGAAGCGAAGAGTGAGGGGGGACTTGATAGCAGCCTTCAACTTCCTGAAGGGAGGTTCCAAAGAGGATGGAGAGAGGCTGTTCTCAGTAGTGACAGATGGCAGAACAAGGAGCAATGGGCTCAAGTTGTGGTGGGAGAGGTCCAGATTGGATATTAGGAAAAACTATTTTACTAGGAGGGTAGTGAAGCATTGGAATGGGTTACCTAGGGAAGTAGTGGAGTCTCCATCCCTAGAGGTGTTTAAGTCTCGGCTTGACAAAGCCCTGGCCGGGTTGATTTAGATGGGATTGGTCCTGCCTAGAGCGGAGGGCTGGACTTGACGACCTTCTGAGGTCTCTTCCAGTTCTGATTCTATGATAAGGGGATGGTTGGATGAAATAACATGATCTTGGTAACTAATTGACCATTCATTTCCAGTTGGAAATAGGTCAATGGAGGGATGATAGGAGTTGCTATAGGGAACTTTCTGGGTGTCTGGCTGGTGAGTCTTGCCCACATGCTCAGGGTTTAGCTGATCGCCATATTTGGGGTCAGGAAGGAATTTTCCTCCAGGGTAGATTGGCAGAGGCCCTGGAGGTTTTTCGCCTTCCTCTGTAGCATTGGGCACAGATCACAGCTGAAGGACTCTCTGCATGTTGGGGCCTTCAAAGTATTGGAAGGCTTCAATATCTGAGACATAGGTGAGAGGATTATTCTAGGAGGGGGTGGGCGAGATTCTGTGGCCTGCACGGTGCAGGGGGTCAGACTAGATGATCATAATGGTCCCTTCTGACCTTAAAGTCTATGAGCTTTATAACCCAGCGCTGGGCTGTCCAGGAGGGTCGCGCCGCCTCCGGGGGACAAGCGGCATGTGGATGCAAACAGGCTGGAGATGCACCTGTCGGTGCTTCTGCGCTCTGTGCCCCGCTTTCTGAGTAAACAGCAATTAAGGGGCCGGTCCCAAGGGACTCTGGGCTGAGCCAGAGAGGACTTGGCAGCTCCATGTAGTTGTGTGTAATTAACACTGAGAGTTGGTTAGGCAGAAAGCTAGGGATGCTGCCTCGCTGCCCATAGGGCCTGATGCCCTGTGACTGCCCAGGAGGGATGGGGAGAAGCAGGCAGACAGAGGTGCCCAGTTGACAAGGGAGAGGTGAACCTTTTTTGCTGATACTTGGGGCTTTTGTAAAGGGTCCAGAGATCAGGAATCCTCGTCAGTAACTGTGAGGAGACAGGGAAGAACCTTTCATTGCAGGCTCTTGTAGCCAGACAGGAAACCCCCCCCCCCCCCCCCTCCGTAACATCCATTTTTGCTTGCCTGGAGCATACAGGGCACACAGAGCAGAAGGCCCAGGCTGCTGTGACCGTGAATGGCTGTAAACAGAGACATGCCAATTGCTGACCAAGAGGCTGCCAAGGGGTGCCCTTGACTCAAACCCATATTGATACGAACACACAGCCGTCTGCGGGGGGAGGAATCTCTCACCCAGTAAAAAAATGTCCAGTACTCACAATTTAGTTATCTCTCTTGCAAGTGTAAATTAACTTGAAACTTGCTTGTAAGAACTGGCGCCACAAAACGGACCAGTACAATTCGGCCTCTTAGATAAGAAAGAGGATACGGGCCCCCAGGGGTATATAGATGAGTCCAGCAGCACATTTACTCTGAGTGTCAATCTACCATCTACCTGCTGGTCGGGTTAGGTGTTTGATCTCCCGAGGTTCCAAGGGGATGCCCACCTCATATTTGTCTTTCCTAGGAATTGAGAGACCGGCCCTGGCCTGACACGCTGGAGTCGAGAGGCACAGAAAGGGGTAAAAATTGCACCTGGATGTGGTCCTTTGTTTAAGTATATATACATAGTGTTAGAGCTCTTTAAAGATTAAGCTGTCACTTGGTACCATTATTTCTATTTTCTGTCTTTACCTTTTTCCTGTAATCATTTTTAAGACCTATATATATATATTTGCTAGCATTTAAGAAATAGAGCAATAGCCATTGTAACCATATGATTTATAAGCTTCTTTAATAAACCTGTTTAAGCTTTAACCTGACTCCTTCAGTAGCTGTAACAGAACCAAGCACAATTTAAAAGAACTTCAGCTGGTCATAAAGGGACAGACATAGGGAGAGCTTGGGCGTTTGGATCTGTGTCACTCCCAGGTGACAAGATCCATTGGGGCACCTTTGAGCCTTTCCTAGGCTGCCCGCTGCAAAGGAACTTTGTGTTCTAGCAGCTAAAATCTAAGGTGTAATAAGCTCTTCCTATATAACGGGGCATCTGTTAGCCTGCTGGCCACCCTCTGCGATGGGTCCTAGCAGTAAAGACATGGACGTTAAACCTTTTCTCAGCACACACACACACACACTGCCCTGACCGTCGGCTGACAGCTCTTCCGGACAGCTAGCAAAGGAAAGTCCCCATGAACATATCCCCACTATGCAGCCATGTAAACTGAGGCACGGACACCGCCAAGATCTGGCAGAGAACGAGTGACCCAGTGACAGAGATCCCAGGAGTCCCGACTTCCTGGTGCAACCAGGGTCTTTGCATCATGAGGGGAATGGGCTCCCGCTCTGGCAGGGGCCGCTCATCGGGTGGGGAGGGGGAGCCTGAGACCTGCCCCCCCTTGGCAGGTGAATCGGAGGGTCTCAGGACTAGCTGGAGTGGGTGAGAACTCCCCTCAGGGGCCCGCTCAGACCACCCCAGTGCACAATGGTCATGGGGTAGGTGTGGGAGAGGCAGCCGGGTCGGTCTGTTTCCAGTGGAACAACCAGGAGCCCCGCAGCACCGTAAAGACGGACCCAATTCGTGCACCATGCCCTTGGCGACGCGGATTCCAGCCCACGACAGCTAAGGCTTAAATACGTTTGTTGGTTCTTCAGGTGCCGCCGGGTCCCTCGTTGTTCTACAGTCACTGGGGCGCTGGAGGGCCACACTCCGGAAGAGCAGCACCAGCAGGATGTCCCCAGGCAGAGAGCGTGGCTGGGCGCTGTCTGAGGGACAGAGCCTAGCCCTCCCCATGGCCCAGGCACAGGACAGAGGCCGGACCGGAGTGGGTGTTGGGTTTGTTCTCAGCCTCTCGGTTCATCGCCTCCCAGCGTCCCCCAGGGGAATTGGCATCGGATGTTCCAGGCTGAGTCAGACTTCCCGGCCCTGCCCCGGCTGGAGGACGCTTGGATCCCCAGGGCTGGATTCTGCCTCCCCTGTGGCTCATTGGGGTACGTCTCCAGTGCGGAGGCCTGGGCTTTGTCACTGGAAAGGGAGGGGATGTCTACACTGCCCGGAGCTCGATACAAGCGAGGCAATGTCAGCTGTGCCAACTGGGTCGCTTAATTCGAGTCCATTTTGAAATAGCTTCTTGTGAACGTGGCGCTGTCTGCACGGCCCTTATTTCAAAACCGGGCACTGTTCCCTATCGCCCCCCTCCCCATGGAACGAGGGCTGCAGACCCCTGAGACGAGCCAGCCCGTCAGAGTTCGACATGGCTGCTTGCTCAAAGGACGCGGAAGAGCGATCTGGGGAGTGTCCGGAACGAGCGCCGCGGCGTACGCCGGCCCAGGCGGGACGAATGGCCCTGGCCAAGACCGGAGCCGTGGCCCCTGGACTGGAGTGACCGACACGGCAGCTGGCCGGCCTGGCTGCATGGCACGGTGCTCGCCCCAGCCGAGCCGAGCCAGGTGTGTGCTCCCCTCTGGGGATGCCAGGGGAGGGCCAGCCCATCGCTGGGAAAGTGGGGACTCGGGAGGATCGTGCAGCCCCCCAACTAGCCAGCAGGGAGGCCCCAGCCCCCCGCCCTCCTCCCCAGCCTCCATCTGAAACCACCCACCCCGGAGGGCAGATCCGGAGCCTCCTCAAGTGCTTCTAGTGCTGGCCTCTATGGCCGGGTGGCCTCTGTCATGGGGGACGGGAGCCCCCCCGAGCTCTCCACAGCGGCTCACTGTGTGGTGCTGCTCTCACCTCTGGCCTGGCCTGCATGCGCTGCCCTGCCTCTTGCCCCACAGATCCCTGCTGCTGCCCAGCTCTGGCTCCCCATCCGCATGGCTGGTCTGGGCTGCCCTGGCTCTGCCCTGGCTCTTCCCCAACTCTCCCCCAGCTCCACCTTGCCTCCACCACGGCTCTATCCCGGCTCTGTCTCAATTCTGCCCTGGCTCTTCCCCAACTTGCCTTCGATTCTGGCCTGACTCTGCCCTGGCTCTGCGCTGGCTCCACCTCAGCTCCATCACGGCTCCGCCCTGGATCTTTCTCAGTTCTGCCTTCAATTATGCCCCGGCTTTGCCCCAACACTGCCTCAGTTCTGCCCCAGCTCTGTCCCAGCACTGCCTTGGCTCTGCACCGGCTTTGCACCAGCTCTGCCTCAACTCTGCCCTGGCTCTGCCCCAGCTTTCCCTTGGTTCTGTCCTGGCTCTGCCCCGGCTCTGCCTCGGCTCTGCTCCTTTGCCTGCGGCTCAGCTCTGGCTCTTCTGGGCTGCGTCTCCATCCCCTGTGGCTCTGGCTGTTTCTCTCCCTCTTGCTCAGCCTTGCCGGAGTTCTACTGTGCTCACAGCCTAAGGGCATGTCCACACTAGGAAACTATTTCAAAATAACTAAAATCGATTCAATAGCTTCTGATTTAATGAAATCGAAATAGTGTGTCTTCACTATTAGCCCGAGGCAGGCTCCGTTCATGTGATTCGTTGAAATTATGCTGGGGAGTAGTTCTTTCTTTTGAGATAGCAGTCCCAGAGTGCCCATGCTACCGTTATTTCGTTATTTCAAAGATCCATCTAGCCCAGTGACCAATGCCAGATGGCCCAGAGGGAGAAATCACACGATCCCTCTCCTGTCACCCATTTCCAGACAAACAGAGGCTAGGGACCCCATCCCTATCCTTCCTGGCTAATAGCCATTGATGGACCTAACGTCCATGAATCTATCTAGCTCTTTTTTTGAACCCTGTTAAAGTCCTAGCCTTCACCACATCCTCTGGCAAGGAGTTCCACAGGTTGACTGTATATAATGTTATTATGCTATTTATTTCTAAAATAGATAATGCCGATCTGGTGTGTTGAATTGCTTTCTGGATGCTAGTCTCTGAAAGACAACATTTCATCCTCGCTGTCTTCCTCAGAAGCAGAATGCAGCGGTTGCTGTTCTGACCTACCAGCAACGACCAGCGCTGTACTTTCTTTCATCCGTGTAACCTGTCCAGAACAGAGTGGCTGTGTCTACACTGGGCCACTTATTCCAGAAAATCAGCCTCTTTTCCGGAATAAGCTGCGAGCTGTCTACACTGGCCCTTGAATTTCCGGAAAAGCAACGACGCTCTACTGTACAAAATAAGCCGCTATTCTGGAAAAACTATTCTGCTCCTGCTCGGGCATAAGTCCTTATTCCAGAACACTGTTCCGGAAAAGGGCCAGTGTAGACAGCCCAGTAGTCTTTTCCGGAAAAAAGTCCCGATCACGAAAATGGCGATGGGGCTCTTTTCTGGAAAAGCGTGTCTACATTGGCCACAGACGCTTTTCCGGAAAAGGGCTTTTCTGGAAAAGCAGCCTGCCAATGTAGACGCTCCTTTTCCGTAAAAACTGAAAACGGAATAGTATTCCGTTTTAAGCATTTCCGGAAATTCCTGCCAGTGTAGACACAGCCCTTTTGTATCCCTATATGTTCTATGTGTGCCATAACATGAAGCATGTTTCTAAAAGTCCCCCTTGCATCTTGCTGTGCAGTTTTGTTTCTGTCAAGTTCATCTCATCTGAGAAAACATTCTGTCACCTGCAGCACGCGTAACGGGTGGTGACCTCAAGGAAAGAGCAAATGATCTGAGGACAGGACAAGAAGCAAGGGACTTAAATTGCGGCAAGGGAGGTTTAGGTTGGACATTGGGAAAAACTTCCTGCCTGTCAGGGTGTTTAAACACTGGAATAAATTGCCTCAGGGGGTTGTGGAATCCCTATCTCTGGAGATATGGAAGAGCAGGCTGGACAGACACCTGTCAGGGATGGTCTAGATGATGGTTGGTCCTGCCATGAGGGCAGGGGACTGGACTCGATGACTCTCAAAGTCCCTTCCAGTCCTAGTGCTCTATGATTCTATGATTCTGACCTAGTTCACTTGTGTTTTTGTCCTCAGCAGCCTCCTTGCACTAAAGAACTTCAACTCCAAACTGCTCAACTTGTTTGCCCTGAGTATGAGACCAGGGAACCATGGGCAAAGGTCTCCCAGGATGCTCCAGCTCTCCCCGGCCTTCACAAAAGGAGTTACGAGGCCGTTTGCACCATGCAGTGCTGGGCACAGCGGAGGGACTTAGTGCTTGCTCCCCAGGTCACTGCACATATGAGAAAGAAGCTCAGCATGGTCGTCTGTCTTTGTCTCTGACTAATGGAAAGTGCAGCCTGTGTGTGTCAGGCGGACGAGGGACCCTGCTCCCAGAGGGCTTATGGAAAGCCAGCTTTCGGGAGAAAGCTGCAAGATCGTCTGATGGTCCAGAAGGCATGGAAAGGCCCGGTTACAGGGTGTTGGGCTGGGGGTGAAAGGTGACATCAGTCCTAGTGTAGCTACCCGGGTATTGCTGAGGACGGTGGTGATCTCAGAGGACTGCAGATGGCCACGTAGCGATTGAAGGCCATGGTCACTGGACAGCTGACTGCACATCTGCAGGCGTGTAAAGGAAGAATATCTGGGTGTGGCGGCCTTCCACAGTCACACCCTTCACACTGAACACAAATACGCACAGTGCTCTAGGCGTGCCGGGGGTGGACATGCAGGTACTTGGGCTTGTGCGGGGCTGCTGATACAAAGGGGCTGCGCTATAGACTCCCTGTGGCCAAGGAAGCTACGATGTAAACCCTGGTCAATAGGCCACACTGAGAGATGAGAGATAAAAATGGAATTTATTGGAGGGCGTGGGTGGCCCAGCTTCCTGAGCAGCAACGGGGACTGGTCTGGCTGCTGCAGGGGTGGGTACCTGAACTCCGTGGGACACCAGGCACCAAAAGCTTGGAGCCAAGGCCTGCACCTAGGACTTGTTAATCCTGTGGGCACAGGGGACACCTGAGGAAGGAGTGGCCCCACTGGGTTGGAGCAGGGAGGCCCCACCCCGATAACATGAACAGCGGAAGTGACCCCCCTGTGAAGGTAACAGGGGGCCCCTGAATGTGTTGGACCTGTGGGGAGCCCGGGCACCTGAAGAGGGAGTGCCCTAAGGGGACCTGCAGGGCCCTGGCTGGCCCCGAGGGAAGGGCTAAGCCACAGACGGGTGCAGGAAGGCCTGGGCAAAGAGAAGGCACAAGAGGTGGTTCCATTGTCAGAAGGCCCTGCCCCCAGGCAGTGGGGCAGAAGGGGGAGAAGGAGGCTCAGCCTAAGGCTGCTCTGAAGGAGGGAGTGGTGAGGACAAAAGCCTCCAGTGAGGGAATGTCTGAGGCCAAGGAGCCCCAGACACTTCTGGGGCCCACGATGTGTTTCAGTGGGACCCAGACTGAGAGAGAGACCCCCACAAGAGAGGAGACACCCCCTCCGTGCCCAGCTGAGGGAGAGGCTGGGGTGTTAGGGTAACACCCCTGCTCCATATGGGAGATATTTAAAGAGAAGGGGGTGTGACAGGGCATCTGCCCTGCCCTGGCCCTTTGCAGGTAAAACCCGGCTCTGGGAGAGGGCTGAGAGCCAAGCCCCAGCTGAGGCTGATACAGCCCATTAGGGCCCAGCTGGGGCTCTATAAATAAGGGCTCCGGGAGGGGCACAAACAGACTTGCTCTTGCTCTTGCTGGGAAGCAGGATGGAGCTGGCTGACAGGGAAGCTGGAGGCTTCCTGAGACAAAACAGGGCTCTGGCCTGACTTTGCTCCCAGAGTGCAGGGCCTGAGACCAGGCCTGAGCATGCTAGGGCTGCAGTTAGGGCAGGGCTGGGGAAGGCAGGCAGGGCTGGGGGCTCAAGGCAGGCAGGGCTGGGGGCTCTGGCCAGGCAAGCTCCCAGGCTGCAGGGCCTGAGGCTACTGCGGGGAGGCAGCCAGGGCAGGTGAAGGCAGCAGGCCTGCCCCCTGGCCAATGCTGAGGGGCCCTGCCAGGCTGGAGTTTGCTCCTCAGGCAGGGGCTATATGGCGACTGGCTGTGGGTCACTGAGGCCCAGTGGGTGTTGGGGGGGGGGGGGGGGCGAGATTAGAGAGGATATGAGGAAAAGTGCGAAATACAGCCTGGCCAAGAGTGGGTGGGGAATGAGTTATCCCTGCCACGTGACACGAGCAAGGGTGGGACCGACGGGGGGTCCTATAAGGGGTCTCGCTCTGTCCAATGACTCTCCTGCCTCCTAGGCTGGACAAACACTGTGTCTCTGAGGTATGTCCTCGTACACAGACACAGACAAGTGAGGCATCACTCCTGAGGTAGCAGGGTGCCCCCCCGACATACCTAACTACCACCCATTACTTGTGCGGGGCGGTTCCATCGACACCGGGCTATCCATCCTGCTGTCAGCCTACAGCCTGCCCAGACCCTGGGCCTGTCTGCCCTGTTCTCTGTGGGGAGTGTGTTGGCACTGACATGTCTCCTCACGGGGTGCTCTGGTATCAGCCCTCTGCAATGTGTTTATGACTTGTGCCTGGTACTTTTGGGGTCTGTGTGATTCCTGCAACATCCACCCTGTTCTTGCCAAGCTCTGTGAGCGGGGCCTGCCCCTTCCTCCCCACTTGGCTTTGCTTTTTATGGATGAAGTCTTGACCACTTTTATCTAGGCCTCAGGCCTTGCCCCCAGCCTGTGATACCCAGGCTTCTGTTTCAGCTCCTCTTCTTACTGCAGTCCTCTCCTTTTGGTCTTTATCAAGCATTCGTCACACTAAAATGCCCCTCTGGGGGAAGTGAGGAAGCAGATCGACAGATGCACACGAGTACCCAGAAGTCATGTACTATGGGACAGGGCCCACAAGGAAAATAGCAGGGCATCACTGGTTGTCAGCTGTAGCCCCCAGTTAAATCTGCTCCAGCACATCACTGACAGTCTACAACCTCTCTTGGAACACGCCCAAATAGGAGGACAATATGATTTGTCTTTCAGGTGCCTCACGACTCCTTGCTGTGCTGACAATTCTGCTCTTCACTAGTTTCAACCCGTTTGCCCAATACTAACGTGAGGCTTTCCACTCAGCAATTGCCAGGAGTCCCTCAAGGGCCGTCTTTAACAACTGGGCTGTGTCTACACTCGCAGCTTCTTGCGCAAGAACATCTTATGCAAGGGTGCTTGTGCAAGAAGTCTTGCGCAAGAAAACGTCCCCGCTGCCATGTGCGCGCTGTGCTTTTGCACAAGAGCTCCCATGGCAGTGTGGACGCTCTCTTGTGCAAGAAAGCTCCGACGGCCATTTTAGCCATAGGGCTTTCTTGTGCAAGAAATCCCTGCCGAGCGTCCACACTGCCCTCTTGCGCAAGAGCTCCGGCGCAAGAGGGCTTACACCTGTTAGAAAAGAGCGTAGCCCTTGTGCAAGAAGCCCTCTCTTTCCACGCCGTACTGTACATTTCCTTGCGCAAGAGCGGGCGGGCAGTGTGGACGCTCTGCGGATTCTTGCGCAAGGACGGTCGTACTTGCGGAAGAAGCCGCGAGTGTAGACGTAGCCCTGGTGTCCCGTTGGCTCTCCTCCAATGGTTTGGTACAGAAGCTGATGTAAAGGACGGGCTGGAAACCACAGTTAGTAGCTCAGCCCTCCACGTTTCAGGTTCCTCACGCCGCTGGGTGAACGGTATGTAGCTTTGCTGACTTGTTACTGTTTAGTTTGTCAGTTTGTCTCCAAGTCTCCCCGAATGAGACCTCCTCTGTCAGCCACCCTGGGCGTTTACAGAGTGCCACACACCATGGAGAGCTGAACGTATCCCTCCTTTTCTTACTAATCAACTGTAATTTGTGAATAGATACAAATGCACAGAGCAGCAGATTCCGCTGGGACTCAGCCCTGAGCCCAAGCGTTCTGAGGGCTCTTTGAGAAGGTCCCTTAATTACTGTTTACATCTGAAGCTGTAATCGTTTGTCTCCAGCCTGTTTACATTTAGATGCCGCTTGTCCCTTAGGGGCTGAGCGAACCACAACGGGACAACACAGAGCTGGGTTATAACCAGTGCCCAGCCCTGTGCCAGCTCTCGGCGAGGGACGCTGCTGCAGACGCTGGGCTAAGAGAGGTGCAGGACGCAGCTGCCTGAGGGGGGTTCCAGGGAAGACACATCCCTCTCAGCACTCACAGGTACCAGCTCTGGCTGCGGAGCTTCCTGGCTCCACAGCCCCAGGGCAGCGTGGGTGTGAGGGGCGGAGAGTCGGTCTGGGGCCCTTTGTGCTCTGCAGAGCCAGGAAACATAAGATCAGAGAGTCAAGTCCGGGTCCCTGAACTCATGGCAGGACCCATCATCATCTGGACGATCCCTGACAGGTGTCTGTCTAAACTGCTCTAAAAAGTATTTCATGATGGTGATATCTAGGGAGGGGTGGAATCTCCATCCCTAGAGCTCTGTAAGTCCTGGCTTGACAAAGCCCTGGCTGGGTTGATTGAGTTGGGTTGGTCCTGCTTTGGGCAGGGGGCTGGACTCAGTGACTCCTGAGGGCTCTTCCAGCCCTGGGGTTCAAGGATTCTATGACCCTCGTTCACCTAAGCTCCCTCCGGCCGATGATACCCGTGTCAAGGCCAAATACGTAGAATCCACAGCTTCCCTTTGCAGTTTCTCCCAACAGTTCTTCACCCTCAGCACTAAACACTTGGCCCTCGTTTCCAGCTGGGATTAGTCTGGCTTCAGCTTCCAGCCGTTAGGTCTTCTGCCTTTCTCTGCTAATTCCCAGAGCCTGCTGTTACCAGCAGATTTCTCCTCATGAGAGTCTTGCTCTATCTTTTTTTTCCTGAATATAAACAGCTGGATCTCCTCCGGTCTCTCGCGCTCTGCCATTTCCTCAAGTGGGGAATCATTTTTAGGACTCATTCCTGCACCCTCACCAAGGGTTCAACATTCTGTGTGAAACGTGGACCCGCAGGCAGTGACGGTCAGCAACGCCACGTGCCGGGGTAAAGCCTTAGCCTTCCTGCAATGCGCCGCTCCCCTGTTTATGCACTGTAGGTTCGCTTCAGCCATTTTGGCCACAGCCAAAAGGATAGTCAAGACAGAAGCAGACTGTGAGGGACTCCAAGAAGATCTCACCAAACTGAGTGATTGGGCAACAAAATGGCAAATGAAATTTAATGTGGATAAGTGTAAAGTAATGCACATCGGGAAAATAACCCCAACTATACGTACAGTATGACGGGGGCTAATTTGGTTAGGACAAATCAGGAAAGAGATCTTGGAGTTATTGTGGACAGTTCTCTGAAAACTTCCACACAAAGTGCAGCGGCGGTCAAAAAGGCAAATAGGATGCTAGGAATTATTAAGAAAGGGATAGAAAATAAGACCCAGAATATCTTACTGCCCCTGTATAAAACTATGGTATGCCCACATCTTGAATACTATGTGCAGATGTGGTCTCCTCACCTCAAAAAAGATATTTTGGCCTTGGAAAGGGTTCAGAAAAGAGCAACTAAAATGATTAGGGGTTTGGAACGGGTCCCATATGAGGAGAGGTTAAAGCGACTGGGACTTTTCAGTTTAGAGAAGAGGAGACTGAGAGGGGATATGATAAAGGTCTATAAAATCATGAGTGGTGTAGAGAGGACGGATAAAGAAAAGTTATTTATTAGTTCTCATAATAGAAGAACTAGAGGACACCAAATGAAGTTAATGGGTAGCAGGTTTAAAACTAATAAGCGAAAGTTCTTCTTCACACAGCGTGTTGTCAACCTGTGGAACTCCTTGCCAGAGGAGGCTGTGAAGGCTAGGACTATAATAGAGTTTAAAGAGAAGCTGGATAATTTCATGGAGGTTAGGTCCATAAAAGGCTATTAGCCAGGGGATAAAATGGTGTCCTTGGCCTCTGTTTGTCAGAGGCTGGAGAGGGATGGCAGGAGACAAATTGCTTGATCATTGTCTTGGGTTCACCCTCTCTGGGGCACCTGGTGCTGGCCACTGTCGGCAGACAGGATACTGGGCTAGATGGACCTTTGGTCTGACCCAGTACGGCCGTTCTTATGTTCTATGTTCTTATGTAGCTCTCAATCAGCGGGCTGCCCACAGTGACCACTAAATCCTTCTCATGCCCCCTCCCTTCGATAGCAGAGAGCCCATGTCTGCATCAGGCCTGCAGCCCCTGCTCACAGACATTATTAAAGCTCTTTTTATTTGACATGGGCTCAGCCCACCAAATGCTCCCTGTCAGCCGGACTGCCTGCCCTCGCGTCTCTTTGTATCCACCCGGCCAGTCTTTGGGTAGTCGGCAAATGGTGCCTGCAGTGGGATTCTTTCACTTCCAGAAGCTACATGGAATTATTCCACAGCTTCCAGCCAAGAACGAATCCCTTCCGATCCCCACTAGAAACTGGCCGATTAGCTGACAACAGCCAATTGACAACACGTTCTGGAGATCTGTCACCTACCTTTTAGCATTTTTATTGTGCTCTACTTACTCTATGTAGTCTACATTATTGATCTGAATGCTTCCGCCACTAAATCAAACGCAGAGAAATTAAAGTTTATCGCAGCTGCAAAGTTCCTTCCTCAACCAAACATGCTCTCTCGTTAAAGGATGAAATCGGGTTTATTGGACAAGATCGGTTTTCCATCAACCATGCTGTTGACCAGCATTAAGGATTTTCCTACTTGAACTAATCCCATATCAGCTTTCCCATTGTTTCCCACCCTTGCCAAATCTTTTGTTTAAACACCTCCTTCATGTTTTTAATAATGTACATGTAACATGGGCCTGTCCGCTTTTGTCTGTTTCTGCTGCTGCCCCCTCTTGTACTTTGTGGTTGACTAATTAGTTCGTGACTGATGGGTGGTTGATCGGTCAGTTTGTAACTCTGGAGGTTGTGAGTGTAAGGTTCCACAGCAGACACTGCTGAACACCCTACATCACTGCTAAAGGACTCATTTCGCATGACCTCCCCATTCAGTTTCTTTCTAAATGCAGAACAAACATATTTCTTGAACACAACCACCTCTTGTGTGACATTGACAAGTTTCCTTTCCTCCTCTAAACATTCACCTAACCCATTTACGGGATTTCTTTTCTCCCTCTCGGACGTAACACCCTCCTTTTTGCTACCCTTAGTCCTGGCACGCAAGGGTTTTCCCCTGCTCTCTTTAATGCCCTTTATCATTATTCACAATTTCCAAACTGTATTGATGGCTGTCTATTATCCATTTTCCCTATCTGCTATATACTGCTGTTTCTCCCCCAATTGTTGCTGTCACTTTGCCAGTGAACCAGGGTTTGGGCCAAACTAGTCCATGCTCTTGAGTGTGGGATTGCAGCTTTTTAGCTCCCTATTAGCCTCTCCCTGAGAACTCTTGGTTTTCTTTTCCACTTTTCTGTCTGAATGTTTCCTCCCAATTCGTTTTGCTGACACATTGCCTGAGCTCTCCTACATAAGAACATAAGAACGGCCGTACTGGGTCAGACCAAAGGTCCATCTAGCCCAGTATCCTGTCTGCCGACAGTGGCCAGCACCAGGTGCCCCAGAGAGGCAATAATCAAGCAATTTGTCTCCTGCCATCCCTCCGACAAACAGAGGCTAAGGACACCATTTCTATCCCCTGGCTAATAGCCTTTTACGGACCTAACCTCCATGAAATTATCTAGCTTCCCTTTAAACTCTGTTATAGTCCTAGCCTTCACAGCCTCCTTCAGACATCAACTTTGTTTTGCTTTGGCCATGATTGTAAACAAGTGGCTACAGGTGACAGTGTTGAGAGCAGCTACAGGTGATGCTCAGGTCGTTTCCCTGAGGCATATTCTCGTTTGGATGATCCACACTCGTGTTTCCTGCTGGTGCCTGATTACAGGCACCCACACAAATCCATGTAGGAATTGTTGATGTCTGCAGCACTGTGAAATATGGAATTGGCATAAGTAGGGTCAGTTGTTCACCATTCATTTCTCTGAATAATACAACAGGTCACTTTCAGGGGGTGCTAAATGACCAGTCAGTCTGCTCCCATGAAGACAGTCTCCAGTTTTCATTGAGTGTCTCATATAAGCACTGTCTCTCTATCCAGGTGTTTCCGCTGTGACCATCACCCTAAATTCTGGGGCACACACCGGACATGAGGGGAACGTACAATACATGCAGGAAACACTCTTCTGCTTCCGAGTTGGACACCTCCTCCCCTACGCCATGTCATACTCCAACACAACCCACTTCATCAACCCCTCCTCCTTCATCCTGCTGGGCATCCCTGGCCTGGAGGCAGCCCACGGCTGGATCTCCATCTCCTTCTGCGTCATGTACATGATAGCCGTCTTGGGGAACGTCACCATCCTGTTCATCGTGAAGAGGGAGCCAAGTCTTCATGGACCCATGTACTATTTCCTCTGCATGCTGGCCATCACCGACCTGGTCCTGTGCACATCCATTGTGCCCAAAATGCTGAGCATCTTCTGGTTCAACTCCAGGGAGATCAATTTCAGCGCCTGCCTCACCCAGATGTTCTTTGTTCACTGCTTCTCCACTGTGGGCTCAGGGATCTTCGTGGCCATGGCGTTGGATCGCTATGTGGCCATCTGCAACCCCCTGAGACATTCCACCATCCTGACAAACCGCATGGTGGCCAAGATTGGCCTGGCCGTGCTGCTGCGTGGTGGCCTGCTCCTACTGCCCTATCCCTTCCTGGCGAGTCAGTGGCCATATTGCAGAACCAACATCATCCCCCACTCGTACTGTGAGCACATCGCCGTGGTGAAGCTGGCCTGCGCCGACATCCGCGTCAGTAGCTACTACAGCCTCTCTCTGGCAATCTTTCTGACCGGCATGGATGTGTTTTTCATAGCAGCATCCTATGTCCAGATCCTCAGGGCCATTTTCAGCCTTCCCACCAAGGACGCCCGGCTCAAGACTTTTGGGACCTGCGGCTCCCACCTCTGTGTTATTTTAGTTTCCTACATCCCAGCTCTCTTCTCGTTCCTCACGCACCGGTTTGGCCACAATGTGCCCCTGCATGTCCATATTCTTATCTCCAATGCGTACCTACTTGTGCCTCTCATGCTGCACCCCCTCATCTTCGGAATGAGAACTAAGCAAATCCGAGACAGGCTGATCCGACTTGTTATTCTGAAAGGGACCAAACTTTTCTCCTGATGCTCTGGCTCTGTGAGGTGTGTCTACACTACATGGCTCCGTCGGCAGAGCCGTGTAGATGAGCTTTGTAGACCTAGCATAACGAAGCGGCAATTTAAATTGCCTTTACCAAGAGCCTTTATCAACCGCCCTGGTAAACCTCATCCCACGAGGCATAATGGGGCGGTTGATAAAGCTTTTTGATGTCAACCGCCGAGCATCCAGACTACTGCGCTGTGCCGCCACACAGCTGATCGGCACAGCGCGGCAGCCATTTTGATGTAAATGAAGTGGCGATTATTTAAATCGCCACTTCATTTTGCTATGTCTACTAAGCTCATCTACATGGCTCCGTCGACGGAGCCAGGAAGTGTCGACCTACCCCAACTGAGCTCCTTTCAGAGCTGCTGCTGCTGTGTTACCAGGATCTCTGGAGAGTTAGGCTGTCTACACCCAGTTATTTCAAAAAAATGATTTCAATAACTCCTCAATAGCTATTTTGAAATTAGCATATTCCCCTTCACAAGCAGGAGTTCTTCTTTCAAAACACCAAGCTTGGCAGTGTGGACACTCGCCTTGTTACTTTGAAATAACTCCCCAGTGTAGCCATGGCTTTACAGGGACATTAAAACGTACTGACCTTACTGATCTGTCTTAGAATGGGCGACTACAGAGTCACTCTATGGACACTTCATTCCAGGGGCCACTTAAACTCTTGAAAACTCTAGTTTCGTGACATAGAACTTAGCAATCAGCCGAGAGTGGCTCTGCAGGGGCCTGTCTACACTAGGACATTATTTCAAAGTAACAAAATTCAAAATAAGAACTCCTGAAATAATTCTTTTGAAATGAACTTATTCCCTGAGGAAAGCAGGAGTGCAGATTTTGAAATAACCAGCCAGTTATTTCGAAACAATCGACTTGGTCGTGTGGACACTCTGCTTATTATTTCGAAGTAAGACGGATCATTTCTAAATAGCTCCCTAGTATAGACCAGGGCCATCTTATTCCTGTCTAAGGGTGTGTCTAAAATACATGGCTCCGTCAATGGAGCAATGTAGATGAAGCTCATTGGCAGAGGGAAATGAAGCTGTGATTTAAATAATCGCGGCTTCACTTAAATTTAAATGGCTGCCGCGCTCTGCCAACCAGCTGATGATCAGCGGTTTGTCGGCAGATCGGGGCAGTCTGGATGCGCCGCGGTCGACAAGGAAGCTTTTGTCGACTGGTGCAGGTAAACCTGCTTTACAAGGCATACCTGCATGAATTTCTGGAACTGCTTAAAACGGAATACTATTCCATTTTCAGTTTTTCCAGAAAAGGAGCGTCTACATTGGCAGGCTGCTTTTCCAGAAAAGCCCTTTTTCCGGAAAAGTGTCTGTGGCCAATGTAGACGCGCTTTTCCGGAAAAGAGCCCCGATCGCCATTTTCGCGATCAGGGCTTTTTTCCGGAAAAGACTACTGGGCTGTCTACACTGGCCCTTTTCCGGAACAGTGTTCTGGAATAAGGACTTATGCCCGAGCGGGAGCAGAATAGTTTTTCCGGAATAGCGGCTGATTTTGTACAGTAGAGCATCGTTGCTTTTCCAGAAATTCAAGGGCCAGTGTAGACAGCTCGCAGCTTATTCCGGAAAAGCAGCTGATTTTCCGGAATAAGTGGCCCAGTGTAGACACAGCCACTTTGTATTAACTCTGTGGAGAGAGAGACCCAGTTAGGACTTCTGGGTTCTGTTCTTAGCTTCTAGAGTGGAACGGGGTCTAGTGGGTTCAAGCAGCGGCAGATTCACCAGGGACCAGAATGGCCATACTGGGTAGGACCAGTGGTCCATCTAGCCAGTATCCAGTCTTCCAAGAGTGCCAAACGCCACGTGCTTCAGAGGAAATGAACAGAGAACACGGCAAGCAACAAGAGAGTGATTTCTTATTGGGCGCTCCCAGCTCCTGGCAAACAGCCCAGGGACACCGCCCCTACCCATCATGGCTAAGAGACATTGAACTATGAACTTATGTAGAACTTATTGAAACCGTGTTTTCGTTTTGGCCTTCACAAGATCCCATGATGCAGGTCCACAGATTGACTGTGATGAAATACTTTGTTTAAAAGCTTCTGCCTATTCATTTCATTGGGTGACTCCTTGTGCTTGTGTTCTAGGCAGGAGTAAACACATTTTCCTTATTCAGATTTTCCCCACTATTTGTGATTTCGTAGACCCCCCTCAAATCCCCCCTTAGCTGTGTCCTCTCCAAGATGAGAAGAACTTGTCGTGTTAATCTCACCTGATATATAAAGTGTCCCATAGCCATCATTGTGTTGCCCTTTTCTGTACCTATTTCGATTCCAAAGTATTTTGAGTTGCAGGTACCAGAGCTGCATTCAGTATTCAATCGGAGTGTACTACTAATTTATATGGAGACAATTTGCTTTTTTTCTCCTTATCTCTCACTTTTAAAAAAAAAAAGGTCCCAGCTTTCTCTTAGCTGTTTTGATTGCTGCTGCACATTGAGCCAGTCTTTAACACCAGTAACTCATAATTCATTGTACAAACCGTCTGCTTCCATATGTCTTTGGGTTTTCCTGTACTCTTTGCTCATCTTCCCCGCACTCAGAGGCAGGAGAACAGGGCAGGGACATTGGATTGCACATAGGTTGGCCACTGAAGAAAGGAGTCACTGAATTCTAGAGAGAACCAGTTTTCCCCAGCCCTTTAAAAGCTCAGACATTGAACGTGTCAGAAGATGTGGGGCAGGAGTAAGACATGCAGATGAGAGGGGCTCTTTAGGGGCAGGGTTATGGCTGTAGCAGAGACACACTCCAGCTGCAGTAGAACTCAGGACTCGCAAGAGGTGGCTGCTGGACATAGAGGGTGCTCATCAAGTTCCAAAGAATAGTGTGTGGGACCCAACACAGCCGTCTGGCCGATGTCCAGCTGCAGGAGCTTGAGCGAGGTGGAAACAGCAAACCTGGAGCTGTTACAAGGACCCTCAGAGACTGTGGGCAGAAGTTGTTGGTCTGGGCAGGGCAAGGATGTTCTCTTATCCAAATGTGTCTCCTCTACCCTTGCTGTGTCCCTGAGGTGCTCTGGTTTCTGGGTCTCTCCTGAAAGGAATGTTTCCTCAACAAGCCTGGGCCAGCAAGTGCATAAGAACAAAACACAAAAAAGGCCAGACTGGGTCAGACCAAAGGTCGATCTAACCCAGTATTCTGTCTGCCCACAGTAGCCAGGTGCCCCAGAGAGAAAGAACACAACAGGTAATCCTGACGTGATCCCTCTCCTGTCTTCCATTTCCAAACAAACGGAGGCTAGAGCCACCATTCCTACCCATCCTGGCTAATAGCCATTGAGGGACCTAATCTCCATGAATTTAGCTAGTTTTTTTTTAAACCCTGTTAAATCCTGATCTTCAGAACCTCCTCTGGCAAGGAGTTCCACAGGTTGACTGAAAACGTCCTTTGTTTGTTTTAAACCTGCTATCTCTTCATTTCATGTGGTGACCCCTAGTTCTTATGTTATGGGAACAAGTAAATAACTTTTCCTTATTCATTGTCTCCACAACTGTCATGATTTTATAGACCTCTATCATATCCCCCCTCCTTCTCCTCTTTCCTCAGTTGACAAGTCCAAGTCTTTTTAATCTGTCTTCACACAGGACCCGTTCCAAACCCCCAATCATTTTTGTTACCCGTTTTTAACCTTTTCCAATGCCAAAATAGCTTTTTTTTTGTCAGCAAGTGGACAGGAAGATTTCTCTCTGCCTTGGAAAGTCTCCCCAGCATGGCAGAGTCAGGGAATCCCCATTCTTCTCCGAGTGCTTATTCATGTCCATTCCCAATAAGGTGTCTGCTTGCTCATGGGTACAGGCGGTGGATACATCTTCCTTTGGACTGATGCTGAAGGCTCCATGTGCCTCAACACCTCCATGAATCCGATCATGGAACTTTTTTCTTTTTGTAAATAAATCTTTCGATTTTACACACAAAAGGATTGTCAACAGTGTGATTTCCAGGGAAGACCTGAGCTGTGTATTGACCTGGGCATGTGGCTGACCCTTTGGGATCAGAAGAACCTATTATTTTCTGACACAGGTCGTAAGGAACCGCTCGTCTCTGATACCAGTGTTTTTGATGGTGTTACTAGACTAGAACGCCACAGAAACGACTTGTAAGACGTCTTGCTATCCCGTGTGGTGAAACAGGAGTTATTTTAGGGTGCATTAGCAGGAGCACGGCCAGCAGATCTAGAGAAGTGATTATTGCCCTCTATTTGGCACTGGGGAGGCCACATCTGGAGTATTGTGTCCAGTCCCATCCCACCCCACTACAGAAAGGATAAGCACAAAATGGAGGACAAGGACAGTGATGAGGGGACTGGAGCCCATGACGTACAAGGAAAAGCTGAGGGATTTGAACTTATTTAGTCTGCAGAAGAGAAGAGTGAGGGGGGATTTGAGAACAGCCTTCAACTCCCTGAAGGGAGAATCATAGAATACTAGGACTAGAAGGGACCCCTGCCCTCATGGCAGGACCCAGTACTGTCTAGACCATCCCTGATAGACATTTATCCAACCTGCTCTTAAATATCTCCAGAGATGGGGATTCCACAACCTCCCTGGGCAATTTATTCCAGCGTTTGACCACCCTGACAGTTAGGAACTTTTTCCTAACGTCCAACCTAAATCTCCCTTGCTGCAGTTTAAGCCCATTGCTTCTTGTTCTATCCTCAGAGGCCAAGAGGAACAAGTTTCCTCCCTCCTCCTTATGACACCCTTTTAGATACCTGAAAACGGCTCTCATGTCCCCCCTCAGTCTTGTCCTTTCCAAACTAAACAAGCCCAATTTTTTCAGTCTTCCCTCATAGGTCATGTTCTCTAGATCTTTAATCATTCTTGTTGCTCTTCCCTGGACCTTCTCCAATTTCTCCACATCTTTCTTGAAATGCCGAGCCCAGAACTGGACACAATACTCCAACTGAGGCCTAACCAGTGCAGAGTAGAGCGGAAGAATGACTTCTGGTGTCTTGCTCACAACACACCTGTTAATGCATCTGTGACGGGGAAGGCGCCTTGCCCGTGCTACCCCGCACTGAACCGGAGACCGGGACAGAGAGTGGGCCCCCGGGAAGGCAGGCGGATGGGAGAGGTCCGGCCGCGGGGAACCCGGAAGCCAGGGTAAGAGGAGGGACGGCCAGCAGCCAAGAGGACGGTCCGGCGCGGCCGGATGATGTCATAGAAAGCACCGAGCGGGACACACAGAAGGGTGGGGCCCCGGATGCCGGGGGTAGGCCCGCCCAGGTGGTGGTGGGGCGGGAGATTCAAAAGGGCGAGAGCCCAAGCCAAGAGGGGGGCTCTAGGAGGTGGAAGGAGGCCAGACCCCTGCCAGGAGAGCGGAGCATGAGAGAACCCCTGCACACGGACCCCCGCCAGAGGAAGGGACTCAGGGTGAGTCTATCCCCCAGCTGGGGAATCCACGGGGATTGAGCCGGGAAGAAGAGACCCAGGGCGGGGCCGTGGACCCCGCGAGTGGAGGGTTTGGGGCACCCGACCCCCTGCGCTGTCAGGAGACAGACGTCCCTGTCTTAGGGCCCTGGGTCGGGGCTCGGAGTGTGGGAGGGCACGAGCCCCCTTCTCGGCCCCCTCAGGCCCGTTAGAGTCCGGGGGTGCCGGAGCTTTAAGCCTCGGACCACGGTCAGGCGGTCAGTCACAAGACGAGTACGCCCCTAGCGGGACGTGGGCTCACCCGAACTCGGGGTGACCCCAGGGGACACGGTAACAGCATCCCAGAATCATGTTTCCTTTTTTTGCAACAGATTCACACTGCTGACTCATATTCAGCTTGTGGTCCACTATGACCCCTAGATCCCTTTCTGCTGTGCTCCTTCCTAGACAGTCGCTTCCCATTCTGTATGTGTGAAACTGATTGTTCCTTCCTAAGTGGAGCACATTTCATTTGTCTTTATTAAACTTCATCCTGTTTATCTCAGACCATATCTCCAATTTGTCCAGATCATTTTAAGTTATGACTCTATCCTCCAGAGCAGTCACAACCCCTCCCAGCTTGGTATCATCTGCAAACTTAAGAAGCGTACTTTCTACGCCAATATCTAAATCATTGATGAAGATATTGAACAGAGCCGGTCCTAAAACAGACCCTTGCGGAACCCCACTTGTTATATCTTTCCATCAGGATTGTGAACCATTAATAACTACTCTCTGAATACGGTTATCCAGCCAGTTATGCACCCAACTTATAGTAGCCCCATCGAAGTTGTATTTGCCTAGTTTATTGATAAGAATATCATGCGAGACCGTATCAAATGCCTTACTAACGTCTAGGTATACCACATCTACCGCTTCTCCCTTATCCACAAGACTCGTTATCCTATCAAAGAAAGCTATCAGATTAGTTTGACATGATTTATTCTTTACAAATCCATGCTGGCTGTTCCCTATCACCTTGCCACCTTCCAAGTGTTTACAGATGATTTCCTTAATTACTTGCTCCATTATCTTCCCTGGCACAGAAGTTAAACTAACTGGTCTGTAGTCTCCTGGGTTGTTCTTATTTCCCTTTTTATAAATGGGCACTAGATTTGCTCTTTTCCAGTCTTCTAGAATCTCTCCTGTCTCCCATGATTTTCCAAAGATGATAGCTAGAGGCTCAGATACCTCCTCTATCAGCTCCTTGAGTATTCTAGGATGCATTTCATCAGGCCCTGGTGACTTGCAAGCATCGAACTTTTCTAGGTGATTTTTAACTTGTTCTTTTTTTATTTTATCTTCTCAACCTACCCCGTTCCCACTAGCATTCTCTATGTTAGTCATTCCTTCAGACTTCTCAGTGAAGATTGAAACAAAGAAGTCATTAAGCATCTCTGCCATTTCCAAGTTTCCTGTTACTATTTCTCCCTCCGCACTGACCAGTGGGCCTATCCTATCCTTGATCTTCCTCTTGCTTCTAATGTATTGATAAAAATCCCTGCCTGAACTGGTTCCCGGTGGCCTTAAGTGTGAGATAGCATCCAATCCATGTGGACGCTATCTTTCAAAAAAGCACATCACTTTTTCATTGCGCTTTTGCTGTCTAGATGCTCTCTTTCAAAATTAGCTTTTCCAGAAGATCTCTTCCAGTCATCTGCAGTCTAGACGTAGCCTCAAGATTTTCCACTTCATTTGATTCTACATTTTCTTTCACGTATAATGCTCCGCCCCCACAAGCGTGACCTGCTCTGTCCTTCCGATATATTTTGTACCCTGGTATGACTGTGTCTCATTGATTCTCCTCATTCCACCAAGTTTCCGTGATGCCCATTCTATCAGTAGCCTCCTTTAAAACTAGGCACTCTAGTTCACCCATCTTATGATTTAGACATCCAGTGTTTGTATATCAGCACTTGAAATGTTTGTCCTTCTTAATCTGTCTGCCATTTCCTGATGTATTACACTCTTTTTCATTTGTTTCTCATCTGATCTCCCCCATATTTTATCCTCTTCCACCTCTCCTCCTGACTAGATCAGAGAGAATCTCTATTAGTATTAAGGGAAGTCTCTGTCCGATCCATTTGTTCCTCCGCACCTGTCGGCTTTCCCCCAGCCCTTGGTTTAAAAACTGCTCTACGACATTTTTAATGTTAAGTGTCAGCCGTCTGGTTCCACTTTGGTTTAGGTGGAGACCATGCTTCCTGTATGGGCTCCCCCCATATTCAAAATTTCACCAGTTCTTAATAAATCTAAAGTTCTGCTCTCTGCACCATCATCTCATACACAGATTGAGTCTCTGAAGTTCTCCCTGTCTACCTGGCCTCGTGCGTGGAACTGGAAGCATTTCAGAGAATGCCAAAATAGAGGTCCTGGATTTCAATATCTTTCCTGGCAGCCTAAATTTGCCTGGGGGGGACATCTCTCCTACCCTTCCCTATGTCATTGGTACCTGCATGTACCACGACCACTGGCTCCCTGCCAGCACAACACATAAGTCTATCTAGATGACTTGAGACATCCATAACCAGACAGGCAACTCACCGTACGGTTCTCCTGGTAATTGCAAACCCGGCTATCTATATTTCTAATGATCAAATCTCCCATTCCTAACACCTGCCTTTTCCTAATGACTGGAGTTCCTTCCCCTGGAGAGGTAGCCTCAGTGCGAGAGGATACTACAACATTATCTGATATAACTTTATCTCAGCTATAACCTGTATAGCGACCGGGTGATCAAACCGAGCTGCATGGCCAAAACAGTTTATTCTCCATTTCATTCTGTATGTGTCCAACCATGGTCTGAGCTTGGGCCAGAGCTGCAAAGAGGAAGTGACCCCCTGGTGTTGCTCTCAGCGAGGGCCAGGCCTTTCCCTGGGGTATATATCACGCTGGTGCCTATTAAGCTTTCTCACAAAATCATGTATGGACATTACTGACCCAGACACACCACTGGTATTCGGAGGATTCATTGTTCATAATTCCTTTCACTGAAAAAGAATTTTTTTCAGAGTGTGAAGAGCGAGCAATCTGCTTTGCCCATGACAACAGCCTCAAGCAGGGCACGTCATGTCTCATATTATCATTTTCTGTCCCTCTAGGCAATTATACTGCGACCATCATTATAAACCCTGGGCACACACGGAAAGTCTCAGGAACGTAGGGTACATTCAAGAGACACTCTTCTGTCTCAGAGTTGAACGCATTCTCCGCTATCCCATGTCAAATTCCAACACAACTGAGTTCTCCAAGCCCTCTACCTTCTTCCTGCTGGGCATTCCTGGACTGCAGGGGGCCCATGTCTGGATCTCCATCCCCTTCTGCATCATGTATACAATAGCCCTCTTGGGGAATTTCACCATCCTGTTCATTGTGAAGAGGGAGCCGAGCCTCCACGAGCCCATGTACTATTTCCTCTGCATGCTGGCCATCACCGACCTGGTCCTGTGTAAATCTACTATGGCCAAATAGCTGAGCATCTTCTGGTTCAATTCCAGGGAGATCGATTTCAGTGCCTGCCTCACCCAGCTGTACTCCACAATTGAGTCTGGGATCTTTGCAGCCATGGCGTTGGATCGCTACATGGCCATTTGCCATCCCCTGAGACATTCCACCATCCTGACAAACCCTGTTGTAGCCAAGATTGCCTTGGCTGCGGTGCTGCGCAGTTCCATGCTTGCACTGCCCTGATCCCTCCTGGCCTGTCAGTGGCCATATTGCAGAACTAACATCATCCCCCACACGCACTGTGAGCACATGCCTGTGGTGAAACTGGCCTGTGCCAACATCCGCATCAGTAGCTACTATGGGCTCTTTGCGCTAATCTCTAGGATTAGTCTTGATTTGATTTTTATCTCTGTGTCCTACACCCAGATCCTCAGGGCCATATTCAGACTCCCCACAAAGGACGCTCGGCTCAAGTCTTTTGGGACTTGTAGTGCCCACCTCTGCGCCATCTTAACCTTTTACATCCCCATCTTAACCTCTTCTCCTCCCTGACAACTCGGTTTGCCCATAATTTGCCTCTTCATTTCCATGTTCTCATTGACAATTTGTACCTCCTCTTGCCCCCCATGCTGAACCCCATCATCTATGGGGTGAGGACCCAACAGATCCGGGCCAGGCTGCTCTGGCTGTTTCCTCAGAAAGGGACTAAACTTGTCTCCTTCGGCTCTGGCTCTCAGTCTAAGTCCCGTGTAATGCTGCCAGGTGGCATGGTTCTTGTCTCTGCCTGAATCACTGAATGGCCAGTCAAAGAGAGAATAAATCCTTTCTTGTCCTTACCATGGTTTCTGAGTGTGACTTTTAGAGTGAAGGGTTTGTGTGTAACTTATTAATATCTATACAACGGGCACCATCACAGGACCTAACCACATAAGCCAGAACATCAGGAATTTATCCACCTCCACGTTCTTTAATGTGGCATATGCCATCAAGTGCCAGCAATGCCCCTCTCCACAACGATGGATAAATGGACACAAGTCAGGCACCAGAAATCAAAACTCACAGAAACCCTTTAATCTTTAACTAGCACACAATTTGTTATGTAAAATTTGAGAGATTTATTAGCTTGAGAAAGAGTTTTAAGTGTTTGTAGGTGAGTGCTAACAGATAGCAAAAAGTAGGCTATCATAAGAAATATAACAAAACCTCAGTCTAATCCTAATGTACTTACTCAAGTCAAGATCGACCACATCTATCTACGATCTACCACGACTATCCACAAGGCTTGTTAGTTTGTCAAAGAAAGCCATCAGGTTGTTTTAACACGATTTGATCTTGACTGTTCCTTATGACCTTTCTGTGTTGTAAATGTTTGCACATGAGACTTATAAGACTATAACTGTTCAACAGATTATGAAGTTCAGAATGATATCACACAAGGCATCCTCTGTATAAAATGTTTTTAATTGTATGGCAGTGGGAATACGGGGGTGCCAGGGTGTCACAGTTTCTACCTCCCTTCCTCACAGCTGGGCTCCCTCAGCTCCAGGGTTGGGACGGGAGCTTCTGCAGCCAGACAAGTCATCTGCAGTTAAGGCAGCGAGGACACAGCACTGGGGGCACAGGTCCCAACTGGGAACAGAGAGGGAAGCCAGGAAGCAGCTGAGGCTGTGTCTAGACTGTAGTGTTCTTCTGGAAAAAGGTATGCCCATTGTGATCCCAATTGGAGTATCTTTTTCCGCTTCTTTTCTCAGAAGAGGCTTTTCCGACATTTGGCCCATCTATACGGGGCCAAATGTCGGAAAACCCCCTTTTTCACACATCCCTTCTTCCTTGTGAAATGAGATTTACAGGGATGCTGAAAAATGCGTCTGCTGTTCTGAAAATTGTTTTGGAAGAGCAGACACGTTCCTTGGACACGGCAGAGTTTTTCCGGGATTCCTCTAGTATCCCAGAAAAACTCTGCAGTGTAGACATAGCCTGAGAGTTGGGAGCAGCCGAGGGCAGAGACGTATTTCTTTAGCCTTCAGTTCCCTTTTGTTCTCCTGACTGGGGGCCTGTGGCAGGCAGGGTCTGTGAGACGGGTGAGAGTTGGGAGCACTTTGCCCTGAGACAGGCCTCTGGAGCAGGGTAAGGGATCAGCTTTGAATCTAGGAGGACAAGAGCTGAGAGAGGCAGCAGGACACACTCCTGCTTAGCTGGGAAGGGGGGATGCTGGGCAGAGGCCGGGTGGTTTTGGTAGCTCAGAGGGAAGGAGGCAAAGGATGCTGCTTCCCTTAGCTGGCTATGCACATGGCTCTACACAGGACAATGCGCCTGGCACTACAGGGCACCCCTCGCCCAGCGGCTGAAGCTGAACGCTGCTGACGAGTCTAAGGCACATGCTGCATGACACTTGGGATCACTCTATAGGGAAGCTCCTTAGCGAGGCTGCTGGGCAGCGCTATCCCCAGGCCGTGGAGGAACTGAGCCATGCAGAGGAAACGGGGCTTATCCAGGGCCACCCCACAATGGGGAATAGAGACTGGTGGCCCTCACCCCCATGCCAGCACCTTTGCTCTGGCCACAAACCAGCTCTGCTCCTCTGACACCAGCACACGGCCAATATTCGTAACTTCAGGCAGAACCCTTATCCGTGCACATAGACGGGGAATCACACTCAGCCAAGTGTGACTTTCCCATGGACTCCCAACTGCACTTTCTTTGTACGAGCTTTGCTGCAATTCGGTAAGAGTGGTGGCCACAATGATACAACTGGTCACGTTCAATCACACAGCATCTAACCACCGTCCCATCCCACAATCGTGCTACAGCTGCTAGTCACAGGAGGAAGGGCCAGTGCCCAGGTTCCTGCAGGGCGAGTAGCTGGGACCGAAAAGCTGCCTGAAGATGGAAAGAGCAGAAACTAACCTCTTGTGCTAGAGGGAGCCTGCTCCTTGTGCGAGGAAAGGAGGAAAGGGTTTGGGTTTGGGTTTTTTTAAATTTTCAAGTGAGAGGTGGGCATTTGTAAACTTGACGGGCTCCTCCCAGCGTGGCCAGACCCCGTGTCTTGGGACAGCCTTGACTTATGTGTAGCTCCTCTTCTGGAAATGCATCCACGGAAATACATCGACAATGGCCCGGAGGTAAATTGTGAACTTAGGCACCACTGACTTGCTCAGAACCCCTCATCGGCCGCCAACCCGGCAGGAGCCCGCAGTTCTGCCAGAGCAGCCTGTGTGCTGATGCTGCTCCACAGTCTTTGCTCAAGCCCGAGTGCAGGTGGGATTCTCCAATGAGGTGGTCCCCTGCCCAGCTCCTGAGCAGGCCGGATCCGTTAGGAGTTCTCAGCCCATGCCTCCTGAATGGGTCCTTGAAGGTCAGGAGTGTGTGAATGTGTGTGTGCGCACACATGGCCCATGGTTGTGTTGCATGTGGTTTTGTGTGTCTGTACCCTCAGAACATCTAGCAAGTCCCCCAGAGGAGCCATTTCCCTGGAGCTCAGGGCATGCCCACGGGATGTGGGAGAGCTGAGTTTAAGTCCTTGGTCCAAACATGGTAGTGCAGAGAATACATAGAACCTGTTGTATTGACTCCCTCTGGGGCATCTGGCATTGGCCACAGTTGGCAGACAGGATACTGGGCTAGATCGCCTTTGCTCTCACCCAGTCTGGCTATTCTTCTGTTCTTACAGATTAGACTTCCCGGGATGGAGTCTAACTGTCCCACCCCTGGTCTGACACCCTCTGTTCTCTTGAGGAGAATGAAAAAATCAGGCCATGTCTAGACTAGTGAGAATATTGATGCTGCAGTGGTCAATAGTCTGGCATTTGACTTAGCAGGACTAGGACAGACCCACTAAATCAAATGAAGAGTTCTCACCCATTGATTTGTGAGGAGTAAGGGAAGTCGATGGGAGCATTTGCTCCAATCCACCTCCTGTTGTGAAATCATGAAATACCAAATTAAGGTATCTTGACTCCAGTGACACCCACAGAGAAGGTTGAGGGTTAACAGTGAGGAGAGCCTTCAGCAGGGAGGAACAGAGCAAGTGGCTCCATGTAGGATGTTATTGGGAAGAACTGAAGGGTTTGTTTCCCAGGCTACATCTATGCTGCAGAGTTTTTGTGGAAAAACAGCCTTTTTTTGTGCAAAAACGTGCAGAGCATCCACACTAAACGCGTGTTTTTGCCTAAAAAAAAGTACAGTAGATAGTCAGAAGACAGGGCTTTTTGCGCAGGAGTTCTTCCTCTTTGTATGAGGAATAAGCCTTTTTGCACAAGAGCTCTTGCACAAAAAGGAGTGTGCAAGGAGTGTGGACACACAAAAGGGGTTTATTGTGCAAGAAAACCCCTATCGGAAAAAGCACAGGTGCTCTGATGGCCATTCTCTCTTGCACAAAAGCACATGGCAGTGTGGACGTGCTCTTGTGCAAGAACTTTTTGAGGAAGATCTCTTTCAGAAAACGTTCTTGTGCAAGAAGCCTGCAGTGTAGAGGTAGCCCAATGTCCTGAGCAGAGAGAGACGTCTGAGAGTCAGTATAGTCCCTATAAGGGACAGGGTAAATCCAGTCACAGGAGCAGAGGGGTGAAGAGAAAAAAGAAACCATTCAACAGAGCATCCCCCTTCAAGCGGGACACTACACTTGCAGTGAGTGTGGGAAAAGTTTCCAGTGTACACAGGTCCCCATTTTACAGCAGAGAATTCACACCGGCAAGAAACCCTTCATCTTGTCTGACTGTAGGAATAACTTCAGCCAGAAGTCAAAATGTATTACCCATCAGGGAATGCAGTGTGGACGCTCTCTTGCACACGAGCACATCGCTTTTGTCATGCATTTTGAGGTCTGGACGCGCTTTTGCGCAAGATCTCTTCCGCAAACGACTTCTTGCACAAAAACCCAACAGTGTAAATGTAGTCTTAGTGTCTTCCCCTCTGGGGGCGGGACATGTGCATGTGTGTCTCTATCCCCTTCCTCTCACCGGAACTGGGTGTGTCTGCATCTCTCAGGCCTGTTCCCCCTCAGTGGGCCTCGGTGTGTTTCTGTGTCTCTCAGCCCCATTTCTCAGCTAGGGCTCTGTGTGTGTCTGCACTGCTCTTCCTCATTCTCCTCACAGAGGGTGGGCGAGTGTCTGTGTGTTTCTGCCCCATTTCCCACACAGAGACCAAGCGTGTCTCTATGGGTATGTCTACACTACCCTCCTAGTTCGAACTAGGAGGGTAATGTATGCATAGCGCACTTGCTAATGAAGCCCGGGATTTGAATTTCCCGGGCTTCATTAGCATAAGCGGGGAGCCGCCATTTTTAAATCCCCGCTGCTTCAAACCCCGTGTAGCGCGGCTACACGGGGCTCGAACTAGGTAGTTCAGATTAGGGTGCCTATTCCGAACTACCGGTACACCTCGTTTCACGAGGAGTAACTGTAGTTCGGAATAGGACCCTAGTCCGAACTACCTAGTTCGAGCCCCGTGTAGCCGCGCTACACGGGGTTCGAAGCAGCGGGGATTTAAAAATGGCGGCTCCCCGCTTATGCTAATGAAGCCCGGGAAATTCAAATCCCGGGCTTCATTAGCAAGTGTGGTATGCATACATTACCCCGCTAGTTCGAACTAGCGGGGTAGTGTAGACATACCCTATGTCTCTTGGGCATATTCCCCACACAGATGCTAGGTGAAGGGATAGGGAAAATGACCTTGTACAGGAAAATCACTATTAACACAAACCCATTATACAGACAGGGAAACTGAGGTCTATGAGACATGATTGGTCAAGGTCATGGTAGAGGGCTCCCCCTTTCACAACCACGCCGGGGACCCTGGCCAGGCCAACCCCCAAAATGGTGTCCAGCTGGTTGTAGAAGTGTATTAGGTTTCCAGAAAGGTCCCTCAGCAAAGGCTCTTAAGTAAAGTAAGTTGTCATGGGATAAAAGTTAAGGTCCTTTCGTGGATTGGTAACTGGTTAAAAGTTAGGAAACAATGGGTAGGTCAATTTTCAGAATGGAGAGAGGTAACTAGTCACGTTCCTCAGGGGTCTATATTGGGAACAGTCCTATTCAACATATTCCTAAATGCTCTGGAGAAAGGAGTAAACAGCGAGGTGGCAAAATTTGCAGATGATGCAAAACTGCTCAAGATAGTTAAGTCCAAAGCAGACTGTGAAGAGCTTCAAAAAGATCTCACAAAAATAGGTGACTGAGAAACAAAATGGCAGATGAATTTTAACACTGATAAATTCAAAGTAATGCACATTGGAAAACATAATCCCAACTCTACGTATGATAGGGAATGAATTAGATGTAGCCACTCAAGACAGAGAGATCTTGGAGTCATTGTGGAAAATTCTCTGAAAACATCCACTCAGTGTGCAGCAGCAGTCAAAACACAAACAGAATGTTAGGTATCACTAAAAAGAGAGAGAGAATAAGAGACAATATCTTATTGCCTCTGTATAAGTCCATGGTACACCCACATCGGGAATACTGCATACAGATGTGGTTGCCTCTTCTCCAAGTTATCTTGGCAATGGAATAGCTTCAGAAAAGGGCAATTAATGAGTAAGGGTTTGGACTAGCTTCCATATGAGGATTAATAAACTGGGGTCCCTTTGAGCTTGGAAAAGAGATGACAAAGGGGGGAATGATAAAAGCCTATAAAATCATGACAGGTTTGCATAAAGTGAACAAAGAAGAGTTATTCACACCTTCCCATAACATAAGAACTAGCAGTCACCACTGAAATTAATTCGTAGCAGGTTTTAAACAAACACAAGGAAGTACATCTAACACCAATCAGCCTGTTGAACTCCTGGCTGGAGAATGTGAAGACAAGGACTTCAAGGATACGTGTGCGCAACAGCGTTATTTTGGAATAACATATTGAGCGTGTACACAGCAAGCCATTGTTTCGAAATATTGTCGAGCTAGAGAACTTCTTCCTCCGACTCCTGTAACCCTCATTTCACAAGGAGTAAGGGAAGTCGAAGGAAGAGTGTTCTTCCATTGACTTCCTGCTGTGTAGCCAAAAGCTGAATTATGCTATTTCGACTTCAGCTACACAGTTGATGTAGCTGAAGTTGCCTAGCTTAATTTGACTTGTGCCCTGCTGTGTAGACATACCCAAACAGGGTTAAAAATGGAGCTAGATAAATTCATGGAGATTAGATCCATCAATGACCAGGAGTCAGGATGTGCAGGTATGGGGTGTCTGTAGCTTTTGTTTGCCAGTCTGGGAATGGGCGACAGGGAAGGGATCACTGGATAGTTCCCTGTTCCGATCACTCCCTCTGGGGTACCTGGCGCTGGCCACTGAGGGCAGACAGGACACTGGGCTAGATGGACCTTTGGTCTGACCCACAATTGCCGCTGAAATGGACGGAAGAGCAGCCCCTTGTGCATTTCTCACTAGTTGCTAGGGGGGGAGGCACGCTAGGCATGGCAAAGAGAGGGAGGCATGTGTGGGAGGGAAGGATGAGTTTCAGAGCGAGAGGGGCCACAGGGCATGAAGACTGAGAGAGGGGACAAACCCACTAGAACAGGGACTCCCTGCTCTGCCATTCCGGGAGGCACTTTCCAGGGCTGAGACGAATCCTCTCCCTGACCCAAACCAGCCCGGGGCACTGCCTAGCTCAGAAGGCATTTCCTTAACAGATCCCAGCTGGATCATTCCTTGAGTCAGAGCAGTGACAGGCCTTGCCCCTGGATCTACATTTCTAGGCCCGTTCTTGCTCCCATGTCTGTTCTAGCCCCTCCTGTTAGAGACCTTCTGCCTTTTCCCTCCCGTTTCCCTGGTCCTTCCCGCGTGAATGGAGAACGACAATACCCGAAGTTCGGAGAAGCAGAGAATTTCATGTTTATTGGGGTGTGTGCCTAGCAAGGAGGAATCTAATTTACTCCCCCCCCCTTTTTTCCCTTGTTCCCTTTTCCCGACTTGCTTCCCATTTGCCCCCAATTTATATGGAAATATTCTCAGCTACACCATAACCAACCATTTCCCTGAGATTTAATTAACCAACCCTCACAGATTGTAACATGATCATCTAACCATTAATATCCCACCACCTTCCTTTGTTTACTCCCCAGCAGTGAATTATACAGTGGACAGACACAATCAAGAACCGGACAGAGACTATACAGATATGTGAGGAGCATAAAGACAAAAAAGTAGAGAAATGGGGATTTCACAAGCCCAACTACTAATCGGTGGGTCCTTGCTGGGTGGGTTCTCAACCTAAGTTTTCTTCAAAAATTCTAGGCTCTTCCCTTTCTCTGCAGGAGAAAGATGAGCGTGCCTTTCTTCCAGTCCAGAATTGCCTTATTTCATTGAGACTGGTTGGGGCGGGAGGTGAGGATGGGACCGTATGTTTTCCAGTTTACATCTGCACCTGCTGGTTAGTCAAAGACTTCAAGAAAATGACCTCAGACTGTCCATGGGAGAAGACACATACACTGGGGCTGTGTCTAGACTGGCAAGTTTTTCCGGAAAATCAGCAGCTTTTCCGGGAAAACTTGCCAGCTGTCTACACTGGCCACTTGAATTTCTGGAAAAGCACTGACGATCTCATGTAAGATCGTCAGTGCTTTTCCAGAAATACTATGCTGCTCCCGTTCAGGCAAAAGTCTTTTTCTGAAAGACTTTTGCGCAAAAGGGCCAGTGTAGACAGCATAGTACTGTTTTCCGCAAAAAAGCCCCGATCGCGAAAATGGTGATTGGGGCTTTTTTGCGGAAAACCACGTCTAGATTGGCCATAGACGCTTTTCTGCAAAAAGTGCTTTTGCGGAAAAGCATCCTGCCAATCTAGACGTGCTTTTACAAAAATGCTTTTAACAGAAAACTTTTCCGTTAAAAGCATTTTCGGAAAATCATGCCAGTGTAGACGTAGCCAGGCAGACTGAGTTTGACTCTTTTTATACCCCGGTAGTTAGCTGACTGGTGAGAATACACCTGAACGCTTTGAGTATCAGCCAGTACAAGTAGGCCTGCACCTCTGTATCCCAATACTTCCCTGTGCCTGAAACGAGCTTTGGCTCGACTCCCTGAGACTTTCCAATTGCTTCAGCAGACCTTTCCCACCAGTCCCTCTTGGGCACACTCTGTTTCCACTTTTTCTCTTTCAGGGCACAGGATGGTTAAAGCAAACAGATCTAGGCCTTGCCAAAGGGCTTGTGTGACACATGGTCAGACAAGGTTCAATACCTTTGCAGGCTAATTGCCTCACATTCAACCTTTAGAGACATGTGAAAAAGTAATTAGCCCTGGGTAACTGGGCCCATTCCATGTGTGTTAGAGCTAAACAAATGAGCCACACAAAGGTCTCTGCCTTTAGGGCTTTGTAGCTGAGCTGTGGGGCCCACAAACTGTATGAGACTCAGACTCACTGGTCTCCCACACAACCCAGCTCCTAACTCTCAGCTGCTTTTACATGGCTTTGGGCATCCTGTTCCGCTCTTGAAAAGGGCCAGGGCCTCAGGGCCCAGTTACCAGCAATTTGAAGGCTGGCAAGGGTCTGAGTTAATGAATCAGACCTATTCTCCAACTGGTCACACTCACCCAGCACAGTAAGGTCAGTAGAGGATTGAATGACTCTTTGAGAGCCCCATAAGTGATTCTGAGCAGAAGGCCCAGGCACCATGTTACAAGCAGGTCCACACGGAGTTTGGTCTGAAAGCCTGAGAACCAGGACAAAACTTTAGGTCCATTTGTGAGTAAACAGCCGGAGCAGCCTGTCCCGGATCTCCTTGGTCCTCACCCCATAGATGATGGGGTTGAGCATGGGGGGCACCAGGAGGTACACGTTGGCAATGAAAATGTGGAAATGCAGGGGCACGTTGTTGCCAAATCGCTGTGTGAGGAAGGAGAAGAGACGTGGGATATTAAAGGCCAAGATGACACAGAGGTGGGAGCTGCAGGTCCCAAAAGTCTTGAGCCGGGCGTCCTTTGTGGGGAGGCGGAAGATGGCCCTGAGGATCTGGGTGTAGGACAGGGCAATTAGAACCATATCCAGACACATCACAGAAAGTGCCACAAAGAGGCCGTAGTAGCTGCTGACACGGATGTCGGCACAGGCCAGCTTCACCACAGCCATGTGCTCGCAGTGCGTGTGGGGGATGATGTTGGACCTGCAATATGGCCACTGCCTTGCCAGTAAAGTAAAGGGCAGTATGAGCATGGTGCTGCGCAGCAACAAGGCCAGGCTAAACTTGAACAAAATGGAGTTTCTCAGAATGATGGAATGTCTGAGAGGGTGACAGATGGCCACATAGCGATCGAACGCCATGGCCACGAGGATCCCAGACTCCAGGATGGAAAAGCAGTGAAGGAAGAACATCTGGGTGAGGCAGGCACTGAAACTGATCTGCCTCGAATTGAAGCAGAAGATGCTCAGCATTTTGGGCAGGGTAGATGTACATAAGACCAGGTCGGTGATGGCCAGCATGCAGAGGAAATAGTACATGGGCTGGTGGAGGCTTGGCTCCATCTTCACAATGAAGAGGATGGTGAAGTTGCCCATGAGGGCTGTAGCGTAGATGGCTCCAAAAGGGATGGAGATCCAGACATAGGCCGCCTCCAGGCCAGGGATGCCCTGCAGGATGAAGGTGGAGGGGTTGGTGAAGTCGGTTGTGTTGGAGTCTGACATGGAGTAGTGGAGAAGGTGTCCAACCTTGAGGAAGAATGGAGTCCCTTGCATGGATGGAGAGAAAATGGGAATGTGAGACATGACATGCACTACTGCAGGTTGTTCTCATGGGTGAAGCAAAGAGGTTACTTTCCACACACTGAAAACAAGCATTTTCTGTATTTGTGGAAAGTAGCAATGGACAAATGACCTTAGTAGCAGCAAATCCATATTTAATGGTGCCCTATGTCTCAAAAATTCCTCTGTCACACGGTGTCATGCCTCAGTAAGTACCTGCAGGGAACATGAATGTGGGTTCTGAATATCCCTTATTCACAGCAGTGGCCAAAACAAAGACCATTTTTGGATGCCTAAGCAACGGGATGGAGAATAACCTGCCCTGGACGTGTGCTCAGTTTTGCTCACCCAGGCTCTACAAAGGATGTGCGGGTTGGACTTCGCTGGTCCAGGACCCTCTAGGATAAGGGATTTTTCTGGACCATGGGAGATTGTATCTGGCCCCTGTCAAAGTCAGACAGGACTCACAGATTTGTCAGACCGCTCTGTTTATTTTAGCAAAGCTCTGCTAAAATGCATCCAGAAAATGTGAGCACCATACAAGGTTCAACCCCCTTGATTTATACAGTCAAAGGAAAGTCAAATTAACAGGATTAAAAGGAGGGGCAAAACTTCACATGATTAGTGTGAGACTGGGTCAAGTATCTTCATTTCCACATCAAGCACACAGCAATCTCCTGTCCATATCTACTTGGTTCTCAATTGCTTTCTCCCTAACACCTAATGTTCCTTTTCCTATTAACTCTGGCTAGCACTCTGGAATCTGCATTCCTACAAACAACATTCACATACTTTTCTTCTTCCTGTTCAGAGACGAACAGTGTTCCTTCAACTTATTCAATTATTACAGCATAATTCATCTCTCTCTTACAGTATAATTCTTTCTACTTTCACACCCCCTAGCTCAGGACCAGCTGTGGCTTCCTGGCTGGATCCCCCTTGTCACCAGCCTCGCTGTCCGGCTGATCTCCACAGGCCTTTCCCTGCTATGCTGGGCAGCCCAGCTCCAGACCAACTCCCTGTGCACCAGGCTCCTAGCCACGCTGGTCAGCCCCACCACAGCGCAGCTGGCATCCCCACTGGGGGGGGGGGGTACCTATCAGCCCAGAGGCAGCACACCGGACAGATCAGCTGCAGGGATCTCAGGCTTTAGCCTTCCACCAGGAACATCTGCTCCTGGAACATCCATGGTCAGTCAGGGAGTCCCGGTTAATGGAGGTTCAAGCTGCAGTACATAATGGGAGTTTCCCAGACAGGCTATGAGACTAGGGGGTGCTGCGCTATGTAGACCCGTTGAGAACTCTGGACTCTTTGGCTTAGGGAAGAGACAAGGGAGGAGGAATGCGGCAAAGGGGAGGAAAATAAAGAAGGGAACCGGTTACGTTCAAACGGACCAGAAAAGAAAGTTCCCAAGAATCATAAAGAATCTCAAAGAATCATAGAACCGGAAGGGACCTCGAGAGGTCAATGAGTCCAGTCCCCTGCACTCATGGCAGGAACCAGCACCATTTAAATCGTCTCTGACAGGTGTCTATCCACCCTGCTCTTAAATATTTCCAGTGACAGAGATTCCACAACCTCCCTAGACAATTTATTCCAGTGTTTAACCACCCTGACTTTTAGAAAGTTTTTCCTAATGTCCAACCTAACCCCGCCTAGTTGCAGTTTCAGCCCCTTGCTCCTTGTCCTGTTCCAATAGCTGAAAGATGTAATTTTTCTCCCTGCTATTTGACAGCTTTAAAGATCATACAAAGGAGACTAATAAGCATTTAAGAACAGAAGATATCCCAGAAGGTTTCTGTCAATTTCTAGTGGGAGAAAGGAAATTTCTTTAGTAGCTAAAAGGCGGATGTGCTCAAGAAGTAGGCTGTGTCTACATTGGCACCCCTTTCCGGAAAAGGGATGCTAATGAGACCAGTTGGAATTGCAAATGCCGTGGGGGATTTAAATATCCCCCAAGGCATTTGCATGAACATGGCTGCCGCTTTTTTCCGGCTTGGGGTTTTGCCGGAGAAAAGCGCCAGTCTAGATGGGATCTTGAGGAAAATAAGCCCTTTCAGTAGGAATAAAGGATCTTCCGGAAAAGGGCTTATTTTCCGCAAGATCCCGTCTAGACTGGCGCTTTTCTCTGTTCTTTTCTTGTGTTCTGCACTTGGGAAGAAGCAATGCGAGATGCATCTATCATTCCAGGCGAAGAAATAATTTCCTGTCGATTAGCAGTTCAAGGAGGATGTTAACAGCAAGCACAGTGGCACCGCAGCATTATGAACACCGGAGCGGTGCACTAACTGATCCACACACAGCGCATTCAGGACCAGACGTTCCAAAACAAGCAGCAACAGAGCTCAAATTAAAAAAAATGAAAGAAAAGACAAGTAAAGGACAGGTCTGAGCCAGACATCCAGTGCTCAAAATGGGAAATGTTCGTAAGAATGATTTGACAGGGTTAGGAAACTCCAGAAAAGCTGGTAAGGGCTTAATTAAAAAACTCCAGCAATATAATAAATGCCAGACAGCAACATGGCGTATTGGAAATCAGGACTTGTGAAACGAGCCCCAAATCGTCCTTCAGTGACAGAACATGTCTGGTGAGCAAGGGAACGGGACAGATCCGATAATCGTTTATTTCTCAGAAACGTTTGATTCTGCAGGGGCAACATTCAGAAACAGATGAATACTCTGTAATAGCACCAGTTGGGATAATAACCGGCTAAGTGATGTGAGGAAGGAATTGTCCATGGGCCATTGTCATGGAATGGAGGTGCCCTGAAAGGACTGATCTGAAAGGATTCGTTCTTGGCTCCATGCTGTGGAATAATTTCATGAACAATCTGGAGGCAGCCTGGGCCGAGGTACCTTTCGATATGGACCGTTTGATGAGCTCAGCCCATGGATAGCAATGATTGAATACACTCAGATATAAATGTATCCTCTCAGAACAGGGAAAGCAGCCCAAACCCACAGACCTAGGCACAGAGAGACCCTGTAAAGCATCTAGGGGTCACTATAGACGATCAACTCACTGTGAGCTTCTAGTACAATACTGGGGCCAAAGGGTTGATCCGACCCTTGGCTTTCCAAATGTGGGAGTGTTGAGTTGGAGCAGGGGAAGGAATTTAACTCTGCAGATGGCAGTGGTGGAAACTCTTTCAAAAAGGATATGAACATAGTGGAGAGGGCGCACAAAAGGGCTACAAAATGATCTGAGGTTGGAAAAAATGTTGAACAGTAAGCAAAGGGAAGAGCCCCATGTGCTTGGATTAACCCACAGCAATAGTCTCATAAGGTGAAAACCATGGGTAAAAATGCGCTGTGTAGGACCCAGTGGCCGGAACTTGAGACCAGGCAAATTCCGGCTAGAAAGAAGGGACAAATATTTAGCAGTGAGAGCGATTAAAATTTGGGAGAAACTGCAAGGGGAAGTGGTGGATTCTCCAACTCCCCATGGCTGCAGGACCAGAGTGGAGGCTTTTCTGGAAGATCTGCCTGAGGGTTTGTCTCTGCTTGAAACCCTCCCGTGGAGTTGTCACAGCAGGTCACTACACACACTATAGACGCCGGTGACAGGAGTTGTCCCATCAGCACAGCTAACCCACTTCCCCGAGAGGCGGGAGTTCGGTGGGTTCCTTTGACCCCATGCTGCCAACACACGAATGGTGTTGGTATAGCTACAGCTCTCAAGGGCGTGGAATTTGTCGCAATTGCAAACACCTGAAATGCAGTTGGGGATTGTATTAACAGAGGCCCAGTGATGGGAAGTGATGCTTTTCCTGTACTCAGTGTTGGCCATGACTCTGCTGGAGTACAGCAAACCATTTAGGTCACCAGTGCATAAGAAGGACGTTAAACAACTGGAGATGACCCAAAGGTGATTAACCACAGCCCGCGGGGTGCAACACAAGTGATGGGAGCAGAGGTGAAGAAACGGGAGACGTTTCCTGACCCAGAAGCAAGGAGTAGAGCTGAATGGCACTCCCAGCTGGATGGGGCAATGCAGGTGGGGCTGATGGTCAGACAGCTTGAAAGCAAAGACTTCCTTGTCCATTGTTTACAAGACAAGTCTGCTGCCGGGTGAATTGTTACTGCACGTTTCAGGCATTACTGCTCGGCCCACCTCTCAAATGAGGCCATAGAAATGACGTCTTTTCAGGTTCAAAATTCTCACAGTTGTTCCTGTGAGGACCCCAAGCGCCTCCATGCCTTGCAGACAATAAATGTCAGAGCACAAGCCCCGCACCTGCCCCCGAGAGAAGCCAGAGCCCTGAGAGGAAAGAGGAGGAGTCGATGGTGTCTGCAAATGAACACACCGCTGGCTCCTGAGCTCTTTACTCGGCTCTTACTCAAAGGGGCGTGTTGCTTTCGTGAGGCCTGAGCAAAGCACTGGCCATGGCCTCAGAATCTGGCCTTGTATCGTGCATCTACCAGGAGGATCCCCAGTGCCACTGAAATGCAGCCATATGGGGGCTCAGGGCCCTCTTTCTGGGTACAGGTACCTGTGAGTGCTGAGAGGGACGTGTCTTCCCTGGGAACCCCCTCAGGCAGCCGCGTCCCGCACCTCTCTCAGCCCAGCGTCTGCAGCAGCGTCCGGCGCCGAGAGCCAGCACAGGGCTGGGCACTGGTTATAACCCAGCTCTGGGCCGTCCCGGGGGGTCACTCAGCCTCTGGGGGAGAAGTGGCATCTGGATGCAAACAGGCTGGGGAGAAGCCTGCCTGGCTTCTGGGCTATTTATCCAGCTGTAAGGAGTAAACAGCAATTAAGGGCCCTTCCCAAAGCGGGAGGAGAACTCCAGAGCCCTGGGCTCCATCAGGGGAGAATTGGCTGCTCTGTGCATTTGTGTATATTTAAAAAGTACAGTTGATTAGTAAGAAAACTAGGGATAATATCCAGCTCTCCGGGGCCTGAAACCCAGCAAAGGCCTAGGATGGACGGGGAGACTATCGAAAGGATGATGGGAGAAGATGTCTAAAGAGAGACACGGGCACTTTCTGCAGACAAAGAGGAGTGTTGCTAAGGGATCAGAGGAATTCTCTGTCATTCTTATCAGTGTCTGTCTTCACATGGTGCAGCACAGCTCATTGAATTGACGGCAAAACTCCCAACAAAGCAAAGTCACTAGGAAATTCCCTCATGTTTTGATAGGCAGATGGAGGTCAAGGGAGCCCTGTTTTGGACAAACTGGCCCAGAGAATGACAGACACGACTGAGAATGTGAGACGAGAAAACACATTCATAGTCTGACCGGGCCTGCTTCTTAATTGGGTGTGACCCGGGCTGCAGCCTGGCCCTGTGTTATCTCCAAACCCTCTGGCCTACCAGTGTGGGCCTCTCTCTCACGGTGAGCCAGCGGGAAGCTGCAGCGCTCTCCAGGTCTTGCACTCACACGGCCATGCACAGACAGGGACATGCCCAGCTCTGTTACATGGCCAGAAGCCTGACCAATGGGAGTTTATTACTGAGTGTGAGCCTCCAGAAAGACACGACAAGGTTACAGGCAATAGTGCACAGATCAAAGCCTGGTACCTCTGGAATAAAGACAACAGCAATTGACACCATTATAAAGATAGGTAAACTGAGGCACAAGTCAACATGAATTGGCCAAAGGTCACACAAATTGATCGAGAGAACCCAGGATTCCTTATTTCCCTGCTGTAACCACTGTCCTTCCATCACTACCTGAGCACATGACTAGAGGAAATGAACTCACAGTTTGTCAGGGCCTTTTTTGTTGTATGGGTGTGATGGACTGCCCCAGGGTACAACCTAGATCTGGGGTACCACTGAGCCCTCTGGCATAATAATTTGGGTCCCCTCTTACAGTTTGGGTACGTCTGCACTGCAACACTATTTCGGGATACATGAGTACCCCCAAATAGCTATCCTGCATCTTCACCGCAAGCCTGTTATTTCGGGCTCACTATTCTGACATCCCTGACAACCTCATTCCACGAGAAGTAACAGTTAATTTGAACTAAGGAGTTAGTTCGAATTAACGTTTAACTGCCGCGTCTAGCCGTGGGCAGTTAGTTCGGACTAAGGGGGATTTAAAAATGGCGGTGCCCGGGAATATGCAAATGAAGCCTGGGATATTTAAATCCCGGGCTTCATTTGCAATTCTGGTTGCTCTCATTTGCCTACCTAGTTCGAACTAACGAGCTAGTGTAGACATACCCTGAGTGATAGAGACATGGGGCCAAGTGATAATGTCACTTTCACCTTTTATAGCTTCTGCCTTCTTGAGGGAACTTCATTTTTCCAAGCCCAAGCTGAGATTGGTCACCTCTAACAAACCGTAGAGAAGCATCGACGGCCACAGTCGCTGTCTCCTTCCAGGTCTTACACAGCACAAGTCGACGTTACAGAGCTCCAGCCTGTCTAGCATGGAATGACCCTAATGTGCATCATTTCCTCCTTTGACGGTAAATACTGAATCTGGGCCAAATCCCTGAGAAGGTGCTTCCCCCTTCCTAGCCATGTGTCACATGGGCTCTTTCTCCAGGCCAGGGTCTGTTTGCTTTAATGATCCTCTGCCCTGCTAGAGAGAAACTGGCACCAGAGCGTGCCCGGGGGAGCTCTGGGGATGTCTGGGAAGGAGATGGAGAGTCTGGGGGAGCTGAGCAGAAACCAGCCTTGGGGATTTGGCGTGCGGAGTGCAGATCGCTGCTCCCAGCGAACGTGGCTGGTGCACTGTCTTCTCCACATTGAGGGAGGGCAGACTAGATAATAAACTTACGTTGGTCAGGTTTCAAACAAGCTCGTGGGGGGCATATGGTGGGGAGCTGAGGAGAACTGGCTGGAGCCTCCCTCTTGTTGGTTCTTGAGTGGCTAGGGAAAGTAGTCGGATACCTGCAGTATGGAAGCTGAACCCCAAGACTGATCCTAGAGCCCCGACATCCGTGGCAGGGCCTGAATGCTGCTCTGACACAAAGCGCCTGGGTCTCCTTGTTGGACCCAAAGACAGTCCCCTGGCAGGTGTCCAGTTTCAAGAGCCCGAGTGGGGCTCTGGCAGCAAACCTGGAACTTTTGTGTGGATGCCAGGGGCTGTGAGTGGAAGGGGAACGAGGCTGGGCAGGGAGCTGCCCATAAGATGGTCTCTTCACCCACATGTGCCTCTTCTGCCCTCTGTGTTTCCCCAAGTGCTCTGGTTCCTGGGCTGATCCAGCCGGGCTCCCTGAGGTAAACGAGTCCTGAGCCAGGCAGTGCTGGTCTGGGCTCAGAGGTGGGATTTGTCTTCTCCCTTGGATAGTGCTGCCCAGAAGGCAGGGCAGGGAGTCCTGGTTCTAGCTGGTTTTGTCCAATCTCTCTCTCTCTCTCTCTCTCTCTCTCTCTCTCTCTCTCTCACACACACACACACACACACACACACACACACACACACACACACACATTCTATGCATTTGGGTCTGCGACTGGACGCCAGCCCACCTCACCCGTTATACTGACTGGTCACTAGGCAGCACAGCCTTCATTGTGAGGGCCACTGTACTGAGGTGGGCCACTAGGTTGCATAGCTCTGAGTGCCAGGGCCATCTATGGGACTCTGGCCACTAGTCTACACAGTCCTGTCATTGAGAGGTTCCCCTCCCCCCCAGATCCCAGCTGCTAAGTGCTGTAGGGGAGCCTGGACGGCCCTTCCTTGACCAGAACAACGTCTGCAGTGCTAGGCCTTGTTCCGGCCTTGTCCAAAGTATGGATCCCGAACACACCACCCTAGGCCTGATTCAAGCCTGGGTATACACATATGTATACAGGCCAGGCCAGAAAGGGTGGGGAAAGTCAGGAGCGCTGCCCAATTATGCAGAACTTGTACAGGACAGCGAGACCAGGCCAAAAAGAGCAGAAACAACCTGAGACTAGTACATCCCACATTTTGATAAGAGAAAAATTCAAGAGACAGCCAGAAAAATTATTAATTAAGCACTTTTGCAATATTTTGGCCTAGCAAAATTGGTAGACTGGTAGAGATGACTAGAATGACCAAGTCTCATTTTGCTTATACATTAGGTTTAGTAAGAGCAATCAGTGGTAGGGAATAATCAGGATTGACCCACAGGTTCTGCTTTCGATGTACCAAGAAGGAATGGATCCCTTCACACCTGTGAGCCCAGTGCCTGGCGTTCCGACGCGTGGGAAACAAAGGAACCGCGACCTCCTGCCTGGCACTGTAGGTAGCATACGGGTGAAGTGTAAGTGAACTAGGCTTAATTATTGTATTATACATGGCAGCAGCAGGTGGTGAGGGGGAGCCACACACGGCAGAGACGGTCCGGGGCCGAGGGGGACACTCTGGGGGAGGGGTGGGAGGACACGAGGGGAGGTTGATGGGGGGTCTGGGGCCTGCTGCAGGCAGAGCCGGGGGAGAGACCCAGCTCTGTAACTTGCTGGCACTTCCAGGTTCAGGGTTGCGGGGCCTCCTTACGCGTGGGGCCCGATTCAACCGAATCTGTCGACTCGGCCTAAGGCCGGTCCTGCGTATTAGGGTGCATTAGGAGGAGCATTTCCAGCAGATCTAGAGAAGTGATTATTCGTTTTTATTTGGCATTGGTGAGGCCACATCTGGAGTATTGTGTCCTGTTCTGGGCTCCCCGCTGTAGAAAGGATGTGGGTGCACTGGAGAGGGTCCAGCGGAGGGTGACCAAAATTATTCGAGGGCTGGAGCACATGGCCTATGAGGAGAGACTGAGGGAGTTGGGTCTGTTTAGTCTGCAGAAGAGAAGAGTGAGGGGGGATTTGAGAGCAGCCTGCAACTCCCTGAAGGGAGGTTCCAAAGAGGATGGAGAGAGGCTGTTCTCAGTGGTGGCAGGCGGCAGAACAAGGAACAATGGTCTCAAGTTACAGTGGGAGAGGTCTAGGTTGGTGTCATAGAATCATAGAATCATAGAATAATAGGACTGGAAGGGACCTCGAGAGGTCATCGAGTCCAGCCCCCCACCCTCAAGGCAGGATCAAGCTCCGTCTACACCATCCCTGACAGATGTCTATCTAACCTGTTCTTAAATATCTCCAGAGAGGGAGATTCCACCACCTCCCTTGGCAATTTATTCCAATATTTGACCACCCTGACAGTTAGGAATTTTTTCCTAATGTCCAATCTAAACCTCCCCTGCTGCACTTTAAGCCCATTACTCCTTGTCCTGTCCTCAGAAACCAAGAGGAACAAATTTTCTCCTTCCTCCTTGTGACACCCTTTTAGATATTTGAAAACCGCTATCATGTCCCCCCTTAATCTTCTTTTTTCCAAACTAAACAAGCCCAGTTCATGAAGCCTGGCTTCATAGGTCATGTTCTCTAAACCTTTAATCATTCTTGTTGCTCTTCTCTGTACCCTTTCCAATTTCTCCACATCTTTCTTGAAATGTGGCGCCCAGAACTGGACACAGTACTCCAGCTGAGGCCTAACTAGTGCAGAGTAGAGCGGCAGAATGACTTCACGAGTTTTGCTTACAACACACCTGTTGATACAACCTAGAATCATATTTGCTTTTTTTGCAACAGCATCACACTGTTGACTCATATTCAACTTGTGGTCCACTATGACCCCTAGATCCCTTTCCGCCATGCTCCTTCCTAGACAGTCGCTTCCCATCCTGTATGTATGGAACTGATTGTTCCTTCCTAAGTGGAGCACTTTGCATTTCTCTTTATTAAACTTCATCCTGTTTACCTCTGACCATTTCTCTAACTTGCTAAGGTCATTTTGAATTATGTCTCTATCCTCCAAAGAAGTTGCAACCCCACCCAGTTTGGTATCATCTGCAAACTTAATAAGCGTACTCTCTATCCCAATATCTACATCGTTGATGAAGATATTGAACAGTACGGGTCCCAAAACAGACCCTTGAGGAACTCCACTTGTTATCCCTTTCCAGCAGGATTTAGAACCGTTAACAACAACTCTCTGACTACGGTTATCCAGCCAATTATGCACCCATCTTATCGTGGCCCTATCTAAGTTATATTTGCCTAGTTTATCAATAAGAATATCATGCGAGACCGTATCAAATGCCTTACTAAAGTCTAGGTATATGACATCCACCGCTTCTCCCTTATCCACAAGGCTCGTTATCTTATCAAAGAAAGCTATCAGATTAGTTTGGCATGACTTGTTCTTCACAAACCCATGCTGGCTATTCCCTATCACTTTATTACCTTCCAAGTGTTTGCATATGATTTCCTTACTTACCTGCTCCATTATCTTTCCCGGGACAGACGTTAAACTGACCGGTCTGTAGTTTCCTGGGTTGTTCTTATTCCCCTTTGGGCACAATATTTGCCCTTTTCCAGTCTTCTGGAATCTCCCCTGTCTGCCATGATTTTTCAAAGATCATAGCTAAAGGCTCAGATACCTCCTCTATCAGCTCCTTGAGTATCCTGGGATGCATTTCATCAGGACCTGGTGCCTTGCTGACATCTAACTTTCCTAAGTGATTTTTAACTTGTTCTTTGTGTATCCTATCTTCTAAACTTACCCTCTCTCTGCTTGTATTCACTACGTTAGGCACACCTCCAGACTTCTCGGTGAAGACCGAAACAAAGAAGTCATTGAGCATCTCCGCCATTTCCAAGTTCCCTGTTACTGCTTCTCCCTCCTCACTAAGCAGTGGGCCTACCCTGTCCTTGGTCTTCCTCTTGCTTTTAATGTATTTATAAAAGGTCTTCTTGTTTCCCTTTATGCCTGTAGCTAGTTTGATCTCATTTTGTGCCTTTGCCTTTCTAATCTTGCCCCTGCATTCCCGTGTTGCTTGCCTATATTCATCCTTTGTTAGTTGTCCTAGTTTCCATTTTTTATATGACTCCTTTTTTATTTTGAGATCATGCAAGATCTCCTTGTTAAGCCAAGCTGGTCTTTTGCCATATTTTCGATCTTTCCTACACAGCCGAATTGTTTGCTTTTGGGCCCTTAACAACGTCCCTTTGAAATACTTCCAACTCTCCTCAGTTGTTTTTCCCTTCAGTCTTGCTTCCCATGGGACCTTACCTACAAGTTCTCTGAGCTTATCAAAATCTGCCTTCCTGAAATCCATAACCTCAATTGTGCTGGTCTCCCTTCTACCTTTCCTTAAGATCATGAACTCTATTATTTCGTGATCACTGTCCCCTATACTGTCTTCCATTTTCAAGTTCTCAACTAGTTCCTCCCTATTTGTTAAAACCAAATCCAGAACAGCTTCTCCTCTGGTCGCTTTTTCAATCTTCTGAAACAGAAAGTTGTCTCCAATGCAGTCCAGAAACTTATTGGATAGCCTGCGCCCCGCTGTGTTAGTTTCCCAACATATGTCTGGATATTTGAAGTCCCCCATCACCACCAAATCTTGGGCTTTGGATAGTTTTGTTAATTGTTTAAAAAAGGCCTCATCCACCTCTTCCACCTGGCTAGGTGGCCTGTAGTAGACTCCTAGCATGATATCACCCTCGTTTTTTACCCCTTTTAGCTCAACCCAGAGACTCTCTACACAGCTATCTCCTACGTTCATCTCCACTTCAGTCCAAGTGTGCACATTTTTAATATACAAGGCAACCCCTCCTCCCTTTTTTCCCTGTCTGTCCTTCCTGAGCAAGCCGTACCCTTCCATACCAACATTCCAATCGTGCGTCCCATCCCACCAGGTTTCTGTAATACCAATGATATCATAGTTGTATTTATTGGTTAGCAATTCCAGTTCTTCCTGCTTATTACCCATACTTCTCGCATTTGTATATAGGCATCTAAGATACTGATTTGATCTTGCCTCCCTATCACGGGGAGGTGTCACGGGGCTGGTGTGCCTTGTGCCCCTTGGGGGGGTCAATATGGCCCAGTGGCCAAGTCTCTAACTCCCCCAGTCTGGGGGTCAATATGGCCCAGAGGCCGAGTCTCTAATGCTCCTTGTGAAGGAGGGGGGGGCATAAGAGTGTGGTAGGGTGGGGGGGCCCGGGCCCTCCCTCACCACAAGACCCCAGTCCAGGGCCTTATCAGTGATTGGCAGGACCCACTACTGTCTTGCTGGGATGTTCCCCCCGAAATGTGCCGAGTCCGCCGGGGCTCCTTCTGCTCCCTGCCCTGTGCTGCTTCCTACCCCACTCCCCTGACTTGCACCGTCCCCACCTGAGTAGGCAGATGCTGGCGCGGTGGCTGTGTCGTCATCCATGTCTGGTTTGGCAGCCAGCCACCGTTGGGGTGGCGTCTGATGTTGGTGCGGTGCTTGTCTCTGCAGCTCTGGCTGTGGCAGCGGTTAGGGATCCGACAGCAGAGCTCCAGCAAGAGCTCCTTCCCCTTTGGGGGTCAGCCCCAACTGAGCTGCCCTTCTCGCCTTTAAACCCGGCCTGCAACTGGAGCATGCCCAGCAGGGGTCCGGCGGAGGGGCCTTCTCAGCCCAGCTGGCCTGGTTAGCCTCCCTTTGGCTGGGACGCCCCAGCACAGTTGAATATTTGGAAAAACTATTTCCCTGGGAGGCTGGTGAAGCACTGGGCTGGGTTCCTGAGCGAGGGGGTGGAATCTCCATCCCTAGAGGTTTCTAAGTCCCAGCTTTACCAAGCCCTGGCCTGCGATGATTTAGTTGGGGCTGGTCCTGCTTTGGGCAGGGGGCTGGTCTTGGTGACTCCTGCGATCTCTTCCAGCCCTGGGATTCTATGATACTATGAGGAAAAAATTTCCTACCTGTCAGGGTGATTAAACACTGGAATAAATTGCCCAGGGAGGTTGTGGAATCTCCGTTACTAGAGATATTGAAGAGCACGTTAGACAGACACCTGTCAGGAATGGTCTAGGATACATCTAGACCGAGTTGCTATTTTGGGATACTGGAAGTATCCCGAAATAGTAACACCACATCTTTAAAAACATCTGCTATTTCCCGAAATAGGGGGCACACTATTCCAGGATCCCTGTAACCCTCTGCGATGTAGTGGGCAGGCAGTACACTGTGTTGGGCATTCACTGGTTGCTGTTTTGGGGCTGTGGGTGACTCCTACTGGCCTGTATCTGTAAGCACTGCCCAGCAGGGGGCAGCCTGAGGTTATGTACATAGTAACCCAACCGGTTGAGGGCAGGGACTGAACAAAGGAAGGGAGTGTTCGGGGGAAGGGTCAGTTTCGGCTGGGGGAAACCATGAAGGGAACAGACTAAGCAGAGGGTTGGGAATTTAGGGGCCTAGGCACCCTATTCCAAGGGGTCTGAGGCATCCTGGCCCTGACTCCTATAGCCACATCATGTCTAAGCTGTTCTGTGTCCTGGAGAAACAATAAACCCTCTGGCTGCGTCTAGACTGGCATGATTTTGCGGAAATACTTTTAACGGAAAAGTTTTTCCGTTAAAAGTATTTCCGCAAAAGAGCATCTAGATTGGCACGGATGCTTTTGTGCAAAAAGTGCTTTTGCGCAAAAGCATCCGTGCCCAGTATAGATGCGCTTTTGCGTAAGAAAGCTCAGATGGCTATTTTAACCATCGGGCTTTCTTGCGCAAAAGATTAAGGAGCCTGTCTACACTGGCCCTCTTGCGCAAGTATTCTTGCACAAGAGGGCTTATCCCTGAGCGGGAGCGTCAAAATATTTGTGCAAGAAGCGCTGAATTCTTACATTAGAACATCAGTTGTCTTGTGCAAATTCAAGCGGCCAGTGTAGACAGCTGGCAAGTTTTTGTGAAAATCCTGCCAGTCTAGACACACCCTCTCTGTTCTACTGGCTGGTGGAGTCTGTTCTTGCTGCTATTGAGGTGCAGGATCGGAGGGTCCCCAACGCGCTGTCACACCCTCATGGGAGTTAAGGGATTTGTCGGAATAGTACCCTATTTGGAAATTTGGTGCAACGTAGATGCCGCCAAATTTTAAAAAAATCTCTTTTGACTTAGACTCGCAATAAGCAACACAATTTGTATAGCACAAAATGCATGCCTTATCTCGACAGTGGGGTGCTGTCTGGTCGTACCCCTAGACTGTGCTGGGTCTTGCCAGGAGGGCAGGGGACTGGACTTGATGATCTCTGGAGGTCCCTTCCAGTCCTAGTGTTCCGTGTCTGTGGGAGGGTCACAGCTGGCAATATATCCCATTGGTCAGGCTACCGCCCATGTAACACGAGCGGGGCGTGCCCCTGTCTGTGCATGGCCGTGTGCTGTGGCTTCCCGCAGGGTCACCGTGAGACAGGGGCCCAGACTGGTAGGCCAGAGGGCTAGGAGGGAATCTAGGGCCAGGTTGCACTCCGGGGAAGCCCATCACACCCAACTAACACACAGGCCCTGCCAGACCATGAATCTGTTTTCTCTTCTCAGCTGCAGACGGAGGGACTGTGGGTATGGCAGGCAAAGCAGCACTCCGGGGCTCCGTCTGTCATTGTCTGGGTCAGTTTGTCCAAAGGATGGCTCCCTGGGTCTCCATCTACAGGAGGGAATTTCCTAGTGACTTTGCTTTGTTGGGAGTTTTGCCGTCCATTCAACGAGCGGCGCTGCACCCTGTGATGGCAGATACTGACACGACTGACAGAGAATTCCTCTGATCCCTTAGCGACACTCCTCTTTGTCTGCAGAAAGCGCCATGTCTCTCTTTAGACATCTTCTCCCTCATCCTTTCAATAGTCCCCCCGTCCATCCTAGGCCCCATGGCGGCCCAGACATTATCCCTTGGTTTCATACTGATCAAGTATCAGTGTTAAATACCCACAAGTGTGCAGAGCAGCCGGTTCCTCGCTGACTCATCCTTTTGGGAACAGCCCTTAATTGCTGTTTACTTCGAAAGCTGGATGAAGGGCACAAAAGTTCACAGATGCGGGTCTCCAACCTCTTTATATTTAGATGCCGCTTCTCTCCTGGAAGCTCAGCGAATCCCATTGGGACGGCCCAGAGCTGGGTTATAACCAGTGCCCAGCCCTGTGCCGGCTCTCGGCGCCGGACGCTGCTGCAGACGCTGGGCTGAGAGAGGTGCAGGACACGGCTGCCTGAGGGGGATTCCCAGGGAAGACACGTCCCTCCCAGCACTCACAGGTGAAGCTCAGCTGCTCAGCAGCTCCCGTGCAGCGTAGCTGTCATTGGCTAGAAAGCAAGTCCGTGGTCTCTGGCCAAAAGGTTTTTCCTTTCTGGGCACCCTCCTCACTTCGAGCCCCCACGTGGCTGCATGTCAGTGGCACAGGGGCCCTTCGGGCTGAGGGGAGGTAGCAGCCGTATGACAAAACCCAACCCTCGGGCCGTGGATCATGCTTGGGTCATGCCCCACTGAGACGTGCCCCTGAGAGTAAAATGACTCCGGATCCAGCGGTGTGTGAATGCAGACACTGTCCCCTCCTCTTCTTGCCTCTCTGGGCCCTGGCTGTTCATGTGGCAAGTGCGGGGGCCATTACCTGACACTTTTCTTGAGAAGGTGCCCGGGGTCCTCACGGGAACAATGGTAAGAATTTGTAACCTGGGCAAAACATTGTTTCTGTGGCTTCGTTTGAGAGGTCAGCCGAGCTGTACTGCCCGAAATGTTCAGTAACAATTCACTCGGCAGCAGACACCCAGTCTTGTAAACAAGGGTATGGCTACGCTAGTTCAGACTAGGGTGGCTAATGTAGTCATTCGAACTTGCAAATGAAGCCTGAGATATAGATATCCCGGGCTTCATTTGCATGTTCCCGGGCACTGCCATTTTTAAATGCCCGGTAGCTCAAACTACCTGCCCACGGCTACACATGGCACGGGCTAGGTAGTTCGAATTAACACTCTTAATTAATTGCAGGAGGAGTAACAGTAGTTCGAATTAAGAGTGTTAATTCAAACTACCTAGCCCGAACTACCGTTACTCCTCCTGCAATGAATTAAGAGTGTTAATTCCAACTACCTAGCCCGTGCCGTGTGTAGCCGTGGGCAGGTAGTTTGAGCTACGGGGCATTTAAAAATGGCAGTGCCCGGGAACATGCAAATGAAGCCCGGGATATCTATATCTCAGGCTTCATTTGCAAGTTCGACTGACTACATTAGCCACCCTAGTCTGAACTAAGGTGGCTAGGGTAGCCATACCCCAAATGATAAGGAAGTCTTTGCCTTCAAGCTGTCCGACCATCAACCCCACCTGCACTGCCCTGTCCTGCTACAGGTGCCATTCAGCTCCGCTCTTAGCTCCATTATTGTCTGGGACAAGAAATTCACAGGCCAAACATGAACCGTGTAAAACTGTTTTCTTCTCTCACTGCTATAGGTTCTGGCTTTTGATGTAATTGACCCGTCCCTGGTGTGTTACTAAGGCCTGGTCCACAATAAGATCTCACACTGTGGAGTCATAGTGCCTCGAGTCATCTAATTTGACTGTCTCCAAACCAGCCAGGATAGAGGCTGTTCCGCCTCACTTTGATGGAAATATTGACTTGCATCAGGCCTAGAACTGATCCCTGCCGATCCCAACTCCAAACAGCCCCGTTCCCTGACAATGGTGCATAGACAGCAACCTCCTCACATCCGTTAACCAATTATTCACCAATTGAAGTATTCTCTGATGCTATTATAGAGTTCCTTTCCTCAGACTTTTTCTCCTACTAAATCAAATGCCTCAGAGAAATAAACAATAAATGAATCTGTATGACTCCCTTGATCAACCCAACATGTAATTTCATTTAAGATGAGATTGGGTTCATTTGGCGAGACCTGTTTTCAACAGGCCATTTTTCTGTCTGGCATTAATGATATTCCTAGAGTATTTTTTACTAAGTTCCCTTGATCACCAGACATGTACTTTCACTGAAGGACAATTTGGGGTTTATTTCAGAAGTCCTGATTTCCAATAAGCCATGTTGCTGTCTGGCATGAATTATATTGCTGGAGTTTTTTAATTAAGCCCTTACCAGCTTTTTTGGTGTTTCCTAACCCTGTCAAATCTTTCTTGTTAAAGTTTCCCATTTCGAGCACTGTATGTCTACCACAGACCTGTCCTTTACTTGCCTTTTGTTTCATTTTGTTTGTTTGAGCTTTGCTGCTGCTTGTTTCAGAACACCTGGTCCCAAATGCGCTGTGTGTGGATCAGTCAGTTCGTAGCTCCGGTGTTCATAACACTGCGGTGCCACTGTGCTTGCGGTTAACATCCTCCTTGAACTGCTAATCGACTGGAAATTGTTTCATCACCTGGAGTGATAGGTGCATCTCGCATTGCTTCTTCCCAAGTGCAGCATGCAATTTCTGGAGCACATCCGCCTTTTAGCTACATAAAGAAATTTCCTTTCTCCCACTAGAAATTGGCAGAAACTTTCTGGGATATTTTCTGTTCTTAAATGCTTATTAGTCTCCTTTGTATGATATTTAAAGCTGCCAAATTAATCTTTCAGCTATTGGGACAGGAAAAGAAGCAATGGGCTTCAGCTGCAGCAAGGGAGGTTTAGGTTGGACATTAGGAAAAAGTTCCTAAAAGTCAGGGTGGTTAAACACTGGAATAAATTGCCCAGGGAGGTTGTGGAATCCCCATCTCTGGAGATATTGAAGAGCAGGTTAGACAGACACCGGTCAGGGATGGTCTAGATAGTGCTTGGTCTTGCTGCAAGGGCCGTGGACTGGACTTGATGACCTCTGGAGGTCCTTTCCAGTTCTATGATACTACGATAGGCATGGATTTTCTCCAGTTGTCCTTCAGATCCCTTAGCGTTTTAGGTAATTTCTAATACATATTCTTGCTTGATATTTTCCCTTTTCCCTAATTTGTTATATATCACCTGCCCCCCCAACTGCTGCCTTCCCTGTGCCACCGAATCAAGTTTGTAGCTTAAGTCCATTTTTGTGGACTGTGGATTTTCGGCTTTTTAACCATCTAATAAACTCTTCTGAACAAAGCCTCAGTTTCCCTCCCTGTTTTCCTGCCCATATTTTCCCTCCCAATCAGTTTTGCTGACAGGTTGCCTCAACATCAGGAATTCGTACTAAGTGTCGCTGGATATTTCTGCTTGGGAACTTTCTTTTCTGGTCCATTTGAACGTAACCGGTTCCCATCTTTATTTTCCTCCCCTCTGCCACATTCCTCCTCCCTTGTCACTTCCCTAAGCCAAAGAGTCCCAGAGCTCTCAACGGGTCTGCATAGGGCAGCGCCCCCTAGTCTCATAGCCTGTCCGGGAAACACCCTTTCTCTGTACTGCAACCTTTGTAGAGATGGGGGGACAAAAACTGAGCACATGTCTGGACGGGTTATTCCCCTTCGCGTTCCGTAGGCATCTGAACAAGGTCTTGGTTTTGGCCACTGCTGTGTATGAGGGTTATTCAGCACCAATATTTGTGTTTCCTGCTAGTGTCTTTTGAGGTTTCCTACGCTGTGATGTGCAGGGATTATTGACACATAAAGCCCCAATACACTGGGAATTGCTATTACTTGGCTCAGTTTTTCACAGTTACTTTTTGCGAATAATGAAAATGTCACTAATCAGTGTGTGAAAAGTAACCTATTTGCTTTACCCATGAGAACAGCCTCCCGTAGTGCATGTTATGTCTCATCTTCACATTTTCTCTCCATCCAGGGACACCATCACCTTAGCTCCTGGGGACACACAGGAAGTCAGCGGAACGTGCGGTACACACAGGAGACACTGTTCTGATTCACAGTTGGATACCTTCTCCCCTTCTCCATGTCATGTTTCAATACAACCCACATCACCAACCCCTCCACCTTCATCCTGATGGGCATCCCTGGCCTGGAGGCCACCCATGTCTGGATCTCCATCCCCTTCTGCATCATGTACATCATAGCCATCTTGGGAAACTTGACCATCCTCTTCATCGTGAAGACAGAGCCGAGGCTCCACCAGCCCATGTACTATTTCCTCTGCATGCTGGCCGTCACCGACCTGGTCCTGTCCACAACCACCCTGCCCAAAACTCTGACCATCTTCTGGTTCAGCTCCAGGAGCATCAATTTCGGTGCCTGCCTCACCCAGATGTTCTTCCTTCACTGCTTTTCAGTGATGGAGTCTGGGATCCTCGTGGCCATGGCTTTCGATCGCTTCGTGGCTATTTGTGATCCTCTAAGACATTCCACCATCCTGAGTAATCCCATCTTGCTGAGGTTTGGCCTGGCTGTGGTGCTGCGTGGCACCATGCTCATACTGCCCTATCCCCTCCTGGCAAGGCAGTGGCCATATTGCAGAACCAACATCATCCCGCACACTCACTGTGAGCACATGGCCGTGGTGAAGCTGGCCTGCGCCGACATCCGCATCAGTAATTACTACAGCCTGTCTGTGGCACTCTCTGTGATGTGTCTGGATCTGTTTCTTATTGCTGTGTCCTACACCCAGATCCTCAGGGCCATATTCAGACTCCCCACCAATGATGCCCGGCTGAAGACTTTTGGGACCTGCAGCTCCCACCTCAGCGTCATCTTAGCCTTCCATGTCCCACGTCTCTTCTCCTTCCTCACGCATCGGTTTGGCATCAATGTGCCCCTGCATTTCTACGTTCTCATTGCCAATGTCTACCTCCTGGTGCCCCCCATGCTAAACCCCATCATCTACGGGGTGAGGACTACGCAGATCCGGGACAGGCTGCTCAGGCTGTTTACTCATAAATGGACCAAAAGTTTTGTCCTGGTTCTCAAGCTCTTAGACTGACCCCGGTGTGGACCTGCTAGTAACCCAGTGCTGGGCCCTCTTTCCTGAATCACTTCCTGGGCTCTCAAAGGGCGTGTCTACACAGTAAAGTAATTTTGGAATAATGGCCTTTATTCCGAAATAACTATGCGAGCGTCTACACAGCAATTCTGTTATTTCAAAATAATTTCCAAATAACAGATGATTTATTCCAACTTCTGTAAACCTCATTCTATGAAGAATAACTCCTATTATGAAACAGTTATTTCAAACTAAGGCATGTATCGATGCTCCACTTTTGCTATTTTGAAACAGCCCCTTCATTCTCCAGGGCCATTCTAAGTGATTCCTCCTGGGGTGCTAAATCGAGATAGCACGTCGACATTAGGGGAGCCTGCCTCAGACTCATTTTGAGGCTTCCCTGCAGTGCAGACATGCTATTTTGAAATAAGCTAGTTCGGAATAACTATTCCGGAATAGCTTATTCTGAAATAACTGTGCAGAGTAGACATACCCTAAGAGACACTCAAGCATTCACTGCCTTTTCTGTGCGGGGTGAGGGGTGGAACAGATACAATTCATTAGTTCATACACTTGCCAGCTTCCTACGTGCTGGTCACTGGATGCCTGATGTGCTTGCCCTGCCTAAGGAGTGGAGAGGGAAGCCAGGAAGCCGTAGAGGAGCCGCTGGGGGTGGGGAGCAGGGTTGTGTGACAGGTGGGTGAGACTGTGACTCACAGAGCTTGTGGGCCTCACAGCTCAGCCACAGAGTCTTGTGGGCAGGGACCTTCGTGTGGGTCATTTCTTCAGCCTTCACTTCCCTTGGGATCCTCCTGGCTGGGGGGCCTGGGGCTGGCAGGGTCCCTGCAATGGGTGTGAGCCGGGAACCCTTTGCCCTCAGCCAGGCCTCAGGGGCAGGGCAAGGGACCCCTCCTGCCCAGGTGACATCCCATGCAAAAGGAAATAGGGGTCTGGGCCTTTGGGCTGGCTGGGCACACCTGAGGAGGGTGAACTACAGACCCCCGGGTGAGGGACAGCCCTGGTTTGGAGACTTTGTGGGAGAAGAGACAGTCTGCGGGTGAGTTTGTGCTCAGGGTTTTAGTGTTAGACGCAGCCGAGCATTTTCTGTTCCTTTTGATTTGTAACCGACTTGGCTCGGCCTGTTCTCACTTATCACCACGTCAGTCCTACTGCCGGTACTTCATACAGCCACTTTTATTTTCTCTCAAGCCCAGTGCAAATAATTGTTACCGGGTAGGGGAGAGGGGGCAACCAGTGGGCACATTCCCCCGTTCATTGCAAAAGGGGCGTACCCAGGTTCTGATCCCCTCTGGGGAGGGGTATCCCAGGAAGCTGGGCCCAAAACTGCCCTCTCCTTGGACCTGAAGCGGTTCAGTGTCTGTGCTGCTCCTCGGGGGCGCAGGGGTCTCAGCTCGGGGCCTTGTGTGGGGGAGCTGGCCCAGCAGGACTGGGTGGGGAGGAACCCCAGAGCGCAGGAAGGCGAGTGGCAGTGGCTGTCAGCACCCTGGGAAGCCCGCTCCCTCCCCCCCAGGGGTTTTCTGTGGCCTCACCCCATCACACAACAGTAAAACACTGCACCAGTGAGCGGTATCCCCAGACGCAGTGGCCACCCAAGAGGATGGACTTTTAATCCAACTGGAGCTCGTAGGAGGCACAGCAGCATGTCCAAAAGACACAGAAACCAAGGGGGGGAACCCAGATCATCACGAAAACGGCCAAATTCCTCAAATTGATCAGATGTTCCCGGGGGAATAGAAAATCGGGATAAGGAGCCACCAGGCTTAAGAAGGTCCCAGAGGAATATGAGGGGTGCACGGCCGGTTGAACATAGAGCTGAGTCTGTTATGGGCTCTGTGGCGTTTTAATGAGTGTTGTCAGCAATAGGATCAGGAAACGGGCCTGGTCCGTTAAATATGCTGAATGTTATTTTATTAATTGTCAGTGGGTCTGTCTACACTACCCCGCTAGTTTGAACTAGCCCTGCCCTGCCCTGCCCTGCCCTGCCTTGCCCTGTCCTGCCTTGCCTTGCCTTGCCTTGCCCTGCCCTGCCCTGCCCTGCCCTGCCCTGCCCTGCCTTGCCTTGCCTTGCCCTGCCCTGCCCTGCCTTGCCCTGCCCTGCCTTGCCTTGCCCTGCCCTGCCCTGCCCTGCCTTGCCTTGCCCTGCCCTGCCCTGCCTTGCCTTGCCCTGCCCTGCCTTGCCCTGCCCTGCCCTGCCCTGCCCTGCCCTGCCTGCTACGGCTGTTTGGATGCCCGTGGCCAAGGGTCTCCGACCTGGCTAAGCACAAGATCACTTTCTGAATGTCAGTGCAGTCCAGGATCTACCTCACCCCCAAACACCCCTGCCCCCCCTCCTCCTTCCTGCCCCTTCTCCAAGGCCCCGCCCCTGCTCACTCCATCCTCCCTGACATCAGCGCCCTCCTCTCCCTTCCCTGCTCGGCACAGCAAGTGGGAGGCTCCCGGAGGCTCCAAGGCAAAGGGCAGGAGATGCACAGAGGTGGGGGGAGTTAGAGAAGAAGCAGGTGACCCAGGAGTGGAAGGGGTAAAAGGAACCGCTTTATTGCCCACGCACGTTTACCTTGGACAGTCAACACAATGTCCGAGTGGCAACAAATTGGCACCAATGACACTACTTTCCTTAAAAACTTTTAAGGAGATTATTATTTATTATTTCTACTGTGCTGCTATTGAAAGGCCTTGCTCAGGGTCTTTGATTTACCTGCTTCCCTGATTTGGTTCCTTGAAACACATTGATGGGCTGTACATAAGTGTGCATTGTTCACAGCAACCTGTGGTCACTGGTTAACAAACAAGACCAGGCTGGATACTGAGGTGTGTGGAGACCTGTTTTTGTTGCTGAACTTTCTAGCTATTTCTTTAATAAATTTCCCCTGTTTAAGAAGGACTACGAGTCCACGGATTGCAACACCACTAGCCTCACTGAACATAAGAACATAAGAACAGCTGTACTGGGTCAGACCAAAGGTCCATCTAGCCCAGTATCCTGTCTACCGACAGTGGCCAACACCAGGTGCCCCAGAGAGGGTGGACCAAAGACAATGATCAAGCGATTTGTCTCCTGCCATCCCTCTCCAGCCTCTGACAAACAGAGGCCAAGGACGCCATTTTATCACCTGGCTAATAGCCTTTTATGGACCTAACCTCCATGAATTTATCCAGCTTCTCTTTAAACTCTATTATAGTCCTAGCCTTCACAGCCTCCTCTGGCAAGGAGTTCCACAGGTTGACAACACGCTGTGTGAAGAAGAACTTCTTTTTATTAGTTTTAAACCTGCTACCCATTAATTTCATTTGGTGTCCTCTAGTTCTTCTAGTATGGGAACTAATAAATAACTTTTCTTTATCAGCCTTCTCCACACCACTCATGATTTTATAGACCTCTATCATATCCCCCCTCAGTCTCCTCTTTTCTAAACTGAAATGTCCCAGTCTCTTTAGCCTCTCCTCATATGGGTCCCGTTCCAAACCCCTAATCATTTTAGTTGCCCTTTTCTGAACCCTTTCCAAGGCCAAAATATCTTTTTCGGGGTGAGGAGACCACATCTGTACACAGTATTCAAGATGTGGGCGTACCATAGTTTTATACAGGGGCAGTAAGATATTCTGGGTCTTATTTTCTATCCCTTTCCTAATAATTCCTAGCATCCTATTTGCCTTTTTGACCGCCACTGCACTCTGTGTGGAAGTTTTCAGAGAACTGTCCACGATAACTCCAAGATCTCTTTCCTGATTTGTCGTAGCCAAATTAGCCCCCATCATACTGTACGTATAGTTGGGGTTATTTTTCCCGATGTGCATTACTTTACACTTAACCACATTACATTTCATTTGCCATTTTGTTGCCCCATCACTCAGTTTGGTGAGATCTTCTTGGAGTCCCTCACAGTCTGCTTCTGTCTTGACTATCTAGTTACCCCTCTCCAATCTGAAAATTTACCATTTATTCCTACCCTTTGTTTCCTGTCTTTTAACCAGTTCTCAATCCAATAAAGGACCTTCCCTCTTATCCCATGGCCATGTAATTTACACAAGAGCCTTTGGTGAGGGACCTTGTCAAAGGCTCTCTGAAAATCCAAGTATACTATATCTACTGGATCCCCCTTGTCCGCATGTTTGTTAACCCCTTCAAAGAACTCTAATAGATTAGTAAGACAGGATTTCCCTTTACAGAAACCATGTTGACTTTTGTCCAACAAATTATGTTCTTCTACATGCTTCACAATTTTATTCTTTACTATTGTTTCGACTAATTTGCCCGGTACTGAAGTTAGACTTACCGGTCTGTAATTGCCAGGATCGCCTCTAGAGCCCTTTTTAAATATTGGTGTCACGTTGGCTACCTTCCAGTCATTAGGTACGGAAGCTGATTTAAAGGATAGGTTACAAACCACAGATAATAGCTCAGCAATTTCCCATTTAAATTCTTTTAGAACCCTTGGATGAATGCCATCCGGTCCCGGAGATTTGTTAACATTAAGTTTTTCTATTTGTTCCAAAACCTCCTCTAATGACACTTCAATCCGGGACAGTTCCTCAGATTCATCACCCAAAAAGGACGGTGCAGATTCAGGAATCTCCCCAACATCCTCAGCCGTGAAGACTGAAGCAAAGAAATCATTTAGTTTCTCCGCAATGGCTTTATCGTCCTTGATTGCTCCTTTTATAGCTCGATCATCTAGGGGACCCACAGGCTTTTTAGCAGGCTTCCTGCTTCTAATGTACTTAAAAAACATTTTGTTATTTCTTTTTGAGTTTTTGGCTAGCTGTTCCTCAAAATCTTTTTTTGCTTTTCTTATTACATGTTTACACTTGATTTGACAGTGTTTATGTTCCTTTCTATTTATCTCACTAGGATTGGACTTCCACTTCTTAAAAGATACCTTTTTGTCCCTCACTGCTTCTTTGACATGGTGGTTAAACCACGGTGACTCTTTTTTAGGTCTCTTGCTATGTTTTTTAATTTGGGGTATACATTTAAGTTGGGTCTCTATTATTGTGTCTTTAAAAAGTTTCCATGCAGCTTTCAGGGATTTGGCTCTAGTCACTGTGCCTTTTAATTTCTGTTTAACAAACCTCCTCATTTTTGTGTAATTCCCCTTTTTGAAATTAAATGCCAGGGTGCTGGACTGCTGAGGTGTTCTTCCCACCACAGGAATGTTGAATGTTATTATATTATGGTCACTATTCCCAAGCGGTCCGGTAACGGTTATATCCTGGACCTGATCCTGCACTCCACTCAGGACTAAATCGAGAATTGCCTCTCCCCTTGTGGGTTCCTGCACTAGCTGCTCCAAGAAGCAGTCATTTAAGCCATTGAGAAATTTTATCTCCGCTTCTCTTCCTGAGGTGACATGTATCCAGTCAATATGGGGGTAATTAAAATCCCCCATTATTATAGAGTTCTTTATTTTGGTAGCCTCTCTAATCTCCCTCAGCATTTCTATGTCAGTATCGCTGTCCTGGTCAGGTGGTCGGTAATATATCCCTACTGCTAATTTCTTATTATTGGAGCATGGAATTTCTATCCATAGCGATTCTATGGAACATGTTGATTCACTTAATATTTTTATTTCATTTGATTCTACATTATCTTTCACATACAGTGCCACTCCGCCACCCACCCGGCCTGCTCTATCCTTTCTATATATTTTATATCCCGGTATGATTGTGTCCCACAGATTTTCCTCATTCCACCAGGCTTCAGCGATGCCTATTATGTCAATCTCCTCATTTAATACGAGGTACTCTAGTTCACTCATCTTATTAGTCAGACTCCTAGCATTTGTGTACAAGCACTTTAAAAATTTGCCACTGGTTATTTGTCTGCCCTTCCCTGATGCATTGGATTCGTTTGTATGCGGTTGTTTGTCAGCTCTGGCCAATGGTTTGCCCTCTCCCCTCCTCTCTTTCCGACTACAGCTTAGAGAATCTCTATCAACGGATTCTCCTCTAAGAGAAGTCTCTCTCCGATTTACGTGCATCTCCGCACCAATCGGCTTTCCCCCATCTCTTAGTTTAAAAACTGCTCTACGGCCTTATTAATGCTTAGTGCCAGCAGTCTGGTTCCACCCTGGTTTAGGTGGAGCCCATCCTTCCTGTATAGGCTCCCCCTCTCCCAAAAGTGTCCCCAGTTCCTAATAAATCCAAACCCCTCTTACCTACACCATCGTCTCATCCACGCATTGAGACTCTAAAGCTCTGCCTGCCTACCTGGCCCTGCGTGTGGAATTGGAAGCTTTTCCGAGAACGCCACCATAGATGTCCTGGATTTCAGTCTCTTTCCTAGCAGCCTAAATTTGGCCTCCAGGACATCTCTCCTACCCTTCCCTACGTCATTGGTACCTACATGTACCATGACCACCGGCTTCTCCCCAGCACTACACATAAGTCTATCTAGATGCCTCGAGAGATCCGGAACCTTCGCACCAGGCAGGCATTTATGAGTTAATAAGTTGCATTTATGAGTTAATAAGTTGTACATAGAACAATTGTCCAAAAATGTGAGGACTCAAAACATATAGTACCTCTCTGATTGTCCAGTCCGCGATTCAGAGAAAACATCCCAGCACCATGTCACCACCCAGCTCTGCATGCAACTAAGTCTGAAAGCCAGAGAACAAGGGGAAAACTTTAGGTCCTTTTATAAGTAAAGAGCTGGAGCAAACTGCCCCTTATCTGTTTGGTCCTCGCCCCATAGATGATGGGGTTCAGCATGGGGGGCAACAGGAGGTACATATTAGCAATGAGAATGTGGAAATGCAGGGCTACATTTTGCCCAAACCGGTACATGAGGGAGGAGAAGATGGCCGGGATATAAAAGGCTAAGATGGAGCACAGGTGGGAGCTGCAGGTCCCAAAAGTCTTGAGCCGGGCATCCTTTGTGGGGAGGCTGAAGATGGCCCTGAGGATCTGGGAATAGGACACAGAGATAAAAAACACATCCAGACCAAGCACACAGAACACCACAAAGAGGCCGTAGTAGCTACTGACGCGGATGTCAGCGCAGGCCAGCTTCACCACGGCCATGTGCTCGCAGAATGAGTGGGGGATGATGTTGGTTCTGCAATAGGGCCGACTCCTCGCCAGGAGCGGATGGACCATAACAAGCACACCACCGCGCAACGCGATGGCCACACCAATCAGGGACACAACATGATTTGTCAGGATGGTGGAATGTCTCAGGGGATGGCAGATGGCCACGTAGCGATCAAACGCCATGGCCACGAAGATCCCTGACTCCATCACTGAGAAGCAGTGAATGAAGTACAGCTGGGTGAGGCAGGCACTGAAATCAATCTCCCTGGAATTGAACCAGAAGATCGCCAACGTTTTAGGCAGGATGGACGTGGGTAGAACCATGTCGGTGACGGCCAGCATGCAGAGGAAATAGTACATGGGACCATGGAGGCTCGTCTCCTTCTTCACAATGAAGAGGATGGTGAAGTTCCCCAAGACAGCAATGATGTACATGGTGCAGAAGGGGATGGAGATCCAGACATAGACTGACTCCAGGCCAGGGATGCCCAGCAGGATGAAGATGGAGGAGTTGGTGAAGTTGGTGGTGTTGGAACCTGACATGGGTTAAAGGAGAAAGTGCCCGACCGGGAGGCAGAACAGTGTATCCTACGGGTACCGTACGTTTCTCTAGGGTGATGGTTGTAGTTCAAATACCTGGAAAGAGACAATATTAATATGAGACTCTACATGCGTAGTTAGCTTTTGGTCCACTCAGAACCCTAAATCCCTTTTCACAGTCCTGCTTTGACCGTTTCTGCAGTTTGTCCAGATTCATTTCAGCTTTCATCTTGTCCTCATAGAATAAGAACATAATAATATAAGAACATAAGAATGACCATACTGGGTCAGACCAAAGGTCCATCTAGCCCAGTATCCTGTCTGCCGACAGTGGCCAGCACCAGGTGCCCCAGAGGGGGTGGACCGAAGACAATGTTCAAGTGATTTGTCTCCTGCCATACATCTCCAGCCTCTGACAGACAGAGGCCAGGGGCACCATTTTATCCCCTGGCTAATAGCCTTTTATGGACCTTAACCCCATGTATTTATCTAGCTTCTCTTTAAACTCTGTTCTAGTTCTAGCCTTCACAGCCTCCTCTGGCAAGGAGTTCCACAGGTTGACTGTTGCTGTGTGAAGAAGAACTTTTGCTTATTAGTTTTAAACCTGCTACCCATTAATTTCATTTGGTGTCCTCTAGTCCTTCTATTATGAGAACTAATAAATAACTTTTCTTTATTCATCCTCTCCACACCACTCATGATTGTACATACCTATGTATCATAGAATCACAGAATCCTAGGGCTGAAAGAGACCTCAGAAGATCATCAAGTCCATCCCCTTGCCCGAAACAGGAGCAAACCCAACAAAATCATCCCAGCCAGGGCTTTGTCGTGCCAAGACATAAAACCCCTTCCCCAGGGAACCCATCCCAGTGCTTCACCACCCTCCTTGGGAAATAGTTTTTCCCTAATATCCAACCTAGACCTCCCCACTGCCACTTGAGCCCATTGCTCCTTGTTCTGCCACCTGCCACCACTGAGAACAGCCTCTCTCCATCCTCTTTGGAACCTCCCTTCAGGGAGTTGAAGGCTGCTCTCAAATCCCCCCTCACTCTTCTCTTCTGCAGATTAAACAAACCCAACTCCCTCAGCCTCTCCTCGTAGGCCATGTGCTCCAGCCCCCTAATCATTTTGGTTGCCCTCCGCTGGACCCTCTCCAATGCAGCCACATTCTTTCGGGGGGGGGGGGGGGGCAAAACTGGACATAATACTCCAGACGTGGCCTCACCAGAGCTGAATAAAGGGGAATAATCACTTCTCTAGATCTGCTGGCAATGCTCCTCCTAATGCACCTTAATATTCCATTTGCCTTCTTGGCCACAAGGGCACCCTGTTGACTCATATCCAGCTTCTCATTCATTGTAATCCCCAGGTCTTTTTCTGCAGAACTACTACTTTGCCAGTTGGTCCCCAGCCTGTAACTATGCCTGGGATTCTTCTGTCCCAAGTGCAGGACTCTACACTTGTCCTTATTGAACCGCATCAGATTTCTTTTGGCCCAATACTCTAATCTGTCTAGGTCACTCCAGACCCTATCCCTGCCCTCCAGCGTATCTACCTCTCCCCCTAGCTTAGTGTCTTCTGCAAACTTGCTGAGGGTGCAATCCATCCCCTCCTCCAGGTCATTAATAAAGATGTTGAATAAAAACAGCCCTAGAACCTATTCTTGGGGCACTCCACTAGTAACCGACCACCAAACTACTTCGAGCTGTTGATCATTAGCCGTTGGGCCCGACAGTCTAGCCAGCTTTCTATCCACCTTACAGTCCATTCATCCAATCCATGCTTCCTTAACTTGCTGGCAAGAATATTGTGGGAAACTGTATCAAAAGCTTTGCTAAAGTACTTGGAACCCCTCCCCGTTTGGCATGTCCAGCAAAGCTTATAAGTGTACTCTCCATGTCACTATCCAACTCCTTGATGAAGAAATTGAACAGAACAGGTCCCAGAATTGATCTCTGTGGAACCTCGATTATTTCAGCATTCCATGATGGCTGTGAACAATATCCTACCAATTATTTGCACAGCATCTAGATTGCATTTCCCTAGTTTGTTAATGAAAAGGTCACGTGAGACTGTATGAAATAGCCTAATGTAGTCGAGATTTACCACATTTACGGCTTCTTACCTACCAATGTCTGAGACAAGCTATGACCATGGCGGATGCTGACTGAAGTCTGGGACTGTTTAGTTTAATGAATAGACAAATAGGTGGGCATATGATAGAGGAGAAAAAACCAAACAGAAGTGATCTCATTCACAGAATCCTTGCATTGGAAGAGCCCTCAGGAGTCATTGAGTCCAGCCCCATGCCCAAAGAAGAACCAACCCCAACTCAATCATCCCAGCCAGGTCTTTGTAAAGACAGGACTTAAACACCCCATCCCTAGGGAACCCATCCCAGTGTTTCACCACCATGTTAACATCCACCCTAGACCTCCCACACTGCAACTAGAGTCCATTGCTTCTCTTGACCTCGCATTCTCTACACCAGCCTAGAAAATGCAGCTTTGGCTTGCATACAGAGGGGCACAGCATGACAATCACAGAGAGTGATGGTATTCCTATACTCTGTCCTGGGTCGGCCTTAGCCGGAGTCCTCTGTCCAATTTGGGCTACCCACGTATCAGAAGGCAGTAGAGAAAGTGAAAAGGATTCAAGATGAGAGACAGAAGGTGATCCAAGGGATGGAAGAAAATCCAAGTAAAGAATGGCGTGCTTATCTCGGAAGAGAGGGGAGCACGAAATACTTCAAATACTTGAAAGGCTGCAATAGACGGATCCAGACAGGGTTAGTGGGTTCAAGCCACGGCAGAGTAGGCTGAAATGGAAACTCAAGGAAAACTTTCTAAGTGTAAGAACGGGAGGAGAAAGGAAAAGATGCCTCGGGAGGTTGTGGAAACTTTTAGGGGATTTTGCCAAAGGAGGTTGCAGAGTCATTGGCACAGACAAAAGAAATCCATCACCTGGGTAGGGCGATAAACTAGATGACACTCGCGGTCCCCTCTGTCGTGTGGCTCTGTGATTCATTGATGTACAACCCTAGTGTAGCTGAGAGCTTCTTCCAAAACACAAGTAATGGAGCAAAACACGGGAGCAAACCAGGTGAAATGTGATGGCTTCTGTGACACATGAATTCAGGCTGGATGAGATAACACTCCTTTCTCACCCTAAAACCTATGGAATCATAGAATACTAGAACTGGAAGGGACCCGAGAGGTCAAACCTATTAAATTGTCAATAAAGGAAGTAGATCAAGTATTTATATTTGCCGTGTCTTATAACTCATAAACCTGGAAGCTTCCGTTATATTGAAAATCTGAACGTATAATAGTGAGTAAAGAAAACTTTTCAGATGATACGTATTTCCCCAGGGGAACTCCTTGCCACACACATTATTAGAGAAAAGAGCTTGGTTGAATGGGCTTCATAGATGGATCGGCCATTGTAGGTGATGCTGGTGGTTTGACCTTTAGTTAAGGTTGTCTGACCCCTTCACATAGGAGACCTCATTTTCAGTTGTTCGTACGTTTTCCAGACTTCATGTGTAGTGAAATTTCCCACGCTGGGTTTCTGCCTCTGGCTGTGTGTATGAACACAGCTGGCTCCTCAGCTCTTTTCTCAGTTCTTACTCAGAACTCCTGGGGGCTCTGAGTAAACTCCAGGCCTTGAAATGTGGCCTTGTGCTGTACAACTAGTAACATTTTGCTGTGCCGCTGAAATGCAGCCCTACTGGGGCTAAAGGCCGTCAGCCAGCACGGCTGGGGAGAGGGGCAAAACAAGGATGGACATTTTGACCTATGATATTGGAGAAAACTCATCCCCTGGGATGGCTAGTGGCTCAGCAGAGAGGAAAGGACCCCTAATTTATTTTCTGTCCCTTCAGGAAAACATTGCCCTGGGTCTGTGGAGCCCTCGGCTAGAGCTGGTACCTGTGAGTGTTGAGAGGGACGTGTCTTCCCTGGGAACCCCCCTCAGGCAGCTGCATCCCGCACCTCTCTCAGCCCAGCGTCTGCAGCAGCGTCCCGTGTTGAGAGTCGGCACAGGGCTGTGCACTGGTTATAACACAGCTCTGTGCAGACCCAGTGGGGTTCACTTAGCCTCTGGGGGAGAAGCCCTACCCAGAAGTAAACAGGCTGGAGACAAGAGACACTCTAGCAAATATCTGAGCTTTCCACATCTCTGCTTCTGGGCTAATTACCCAGCGATAGGTGTAAACAGCAATTAAAGGCCCCTCCCAAAGGGAGAGGAGAAGTCCTGGGTCCTGGGCTGCATCAGAGAATTGGCTGCTCTGTGTACTTGGGGGTATTGAAAACAAATATGTGAGTAGTGAGAAAGCCAGGGATAATGCCTGGGTCTCCACTGGGTCTGATGCCCAGTAAATGCCAGGGTGGATGGGAAGGCCAACGGTTCTGGAGACAAATGATTCAAGTGAGAGATGAGCACTTTCTGCAGGCGCCCAGGGTCCTCACTAAGGGTATGTCTACACTACCCCGCTAGTTCGAACTAGTGGGGTAATGTAGGCATACCGCACTTGCAAATGAAGCCCGGAATTTGAATTTCCCGGGCTTCATTTGCATAAACTGGGCGCCGCCATTTTTAAATCCCTGCTCGTTCGAACCCCGTGCCGCGAAGCTACACACGGCACGAACTAGGTAGTTCCTAGTCCGAACTACCGTTACTCCTCATTCCGCTGCCATTTTTAAATGCCCGGTAGTTCGAACCCCCTGCCCGCGGTTACACATGTAACAGGTTAGGCAGTTCGAATTAAAGCTCCTAATTTGAATTACTGTTACTCCTCATTCCATGAAGATCTTTAAATCAAACTACCTACTCAGTGCCACGTGTAGTCGCAGGCACGGAGTTCAGACTAAGGGGGATTTAAAAATGGCAGCGCCTGGGAACATGCAAATGAATCCCGGGATATTTAAATCCCAGGCGTCATTTGCAACTCTGCTTGCCCTCATTACCCTACCTAGCTCGAACTAAAGAGCTAGGCTACATCTACACTGGCCCCTTCTTTGGAAGGGGCATGCTAATTTTGAAAGTGGGAATAGGGAAATCCGCGGGGGATATAAATATCCCCCGCGGAATTTAAAAAAACATGTCCGCCGCTTTTTTTCCGGCTTGGGGAAAAGCCGGAAAAAAGCGTCTAGACTGGCCTGATCCTCCGGAATAAAGCCCTATTCCGGAGGATCTCTTATTCCTACTTTGAAGGTAGGTAACTGGCTCTGTGGACATGGGGAATTCAGTGGATGTGAGATACCTTGACTTTAGCAAAGGTTTTGATACAGTCTCCCACAATATTCTTGCCAGCAAATTAAGGGAGTATAGATTGGATAAACGGACTGTAAGGTGGATAGAAAGCTGGCTAGACTGTCAGGCCCAACAGGTAGGCTGTGTCCAGACTCAGGGGTTTTTTCGAAAAAAGTAGCCTTTTTTCGAAAAAACTTCCCCTGCGTCCAGACTCAAGCCGCGTTCTTTCAAAATTAATTCGAAAGAAGGCAGCTTTTCTTTCGATGGCGGTAAACCTCATTTCACGAGGAAGAACACCTTCTTTCGAAAGTTCCTCTTTCGAAAGAAGGCGTTCTTCAATGTAAATAGGGCTTCTTCAAAAGAGCGCATCCAGACTCACTGGATGCTTTCTTTCGAAAAAGCAAGCCGCTTTTTCGAAATTTCTCCGCGCAGTCTAGACGCTCTCTTTCGAAAGAGCCTCTTTCGAAAGAAGCCTGCAGTCTAGACATAGCCGTAGTGATCAACGGCTTGATGCAGGTTGGTGGTCGGTTTCTAGCAGAGAGCCCCAAATATCCGTTCTAGGGCCGGTTTTGTTCAACATCTTTATTAATGACCTGGATGAGGGGATGGAGTGCACCCTCAGCAAGTTTGCAGATATGAGTGAAATGGAAGGGAAATGTCCCAGCTCTGCCAAGGCTTCATAATGTGACTTTGGGCAAGTCATTCCTTCACTCTGAAATGTACAGCATGTGGTCACTGGTCAACAAGCAAGACAAGGCTGGAGCATAAGCTGTGTGGAAGCTTGTTTTTATTGCTGTAGTTTGTAGATCTTTCTTTAATAAAACGCTCCTATTTAAGAAGGACTGCACAGCACAAATAGCTTTGCTGCATCTATTGCAATCCAGAGGAGCAATGCCAGTTCTAGTCCATATCAATCATGGTATGGAGTCAAGAATCCCAGTTCCTGCTCTCAACCCTGGAGCCGATTCTCTGGTGAATCGCTTTCCCTCTCTGTGGCTCAGTGTGTTCATTGACACAGTGATAAAGCCACCAAGCAACCTAGTTACAGCTCTATGTGTAGTTACCCACAGCAGCATGCAGGTGTATGCTGGGCTCATTTCACTGTATAGCTTCAGCACCTGGCCAGTGGGGTCCATATAGTTTCAGGTGAGGATCCAGGTACGCATGTAAATAGCCATCTAGCAGAAGCTGTGCTGGAAAATGCAGGGCCGGTCCTTCTGCTTCTCTTCGCCGATGTCTTCCTGATGTCAAAGCCCGCAGACTTGTCTCAGGCAAAGGGCCCCCCAGCCCACACCCATTGCAGGGACCCAGCCTGCTGCCAGCTCCAAAAGGGAGGGACATGGGAACGGAAAGCTAAATCAATTGGCCACACAGAGGTCTCTGCCCCCAGAGTGATAGAGCTGGGTCTGGTCCTGTTTGGAGCAGGGGTTAGACTAGATGACTCCTCAGGTCTCTGCCAACCCTTGCTGTCTATTAATCTCTGGTACAGGCAGTCCCCGGGTTACGTACAAGATAGGGACTGTAGGTTTGTTCTTAAGTTGAATTTGTATGTAAGTGGGAACTGGTACATATTGTAGGGGAAACTCGAGCCAAACATTTCTCCATAGCTCAGTTTTATTCTCCCATACCTCACTTCCCTCAGTCCTGCAGACCACGGAGACACGGAGCGGCTTTTCTCGCCGCGGAGGACGCGGGCGGCGGGTCCGCGGCGTGTCTCGGCGGTCTGCTGGGGGGGGGGGGGGAGCGCAGCTAGTGCGGGGTTGCCTCACCCCGTTTGTAAGTAGGGATCCGATGTAAGTCGGATCCATGTAAACCGGGGACTGCCTGTACTAGGCTCTTGTCTCTGAGCATTGTGTGAGACATCATGGTGCCCACCTGACAGCCAACCCTGTTCCTCATCTGCAGATGTTCTTATACGGCTTCCTGGCTTCCCTCTCTGCTCCTGATTGACCTATTGTCCCCCGTGCCATGTCCTGGCTAGTCCCACGACCGGCTGCCTGTCAGGTGGCAGCAGCTCCCACCCCAGAATCAGAAGGAGCCCCGCTGGGTGGAGGATGGAGATGGAGATGAACCAGCGAGGGCCAGGTGGCAGGGAAGAGGGGAGCTAACGACTGTGGTATGGCTTTGGGGGACTAAGCAGAGAAGGCTGTGAGGTTTGGAAGGAAGATGTGGAGAAGGGGTTGGACTTTGGAGGAAGAGATGTGGTGGGGGAGGGACCTTAGCAGGACTTCCAAACCTGGCCACCCTCTGAGTTAACGAGGTGTACGCAAACCAGTTCCCCAATCTGTCACACTGACACAGCACAGTCTCTCTGATGGTCCCATCAGTGAATCAGAGAAGATGTTGCCATCCAACTCTGCATGCAACTAAGTCTGAAAGCCAGAGCACAAGGAGAAAACTTTAGGTCTTTTTACAGTGAAAGAGCTGGAGCAGCCGGTCCCAGATCTGCTTGGTCCTCACCCCGTAGATGATGGGGTTGAGCATATGGGGCAACAGGCGGTACGTACTGGCAATGAGAATGTGGAAATGCAGGGCCACATGCTGGCCAAAGCGGTACATGAGGGAGGAGAAGATGGCCGGGACGTAAAAGGCTAAGATGGCGAGGAGGTGGGAGCTGCAGGTCCCAAAAGTCTTGAGTCGGGCATCCTTGGTGGGGAGACTGAATATGACCCTGAGGATCTGGATATAGGACAGAGCGATAAAAAACACATCCAGACCAAGCACGCAGAACACCACAAAGAGGCCGTAGTAGCTACTGACGCGGATGTCAGCGCAGGCCAGTTTCACCACGGCCATGTGCTCGCAGTACAAGTGGGGGATGATGTTGGTTCTGCAATATGGCCGACTCCTCACCAGGATTGGATGGACCATTACAAGCAAACTCCCACGCAGCACAATGGCCAGGCCAATTAAGGCCACAACACGATTGGTCAGGATGGTGGAATGTCTCAGGGAATCACAAATGGCCACGTAGCGATCAAACGCCATGGCCAAGAAAATCCCAGACTCGATCACCGAAGAGCAGTGAATGAAGAACATCTGGGTGAGGCAGGCACTGAAATTGATCTCCCTGGAATTGAACCAGAAGATGCTCAGCATTTTGGGCAGGATGGACGTGGGCAGGACCAGGTCGGTGACAGCCAGCATGCAGAGGAAATAGTACATGGGCATGTGGAGGCTCGGTTCTGTCTTCATGATGAAGAGGATGGTGAAGTTTCCCAAGATGGCTATGATGTACATGATGCAGAAGGGGATGGAGATCCAGACATGGGCAGCTTCCAGACCAGGGATACCCAGTAGGATGAAGGTGGAGGGGTTGGAGAATTCAGTTGTGTTGGAATCTGACATGGAGCAGGAGAGAAAGGGCCCAAATCCAAGACAGAACCGTGTCTTGTACTGCTCCCGATACCCAGCCCGGACTTCTATGTGGTCAGGGTGTAGGCTGGTGGTCTCAGTACACGTACCTGAATGGAGAAGCAAAGCTAATATGAGACATTTCATGCATTCCTGGAGGCTGATCTCTGGTTGAAGCAGGTTGGTTGGTCTTCACGTACTGAAAAATGACACATTCGGTATTCAGAGAAATGAACTCTGAACAACTGACCCTGCTAATGCCAGTTCCATATTTTAAGATTCTGCCTGCACCGATAATTCCTCTTCCCTGTGGTGTCTGCAAAGAAACAATGGGTAGCAGGTTTAAAACTAATAAAAGGAAGTTCTTCTTCACACAGCGTGTTGTCAGCCTGTGGAACTCCTTGCCAGAGGAGGCTGTGAAGGCTAGGACTATAATAGATTTTAAAGAGAAGCTGGATAAATTCATGGAGGTTAGGTCCATAAAAGGCTATTAGCCAGGGAATAGCAATGGTGTCCCTGGCCTCTGTTTGTCAGAGGCTGGAGAGGGATGGCAGGAGACAAATCGCTTGATCATTGTCTTCGGTCCACCCTCTCTGGGGGCACCTGGTGCTGGCCACTGTCGGCAGACAGGATATTGGGCTAGACGGACCTTTGGTCTGACCTAGTACGGCCGTTCTTATGTTCTTATGTTCTAATGTTCTAACAAAAATCACTGGCAAGAAGCATGAATGTGGATACAGGCCATCAATGGTTGTTTGTTAATTTAAATTAAACCTGAGCTGGGCTGGAGATTCATTGCCTTCGAGAGATTCCCATTTACCTGGTTTCTCCAAAATTGAGATTAAAAAAAATCCCCAAACCTTTGCCAGGGCATGTTCCAGGGGAGATGTCCCAACGAGAACACATTTCAGAGAAAATGCCTGTCTGTCCCTAAGACCAGCCCCACGGAAACACCTCCTCATGCACAGCAGTGGCTAAGCGAAGACAATGTTCCGATGCCTAAGAAATGGGACAGAGAATCCCAGGGTCATAGAAAAACAGAACTGGAATAGACCTTGCAATATCTCCAGATCAAGTCACCCCCACTCGTGGCAGGGTCAAGCAGGACTTAGCAGCGTCTGGACCATCCCTGCCAGGTGTCTGTCCAACCTGCTCTTAAATATCTCCAGGGATGGAGATTCCACAACCTCCCTGGGCAATTTATTCCAGTGTTTCACCACCCTGACAGGCAGGAAGTGCTTTTCCATGTCCAAATCTGTACTGCCCTTGCTGGAATTAAGCCCATTAATTCTTGTCCTATCATTAGAGACTAGAGAGAATTTTTTTCTCCTACCCCTTGTAACACATTTTTAGGTTCTTGGAAGCTATCATCTCTTTTCCAGTTTAAACAAACCCAAATATTTTAATCTCCCCCAATAGGTCGTATTTTCTAGACCTTTAATCATTTTGGTTGCTCTTTTCCGGACCTTCTCCATTTTATCCACATCTTTACTGAACTTTAGTTGGGATTGGTCCTGCCTAAAGCAGGGGGCTGGACTTGATGACCTTCTGAGGTCTCTTCCAGCTCTGTGGTTCTATGATTCTATGTGGCACTCAGAACTGGACACAATACTCCAGTTGAGGACTAATCAGCGCAGAGTAGAGCAGAATTTTTTTCTCATGTCTTGCTCACAACATGCCTCTTAATCATCACAGAAAGATATTTGTCTTTTTTGCAAGTGTCACATTGTTGACTCATATTTAGCTTGTGGTCCACTATGACCCCTAGATCCCTTTCTGCAGAACTCCTTCCTAGACAGTCGCTTCCCGTTCTGTGTGTGTGACATGGATTGTTCCTTCCGAAGTGGAGCACTTTACATTTGTCCTTCATCCTGTTTACCTCAGATCATTTCTCCAGTTTGTCCAGATCAGTATGAATTTTGACCCTAGCCTCTGGAGCACTTGTAACCCCGCCCAGCTTGGTATCATCTGCAAACTTAATAAGCGTCCTTTCTATGCCATTATCTAAATCATTGATGAAGATATTGAACAGAACCAGTTCCAAAACAAACCCCATGGAACCCCAATTGTTATGCTTTTCTAGCATGACTGTGAACCATTAATAACTAGTCTCTGAGTATGGTTATCCAGCCAGTTATGCACCCACCTTATAGTAGCCCCATCTCAATTGTATTTGCCTAGTTTAGTGATAAGAAGGTTGTGCGAGACCTTATCACTCATCTCTAAAGTAAGCAGTCAGGCAAAACCAAAACAAACACAAATATATGTCTGTTCTGTGTTCAACACAGATTATGAAAACAACAAAAGGAAAGTCTAAAAAGATTTGACAATATTGGGAAACAATGGAACATACATGGGATGGGGTTAATTAGAAAAATCTTGGAATATGATTAATGCCATTGACCAGCATGGTTTATAAAAAACAGGTCTTGTAAAATGGGGCTGTTTCTAATAGGGTTCCCCATACATCAGGCCTCAAATTGATCTGTTTCAATATTATCTTATAGGCTGAGGGATTTGGGTTTGTTTAGTCTGCAGAAGAGAAGAGTGAGGGGGGATTTGATAGCAGCCTGCAACTTCCTGAAGGGGGGTTCCAAAGAGTCTGGAGAGAGGCTGTTCTCAGTAGTGACAGGTGGCAGAACAAGGAGCAATGGGCTCAAGTCGCAGTGGGGGAGGTCTAGGTCAGATATTAGGAAAAACTATTTCCCTAGGCAGGTGGGGAAGCGCTGGGCTGGGTTCCCTAGGGAGGGGTGGAGTCTCCATCCCTAGAGGTGTTTAAGTCCTGGCTTGACAAAGCCCTGGCTGGGATGATTGAGTTGGGGTTGGTCCTGCTTTGGGCAGGGGGGTGGAGTCAGTACAGATAAAATTGGCAGATGACCCAAAGATTGGCAGGGTGGTTACAATGATGCTTTCAGGGGCAGGCCCAGTGACTGATCGGGAACATTTAGCACATGGGGGCAAAGCAAATGAAATGTTTCAGTTCAGTCGCATGCAAAGTTGTCCTCTCCGAACGAGGAGTGCAGAACCAATCCACGGACTAGAGCACTTTGCTATGGAACGCAGGGACTCCAAAAAGCAGGCGGGGTCTTTGTGCGTACCCAGGCCAGGAGCAAGTGGAAGGAGGGGAAGGATTTCCCTGCTTCCTCTCGCTCCTTGCTTGGGTACGCACAAAGACCCCACCCGCTTTTTGGAGTCCCTGCGTTCCATAGCAAAGTGCTCTATTCGGGACGTCAGTCGTGAAACTGACCGTGCTCAGTTCTGGGGGGTCATGTTTTAAAGAGAGGGTGGCCAGGTCAGCGGAAGAATTCTTCTCTTGGCCCCATGCTGTTTACACCAGCACAGAAAATGCAGCTGGGCTTTCACTAAAAGAGGCAAACGTGAAAATCAAAGGAGCTGATAGTAACGGGCGGTGAACGTTCCGTCTGTGCTGCCCTCGCGGGGCCTCGGCTGTCGTACCGTGTCTAGCCGGGAATAGATCAGGAGCCGGAAAGCAAGTGGAAAGGGTTCCGAGATGAGAGATGGAATGAAAGCCACAGGACAGCAGATTTCGATGACATCGCAGGAGAACGTAAGGAGAGGGCGACAAAGGGACAGACGCCTCAGGAGGTTGTGGGGCCTCCTTCAGAGGAGCTTTTCCAAAGGAGGCTGGAGAGTCATTTGTCCTGGATGGTGCAGACAGAAGAAATTCCTCACCTGGGTAGGGCAATAAACTAGATGACACTCGCAGTCCCTTCTGGCTTGTGGCTGTGATTCATTGGTGTAAAACCTTAGTGTGGCTGAGTTCTTTGTCCAAAACACAAGCAATGGAGCAAAGTACAAGGGGAAACAGCATGAAATCTAATCACCTGTTAATTACAAATTCAGACTGGATGAGCCAACGGTCCCTTTTCACCCTAAAACCTATGAATTTGTAGGTAAAAGAAGTAGAACAGTAGAAGTGGCATTTCCGTTTAATCTGTCTCATACCACAAACCTGGAAGCTTCAGTTAAAATGAAAGTCTGGATATATTACAGTGATAAACGGAATTTTTACATAATACATATTTCACCTGGGGAACTCCTTGCCACAGTCATTATTAGAGAAAAAGAGCTTGGCTGAAGAGGCTCCATGGATGGATCGGCCATTTTACATAGTGTGGGTGGCATCAGCTTTAGTTAAGGCTCTTTGACATCTTCAATTAGGAGACCTCATTTTCAGCTGTTTGTAAGTTTGCCAGACTTTAGCCATTTGAGGTGAAATTTTCCATGCTGGGTTTCTCTTACTGGCTGAATTCTGTGTGTCTGGGGTTTTTAAAATAAATGTAAGGCTCACTAGTACAGCTGACTTCTCCAATGCAGTTAGGAGAATGTATTTCTTCTCCGTGTTGAGGGATTCATACGATGATTCCAGTGAGGCACTCTGCAGCCTCCTTAAGACTCGACAGATAAAAGCCAGTGACCATCTCCTGGCTTTCCTGGTACCAGTCAGAGCTGAGACACGCAAGAGGGGGAGGCGAGTGTCTCTGTGTATGAACACACAGCTGGCTCCTCAGCTCTTTAAAGGGTCGACATCCCTCTAGGGGATCTGAGTCAATCACAGGCCACAGCCGCAGAATTTGGCCTTCTCCTGCCTGTCTAGCAACTTTTCACTGCGCCACTGACATGGAGCCATTCTGGGGCGAGAGGCCCCAGCACGGTTGAGGGATAAGCAAAGCAAAGACGGATATTTTGGCCTATGATACTGGTGCAAACTCAGCCCCAATGGAAAGGGCCCTCTCCCGTCAGTGCAACAGGGCACTGGGTCTGTGGGGCAGGGGAGTCCCCCCCTAGAGCTGGTACCTGTGAGTGCTGAGAGGGACGTGTCTTCCCTGGGAACCCCCCTCAGGCAGCCGCGTCCTGCAGCTCTCTCAGCCCAGTGCCTGCAGCAGCGTCCCGCGCCGAGAGCCGGCACAGGGCTGGGCACTGGTTATAACCCAGCTCTGGGCTGTCCCAGTGGGGTTCACTTGGCCTCTGGGGAGAAGCGGCCTCTGGATGCAAGCAGGCTGGAGTCACTCTAGCTCTCCATGTCTACTCTTCTGTGCTCTTTGTCCAGCGTCAGGAGTAAACAGCAATTAAGGGCCCTTCCTAAAGGGGAGGTGAACTCTTGGGCTCTGGGCTGAGTCAGAGAGAAATTAGCTGCTCTGTGCATTTGTGTCTATTTGCAAATCATGGATGATTATTAAGAAAATCAGGTTTATTGCTTTATGCGCCATAGAGTCTGACACCTGTTGAATCACAGGAAGGATGGTGGGTAGTGGACAGAAAGATCTGGAGACAAATGATTCAGGAGTGATATGGAGGCACACGGTGCTGTCACCAAGGGATCAGAGACCAGTGACTCTCATCAGTAGCTAGCATCATACTCAGAAGCACCTTTCATTGAAGGGCCTATAAAACACCTATCAAAGAAAAGTCACTATGTACATATCCCCATTATACAGACCTGTAAACTGAGGTAGAGGGAAAGGTGACTTGGCCCGAGAGAAGCCAGGCGTGCTGACTTCCCTGCTTTAACCACGGTGTCCTTATCAATACCAGAGCATATGACGAGAGTGAATTGGACACAAGGTCTAACAGAGCCCGTTTGTTGGGAACTATGCTGGAATTCTCTGAGCAGTAATCTGGAGCCCTTGACATACCCGTCTGGGATCCCTCTCGCAGGGCGAGGTTCTGACAAGCTGCAGTCCTGCTCAGGTCTTACACTCACATGGCCATTCCCAGATAGGTGCACACCCAGCTGAATTACATGAATCCTTTTGCCAGCCTCTCCTGAACCGCCAATACACAGGCTGAAGCCAATTCCTCTGAACCACCAGGCCCCCAAGCCAGCTTCTAAGCACAGAGTTGGAATACCAGGCCTGGTGTGAAGCGTGACCAGCATAACTTTATTACCAGTCTGTCCCTCCCTCAATGTGGAGAGGACAATTCTCCAGGCGCAGATTTTCCATTTGTGTTTCAATCAACATGTTTGTAGGTAACAAAACACTTTTAAAAAGAGAGCTATTCAGTACAGAAAGATAGAGGTTAATTAATGAGAAGGAATAGCATGCAGATTAGTTTGGTAACCTAGGAAATAAACAAAGCTGCAATCTAGATTCAACACAGTGGACAGGATGTGAATCAAGCTATGTATTCCCCTGATGGTACAAACAGATGACCAGTCTTCCACACACACAATAGAAATCTCTCCAGCTGAGACCATATCTCATGGGTTATACACCACCCTGGTGGAATTGGTTATCAAAAGGGTCTGAGTCCTCATTCCCAGTTCCCTTACCCAGAGGTCTGCCTGACCTCCAGGATTCTCCTGCCACTCTTCTGTGCAGCAGAGTCCTCATAAGCACAAGTAATCTGGGCCGGGGATTCTTGGGAGTTTGACCCCCTGACTTGTTGTGGTCACAGAGGGCAGGAGCTAGTGTCACTCCAGGCTACCCTCTCTTCTTGGGGTGCTTCCCTGGCTCACTGATTATTAATATAGTTCAAGGAAATGGAATTTGGTGAATAGCAATCCATTAAAAATAAAAATTAAATGGGAAAGGTGAAAGGAAAATCTATAACCCCACCCTGTGGGGAACCCCAAACAGCCATTGCTGAAATATAAAGGTAATTCTTGGCCTGCCCGTGACCCAGGACTCTGTCTGGGTCCAGGAGACTGCCTTTAAGTCTAAGCAGTGGTTGGTCCTAGAAAGACATGTGACCACACTGCCTTGTACTGGGATAACAATTTGGCCAGGTAATTTTCCAGGGAAGGGGAGATGTAGAATAAAATATTTAAGCAATGGGAAGCTATTAGTCCCTTTGTCTTCGGCTCACAGGGAAACAAGGGCAATTGCAGACCCAAAAGCAGAGTAAAAGATCATCTTTGTCTTGGAGGCTTGCTTGAAATAGGAACAGTGTTGAGGGTAACTCATACAGATGATGGAAAATGAATCAAGATTGTGAAGTCCAAAGCTGACTGCAAAGAGTTAGAGAAGTAACTCGCTCAACGGTGTGATGGGGCAACACAGCGGCAGATGATATTCAGTATTGATAAATGGAAAGTAATGCACATAGCGAAATATAATCACAACGATACATGCAAACCAATAGGGTGTAAATGAGCTGGTATCCCTCAATAAAGAAATCCTGGAGTCATTGCGAATACGTCTCTGTGCGATGTAAAGTGGCAGTCAGAAAATCTAACCCAATCTTGGGATTTAGTAGAAAGGGATAGATCATAAGGGAGAAAATACTGTATTGTTTCTAGAAATCAATGGTTCACCCCCAGCTTGAATACTTCATACAGATCTGGCTGCCCCATCTTAAAAACCATATTTTGGATTTGGAAAACGGTGTAGGCAAAGGCATCATAAAGGATTAGGGGTACGGGACATCATCTGTATGAGGAGCAATTTAAAAGTCGGGGACTTTTCACCTTGGAAATGGGATGGCTAAAGAGGGATATGAGAGCGGTTCTATAACATCCTGTCTAGCATGGAAAAAAAAAACAAATAAGGAAATGTGATTGAATGCTTCTCATAATACAAAAACTGAAATTAACAGGCAACAGATTTAAAACAAACAAAAGAAATAATTTGTGGGATCTCCATCTCTGGAGATATTCAAGAGCAGGTCGGACAGACACCTGCCAGGGATGGTCTAGCCCGTGCTCACTCCTGCCATGAGGGCAGGGGCCTGGACTCAATGACCTCTCAAGTTCCCTTCCAGTTCTGTGATTCTTCACACTTAGGCAATGGATCTTGTGGCTAGGGGACATTATAAGGCCAAAACGATCACAGGACTCTAATAAGAACTATATATGGTCATAGATGATCGGCCCATTGGTGGGTATTAGCCAGGCTTGGCATGGTCTGCATATTGATAGCATCTGTTTCATAGAACCTGGGAGAGTGTGACAGGGGATGAATCACCTGATGGTTCCCTGTTCTCTTCATTCCCTCTGGAGCATGTGTCATTGGCCATGTCAGAAAACAGAACAGTGGCTGGACGAAACATTGGCCTTGGAGGACAGGACAAGAAGCAATGGGTTTAAACTGCAGCAAGGGAGGTTTAGGTTGGACATTAGGAAAAACTGCCTACCTGTTAGGGTGGTGAAACACTGGAATAAGTTGCCTAGGGAGGTTGTGGAATCTCCATCTGTGGAGATATTTAAGAGCAGGTTGGATAGCCATCTATCAGGGATGGTCTACAGCAGGGCTACTCAATTTTGGAAACCACGGGGGCCACAGTGATACTCAGAGCACATGCCAAGGGCTGCAACTTAAGTGTAGTTGCATAGACATGCAAATATATATGCAAATATACGCAAATAGCTTATTTCACACTGACTGGCATGAATACAAAGATTAAGCCTTAAGCCACGTGCTGGACCCAAACGTGGCCAGTGTGAGCCAGTCAGCACCTCTCCAGCTCTGCCCACAAGGCTAAGCAGCTAGCACTTCCCACAATGCCCCAGTGCTCCCGGCACCTCCTCCCTGGGGGCTAGAAACACCAACACCCTGTACCCGTCTATTCCAGTCAGCCCGTCTGCTTGCATCTTTCAATGCCCACCCCACCTGGGAGATGCCTCGCTGGTATGGAGCGTGTTCCCAGTGGAGGCCACGTTCAAAGGATCCCACCCGCAGGCTGCATGTTGAGCCCTGCATAAACCCAAACCGCTCCGCAGGCCACAAGCGAATGGGCTACAGGCTCCATATAGACCCCAGATATATCTGACCCCCTGTTGTAAAACTCTGCACCCTTCTCCTCGCTGAAAGCTGAGCTAGAACCCCGGAGTCCTGATAGTACCACTAGCTCTACAGAGTGATGTGCAAAATAAGAATATACATTAAAATGTTAAGCCTAAGGAGTGTCCCTTCAGTTTGGTTAAAGTCAAGATCCCGATCAAAATCGGAAATGGCTCCTCTTCAGTTGGCTCAAGGAGCACCACAGAGATAATGCAACAAGTGGCAGAGGTGGCCTTGGGGGACCAGTTATCAGCAATGAGAAAGGCAACAACTCAGTGAGGTGTGCATAGACTGATTCCACAGTTTGTCCCACTGAGATAGTTAGATCAGGAAAGGGAATAACATCTGTGAATTTCCAGTCACTGACCGAGGGAAGAGGGCCCGGCACCCTGACAGCAGTGATATCTCCCTGGGCATCAGCCAGAGAGCCAGAGCAGCAGGAGAAAATATTAGATCCCTTTGTGAGTAAACACCTGGAACATCCGGTCCCGGATCTGCTTGGTCCTCACACCGAAAATGATGGGGTTTAGCATGGGGGGCACCAAGAGACACAGGTTGGCAAAGAGAACATGGAACTGCTGGGTCATGTTGTGGCGAAGCCGATTTGTGACCACAGAGAACAGACCTGGGATGTAAAAGGCTAAAATGGCAAAAAGGTGGGAGCTACAGGTCCCAAAAGTCTTGAGCCGGGCATCCTTTGTGGGGAGGCTGAAGATGGCCCTGAGGATCTGGGTGTAGGACACAGTGATAAATACCACATCTAGACTGACCACCAAATTTCCCACCAAGAGGCCATAGTAGCTATTGATGCGAATGTCGGCACAGGCCAGGTTTACCACGGCCATGTGATCGCAGCATGTGTGCGGGATGATGTTGGTTCTGCAATATGGCCACTGCCGGGCCAGCACGGGACAGGGCAATGTGACCACGGCACCACGCAGCAACACAGCCAGGCCAAGCTTGGCCACCACAGGGCTTGTCAGGATGGTGGAATGTCGCAGGGGATCACAGATGGCCACATAGCGATCCAATGCCATGGCCACAATAATCCCAGACTCCATTGCAAAGAAGCAGTGAATGAAGAACATCTGGGTGAGGCAGGCACTGAAATTTATCTCCTTGGCATTGAACCAGAAGATGCTCAAAATTTTGGGCAGGGTGGAGGTGGACAGGACCAGGTCGGTGACGGCCAGCATGCAGAGGAAATAGTACATGGGCCCATGGAGGCTCGGCTCTGTCTTCACAATGAACAGGATAGCGAAATTCCCCAAGAGAGCGATGGTATACATTATGCAGAAGGGGATGGAGATCCAGATGTGGGCTGCCTCCAGGCCAGGGATGCCCAGCAGGATGAAGGTGGAGGGGCTGGTGAAGTCGGTGGTGTTGGAATCTGACATGGAGCAGGGCAGGTGTCCAACTCTGAGGCAAATGTTGTCTCCTGAACGTAGAATAGTTTCCCCTTTTTGGATGCGCCCAGTGGTAGGGTGATGGCTGCAGCATGAATTCCTGAATGGAGAGGCAATCATAGAATCATAGAATAATAGGACTGGAAGGGACCTCGAGAGGTCATCGAGTCCAGCCCCCCGCCCTCAAGGCAGGATCAAGCTCGGTCTACACCATCCCTGACAGATGTCTATCTAACCTGTTCTTAAATATCTCCAGAGAGGGAGATTCCACCACCTCTCTTGGCAATTTATTCCAATATTTGACCACCCTGACAGTTAGGAATTTTTTCCTAATGTCCAATCTAAACCTCCCCTGCTGCACTTTAAGCCCATTACTCCTTGTCCTGTCCTCAGAAACCAAGAGGAACAAATTTTCTCCTTCCTCCTTGTGACACCATGTTAATATGCGACATGTCATGCAGTACTGGGGTCCCTTCTCATGGGGGAAGCAGATCGGCCTCTTCACACATTTAAAATGACATCATCATTATTCAGAAAAATGAATTATCAAAAACTTTAACCCCAAGCACGCTAATTTTATTTTAATGGTACTCCTTCGCTCAATAATTCTAGCGGTGAGTACTGAGTATAGAGTAAAAAAAAAATCATATTTACTCCTTCTCTTAAACAACTAACAAAATCATCCAAAGCTCAGGATTTCATGGTGATAGGGGACTTCAACTATCCAGACATATGTTGGGAAACTAACAGAGCGAGGCACAGACTACCCAGGAAGTTCTTGGACTGCATTGAATATTTTTTTTTATTTCAGACGGTTGAGAAAGCTACTAGGGAGGAAGCTGTTCTAGATTTGATTTCATCAAATAGGGAGGAACTGGCTCAGAATTTGAAAGTGGAAGGCAGCTTGGGTGAAAGTGATCATGAAATCATAGAGTTCCTGATTCTAAAGAATGGTAGAAGGGAAAACAGCAAAATAGAGACAATGGATTTCAGCAAGGCATACAATATGATGGAGACTAATTTGGCTACAACTAATCAGGGAGATCTTGGAGTCATTGTGGATAGTTCTCTGAAAACATCCACTCAGTGTGCAGCAGCAGTCAAAAAAGCAACTAGAATATTATGAATCATATAAAAAGAGGTTGGCTGTGTCTAGACTGGCAAGTTTTTCCGCAAAATCATCTGATTTTGTGGAAAAACTTGCCAGCTGTCTACACTGGCCGCTTGAATTTCCGCAAAAGCACTGACGCTCTCCTGTAAAATCATCAGTGCTTTTCCGGAAATACTATGCTGCTCCCGTTCGGGCAAAAGTCTTTTTCCGAAAGACTTTTGCGCGAAAGGGCCAGTGTAGACAGCACAGGACTGTTTTCCGCAAAAAAGCCCCGATCGCGAAAATGGCGATTGGGGCTTTTTTTGTGGAAAACCGCGTCTAGATTGGCCACGGACGCTTTTCCGCAAAAAGTGCTTTTCCGTTAAAAGCATTTTCGGAAATTCATGCCAGTGTAGACGCAGCCATAGAGAATAAGACAGAGACCATCTTATTGCCTCTATATAAAACCATGGTACGCCCACATCCTGAATACTGCATATAGATGTGGTTGCCTCATCTCAAAAAAGATATATTGGCATTGGAAAAAGTTCAGAAAAGGGCAACAAAAATGATTAGGGGTTTGGAATGAAGAGAGACTAACAAGACTTGGACTTTTCAGCTTAGAAAAGAGGAGATTAAGAGGAGATATAATAGAGGTCTATAAAATCATGACCAGTGTGGAAAAAGTGAATAAGGAAAAGTTATTTACTTATTCCCACAATATAAGAACTAGGGGTCACCAAATGAAATGAATAGGCAGCAGGTTCAAAACAAACAAAAGGAAGTTTGTCTTCACTCAGTGCACAGTCAACCTGTGGAACTCCTTGCCAGAGGATGTGGTGAAGACCACGACTTTAACAGAGTTCAAAGAAGAGCAGATAGATTCATGGAGGTTAGGTCCATCAATGGCGATTAGCCAAGATAGGTAGGAATGGTGTCCCTGGCCTCTGTTTCTGTGGAGGTGGGTGACAGGGAAGGAATGATGTGAGGATTCCCTGTTGTGTTCCCTCTCTCTGGGGCATCTGGTTTTGGCCACTGTTAGCCAACAGAACACTGGGCTGGATGGACAGTTGATCTGACCCGGTCTGGCCATTCATATGTTCTTAAGGCAGATTTTAGTAAACTCAGAGGGCAGGTAGGTAAGGTCCCATGGGAAGCGAGACTAAGAGGAAAAACATCTGAAAAGAGTTGGCAGTTTTTCAAAGGGACATTATTAAGGATCCAAAAGCAAGATATTCTGCTGTGTGGGGAAGATAGAAAGTCTGGCAAAAGACCGCCTTGGCTTAACCAGGAGATCTTACATGGTCTAAAAATCAAAAAGGAGTCCTATAAAAAGTGGAAACTAGGTCAAATTACAAAGGATGAATATAAGCAAACAATGCAGGTATGCAAGGTCAAGATTAGAAAGGCAAAGGCAAAAAACCAGCTCAAACCAGCTACAGACATAAAGGGTAACTAGAAGACTTTCTATAAATATATTAGAAGCAAAAGGAAGACCAAGGACAGGGTGTGATGGACCGGGCTGGGTCTGGGTACAGCTGAGGGCGTCCGCTCAGGATGAATTGCTCAAAATTGGGGCTCCTTACAGCCGCTAGACTGGAGACCTTCCCAAACAGGTAACAAACCAGTCCCACAGAGCGCTTCAGCTGCCTGCCTGAAGCCTCACGAGCAAAACCCCTCCAACACCCCAGCAATATCTGTGCCACAGATGGCCCCGGGCCTCATACACAGGTGGGGGGGTCTTAGAACCCAATCCCACCTACCCCGAACAAGTTCTGTCCGGTTCCAAGAAACCAGCCACAGATCCCAGGTCAATTTCCCCTCTGGACCTTACCCACAAATCACGCTGGGCCAATCCTTTAGAATCTATATCTAAAGGTTTATTACTACAAGAAAGAAAAGCCTGAGAGTGAGGTTGTTAAAGTATCATACATTATATACATTGAATCTTCCAGTTCTCGATGCTGGCTCGCAGCAGAGATGTTATAATTGCTGGCTTAAAAGTCCTTGGTGCACATCCTATGCCAGGATGGATCTACAGTTCTTCCCGGCTTGTGAATCACAAATGCAAAGTGCTCCACTTAGCATGGAACAATCCGTTTCATACGTAGGGCATGTCTAGGCTACACCCCTCTGCCAGCATAGGGATGCAGATTAGGCTGGGCGAAATTGCTAATGAAGCAGGGATTTAAATATCCTGTGCTTCATTAGCATAAAAATGGCCGCCGCTTTTTTTCAGCATGGAGCTTTGTCGGAGAAAAGCGGCAGTCTAGAGGGTGATCTTTCACTAGGGCTATGTCTAGACTGCAGGCTTCTTTCGAAAGAGGCTCTTTCGAAAGCATCTTTCGAAAGAGCATCTTTCGAAAGATCGCGTCTAGACTGCAGGCGGATCTTTCGAAAGAGAAATCCGCTTTTTCGAAAGAGAGCACCCAGCGAGTCTGGATGCTCTCTTTCGAAGACGGCCTCTTTACATTGAAGAACGCTTTCCTTTGAAAGAGGAACTTTCGAAGGAAGGCGTTCTTCCTTGTGAAACGAGGTTTACCGCCATCGAAAGAAAAGCCGCGTTCTTTCGAAATAATTTCGAAAGAATGCGGCTTGAGTCTGGACGCAGGGGAAGTTTTTTCGGGAAAAGGCTACTTTTCCCGAAAAAGCCCCTGAGTCTGGACACGGCCTAAAGAAAGCCTTTTCTGATAGATCTTGTATGTAGGCGTGACCCAAACACTGGCAGAGGGGGTACAACAAGGAAACTAAGACAGGCTCACTGCTTGGTCTGGAGTCTTTGGTGAGCTGGGCCCCTGCAAACAGAATGTTTATGACAGTCAAACGGAAAGTGATCCTCTTGGAACTAGGGCCTGGGGTTCCGGAGGCTGTTGCCTTCAGAAGGATGTAGGGATCATCGCAGAATCTGCCAGAGGGACTGCTGTGACCCTTGGATGCACAAACAGGGAGTGGGAGTTGGAGCTGGGGGAAGCTCGGAGTTCCACTTTTCGAAGAGGATGGTGAAAAATTGGAGAGGGTGCAGAAAAGAGCCACAGAAATAACTGGGGGATGGATAAAATGCTGGACAGCGAGAGACAGAAGGAGCTTCATCGAGTTATCTAATCAACCAATCAAAGACAGTCGTGGGGAGGAAACCGTGGCTACGAACAGACTCTGTTATCAACCGCAGAAGGGCTGTGGCTGGAAACTGAAACCAGACACATTCTGGCTAAAAAGAAAACCCAGATGTCTAGCATTGCGTCTGGTTAACTATTGGGACACAGAGGGAAGTGCGGGATTCTCCAACTCCCTTTTCTGCAGATCCTGCCCGGACGCTCGTCTGGAAGCTCAGCTCGAAGGCTTCGCTGCACTTAAACTGCAGCAGCGTTGCTGTTACACTTCAGTGTAGACACTACTTACAATAGTGGCAGGTGTGAATCCAAATCCCCAAGAATCCTTCCTTTGGTCCTGTCGTGGCTAACCCGGCGATAGATGGATGGAAGGAAGGAAGAAAGAAAGACGGAAAGAAAGAAGGTCCAGGCAACAGTCTATGTGTTCAAACTACTGCACAGCAAATGTTAGCAAAATTGCATGAAACCCTTTCTATCCTTAAGAACAGGTGCTCAGTGGAAAAGAAACCTGGGGAGGTTAACTGGAGGTTTGTAAGAGACAGTTCAATGGCTGTCTCTCCTGATTGGTTTAGATGCAAAAAACTTCACCGTGGCAGGTGTTAATGGGTGTGCAGAGCCAGAAAGATCACCGACTCTCTATCTCACCACGCTCACGCTGCCCTGGGGAGGTGGGGCAGGGGAGCCCCCAGCTAGAGCTGGTACCTGTGAGTGCTGAGCGGGATGTGTCTTCCCTGGAACCCCCCTCAGGCAGCCGCGTCCTGCGCCTCTCTCAGCCCAGTGTCTGCAGCAGCGTCCCGCGCCGAGAGCCAGCGCAGGGCTGTGTACTGGTTACAATATAGCTCAGTGCAGTCCCGGTGGCATTTGCTCAGCATTTGGCGGAGAAGGGAACCTGTTGATCTAACAGACTGGAGAGAAGTTTGCCGGAGGTCCGGTGCTCTTTATCCAGCCGTAGGAGTAAACAAGAGACCTCCCCAAAGACAGAGGGGATCTCCTGGGCTCTGGGCTGAGTCACAGAGGAATTGGCTGCTCCGTGCATTTGTTTATATTTATTATGGCCGGATTGCTTGTGAACGCCGATGCTGGCAGAGTAGAGAGCAGAGAGACAGATCTGGAGACAAATGGCTGAAGGGAGGCACAAACACATTCTGCAGGTACACGGGGCTGGCACTACGGGATCACAGATCCATTATTCTACCCAGTAACTCTCATCCTACAGAGCAGCGCCTTCAGCTTAGAAACATCTAGCCAAGGCGGAACTATGAACATATGCCCACTATACTGACAGGTAAACTGAGGCACAGAGAGATGTAACTTAGCCAAGGTCACACAGAGATAGAGTGGCAGGATGATGGACAGAACCCAGGTGTCCTGGCTTCTCTGCCGTAATGAAGGTCTATCGGTCACACCCAAGGGAAAAGGACCCCTGTTCCGTCTGGGACTCTTCACCGAGTGGCATTCAGAGGAAGGGCTGGAAGAGGGCCAAGGTGTATCTGAGGGTTCCAGAACCAGCTGGAGTGGGGGGGGGGGGTCCCTGCTCTTATGAGGAGTGAACTCTGGGGCTCCCTTTCTGCTCCCACTCAGAGACCTGCCCACCCAGCACAGTCCCTGGAGTTATTTCAGGGAAACAGACGTAATAAACCAACACTAAGGGTATGTCTAGACTACAAGCCTCTTTCAAAAGAGGCTTTTTCGAAAGATACTTTCGAAAAAGCCTCTTTTGAAAAAGAGAGCCTAGACTACAAGCAGATTTTTTGAAAAAGCAAGCCGCTTTTTCGAAAGAGTGTCTAGACACTCTCTTTCGAAAAAAGCCCAGTTTGCATTCAATAGCGCTTTTTTTCAGAAGAGTACTTTCAGCATAGAGGGCACTAGAAGGCACACGTTGGCAAAGAGAATGTGGAAAGATAGGGGCACTGTGTGGCCAAACTGGTATGTAAGGATGGAGAAAAGACCAGGGATGTAGAAGGCTAAGATGGCACCGAGATGGGAGGTGCAGGTCCCAAAAGTCTTGAGCCGGGCATCCTTGGTGGGGAGACTGAAGACGGCCCTGAGGATCCGAGCGTAGGACACAGCGATAAAAATCACATCCAGACTGATCACCAAGAGTGACTCAAAGAGGCCGTAGTAATTATTGACGTGGATGTCAGCACAGGCCAGATTCACCACGGCCAGGTGCTCACAGCATGTGTGGGGAATGACGATGGATCTGCAATATGGCCATTGCCTGGCCAGCATGGGACAGGGCAGTGCGAGCATGGCACCACGCAGCAGGATGGCCAGGCCAATCACGGCCACCACCTGGTTTGTCAGGATGGTGGAATGTCTCAGGGGATCACAGATGGCCACGTAGCGATCGAAAGCCATGGCCATGAAGATCCCAGAGTCCATCACCGTGAAGCAGTGAATGAAGAACATCTGGGTGAGGCAGGCACTGAAATCGATCTCCCTGGAATTGAACCAGAAGATGCTCAGCATTTTGGGCAGGGTGGATGTAGGGAGAATCAGGTCACTGACAGCCACGATGCAGAGGAAATAGTACATGGGCTCGTGGAGGCTCGGCTCCGTCTTCACGATGAAGAGGATGGTGAAGTTCCCCAAGAGGGCTATGATGTACATGATGCAGAAGGGGATGGCGATCCAGACATGAGCCACCTCCAGGCCAGGAACGCCCTGCAGGATGAACATGGAGGGGTTGGTGAAGCGGGTTAGGTTGGTATCTGACATGGAGTGGCAGGAACAGAGTGTATCTCAGGCAAAATGGAGACACTAGCACGTTCTGTACATTCCCCTGATTTTCTGTGTGCGCCCAGGATCTCATGTGCAGGTCACAGGCCACATACCTGGATGGAAAGACAGTATTGATATGAGACACTCCATGCGCTGCTGGAGGGTATTCCCCCAGAGGAAACCGACCGGTCACTCGTTATGCACTGAAAAATGACATTTCTCAGCAAAATATAAGACACAGGAAAAAGGGAAACTAAATAGAAAACAACTCTAACTGGAAGTTATGAAAATTGAAAAGGGATGTTTAAAACATAAGGGCTACTTCTACACTGGCGCATTTTCACGCAAAAACTCTTCCAGAAGAGCGCGTCTACATTGGCATGTGCTTTAGCCAGGGGATAAAATGGTGTCCTTGGCCTCTGTCTGTCAGAGGCTGGAGAGGGATGGCAGGAGACAAATCGCTTGATCATTGTCTTTGGTCCACCCTCTCTGGGGCACCTGGTGCTGGCCACTGTTGGCAGACAGGCTACTGGGCTAGATGGACCTTTGGTCTGACCCAGTACGGCCATTCTTATGTTCTTATGTTCATTTTCTGTAAGTAGGGTAAAGTGTAAGTAGTTTCGTTAGGCTTTATTGTTTTAAGGGTTGGGTATGGGATCTGAGATCTGGCACTGCTTAAGAGACTTTGGCTTCTCTTTTTAACTAAGTTCTAGCCCATGGTGTAATTCCTCCATGAGTATATTTTGTTACCTTCCCATCTGATCCTTATGCTTGCAACTGGAATATTGTTGTAATAATAAAAGTTTTCTCCTTTCTTTTTATTAACCTGGCATTGGTTACTTATGTTCTTATGTTTTGCACAAGAGCATCCGTGCCAGTGTGGACGCTCTCTTGCGCAAGAAAGCTCTGATGGCCATTTCAACCATAGGGCTTTCTTGAGCAAGAAATTCATGTTGCCTGTCCACACTGGCCTCTTCTGGAAGATCTCTTGTGCAAGAGGGCTTCTTCCTGAGTGGGAGCATCATAGTTCTCACACCAGAAGCCCTGATTTTATACATTAGAACATCAGTTTGCTTGCACAAGGACAGGCGGCCAGTGTAGACAGGCAGCAAGTTTTTGTGCAAGAGCAGCTGCTTTTGCACAAGATCACGCCAGTGTAGACACAGCCAAGGAGAAAATCTATGCATGGCAGGGCTAAGGATACCAAAAGGGGGGCTCCGAAGTGTGATAACTAAAAAAGAAACCCTGGGAAAGGTTTAGGCCAGTTACTAGACTAAAAAAGGAAACTTGGAAATATTGCAGCAAATGCAGATGTGTTAAATAAATCGTTTTGTTCCGCAGATGGAGAGCTGCAGCAGCAGCAAGTTCTCCTGTCCCCTGAGAGCACGGAACCCTTGCATCTGTAGTAGACCAGTACAATTACACAACCCAGAGTTACACATTCTCAGAAGAATCTCGCACCTCATTTGAACCTGGAAATACTCCACCCAAGAGCAGGGGAGCCTCCCAGCCCTCCCTAAAAGCAAACACAGGGCCGTTCTGGGTTAATTGTTATCTATTACAAATTAAGGTGCTTGTCCGTAAAAGGTTTGGCAAAGTTAGGACAAATGGAAATGCTATTATTGGATTAGTTTCAAAAAGTCCAGAGCTATAACTAATGTCAGTCAACCCCATGGTTTATGGAAAACGGATTTTGTCAAATAAATCTGATTTTGCCCTTTAGTTGCAGTACATGTTTAGTTGCCTGCCACAGACTTGGATGTATCTGAGACATTTAATTTTGCACAGTAAAACATTTGAGTTCAAAATTAACCTGGCTCAGTATCAGTCAATATAATATGTACTAGCCGGTGGGTAGCTCACAGGTTTCAGGAGCAAGCTGTCAGTTTTTAGTAGAGTTCTGTCGGGATCCATTCTGGACTTGAGCTTTATCCAGTGTTTTCAGCAACAGAAAGCAAGCAGAAACTCACTGCAGATACAATGTCAGGGTGACCCAAGGGCAGACAAAGGGGTTATGATGAGGAGGCCAGGCAGACAGGTTGGTTGGTGTGGACACCCAGCTGATCGTGAGCACCCAGTGCGATGCGGAGGCCAATGGGGATGTTGTGACCCTTGGGCGCGTTAACGGGGGAGTGGTCGCTGGAGCAAGGGAAGGATTTTCTCTCTGCTCATGGCACTAGGGAAGCCAATTGCCGGCAGGCCTGTGCTTTGCATTTCACAAACAATATTGACAAACTGGAGAGGGGCCCAAAAAGAGCCGCAAAAACGGTTGTCGGTGAAAATGCCTGAGAGTGAAAGTCTTCAAGTCTCAAAAAAGACGACCAAGAGGGAACGAGCTCGGAGAGGAAACCCTGGGCACAAATGGGCTGTGAAATGTAGCAGAGAAATTCGGAGCAAGGCTGATGGCTGGAAGATGAATCCAGACACATTCCTGTTGGAAATCTGGGCTGACCGTTTAGCACCGAGAGAGATTAGCTGCGGGGACACACGGTAAAGGGAGGAGCGGATGCTCTACCTTCCCATGGCTGCAGACGCAGACCGGATTACAGTCACAGCGCTACAGAGGAGCTGCCCTAGCACGTCTGTGTAGCCACTACTTACACCGACAGCGGGAGTTCTCCCCTCAGTGTAGGGACTCCACCTCCTCCAGAGGCAGTAGATGGACGAATAATTCCATTGCCCTCAGGCTGTCTGCACCGCGGTTAGTTTGATACCGCTACTTCTCTCAGGGACGTGGACTATTTTGGCAGGTTAAAACATGGAAAAGCATCCCTCGTTTGCATTGTCAAAGGCCTGGCCTGCAAGGGTGTGTCTAGACTACAGGCTTTTGTCAACAAAAGTGGACTTTTGTCGACAAAATTATACATAACGTCGACAGAACTCGGCAGTTTTGTCAATGAGGATGAACCTCATTCTACGAGGAATAACGCCTTTTGTTGACAGAGTTCTGTTGACAGAAGGCGTTATTGCATCTGCACCGTCCTTTGTATCTACACTCTCATGTTGACAAAGCAAGCCGCTTTCTCAACACAACTGGCTGTATCTAGACGCTCTTTGTCGACAGAAGCTTTATCAACAGTATCTGTTGACAAAGCCTCTGTCGACAAAAGCCTGTAGTCTATGAGATGTGATCGACATGTGATCACGCCCCTCGACTTGCGACTTGTTAGGCCTCCCTGGGAGCATGGTGCCAATGCTGGTCCCTGCTGTACAAAGGATGTAGAGTAACTGGAGGGGATTCAAAGAGGACTGACAGACAATCAAAGGGATGGGATACAAGCCCTAGGAGCACATGGAAGGAACCAGATGTGTTTCCTTTCCAGAAGGGTGGATAATGAGAGGACAGAATAGGGCTGTTCAAATACATCCAAGGCTTAAGTAAGAATAATGGCGGGAAGTTGTTCTCTCCTGCCGCAGAACACAGTGCAGGAGTCGCTGGGTTCACACTACAGCAGAGCCGATTTAGAAGTAATCTCAGGACAAACTGCCTAACAAGAGGGCCATGGGAGGTCCTGGAAACTCCATCACTGGATGTTTTCCAAAGGGGGAGGTAGAGGACGAAGGGTCGATGCCTGGGAAGGCCACTCGAGTGCCTTTGCTGCATGTTTTCCAGAGGAGGTGGATAACTATTGGGTCGGGATGACTAACCCCAACGAACAGAGCATCGTGGCTGGGGTTGATTAGATTCTATAATGTAAATTCCTAGCGTAGACCAGATCTTAGTCACACACAATGTATGGAGCGCCCTACAGGGGAAGCCATGTGAAATGTAACGGCCTGTGCTAGACGGCAGGGCAGACTGGACAATTGAATGGTCCCTTGTGACCTCAAACGCTCTGACTATCGATAAAAAAGTCAGTCGGGCATTTATATTTGCTCGGTATCACAACACATGAACAGGGACCGTGTCATTCCACTGGAAGCCTGAACATAAAACTTTGAGAAAACAAAATAGTTTACATAATCCATATATAGAAAATAAGAACATAAGAACGGCCGAACTGGGTCAGACCAAAGGTCCATGGAGCCCAATAGCCTGCCTGCCGACAGTGGCCAGCACCAGGTGCCCCCAGAGAGGGTGGACCGAAGACAATGATGAAGCGATTTGTCTTCTGCCATCCCTCTCCAGCCTCTGACAAACAGAGGCAAGGGACACCGTTTCTATCCCCTGTCTAATAGCCTTTTATGGACCTAACCTCCATGAAATTATCTAGCTTCTCTTTAAACTCTATTATAGTCCTAGCCTTCACAGTCTCCTCTGGCAAGGAGTTCCACAGGTTGACTATGCGCTGGGTGAAGAAGAACTTCCTTTTATTAGTTTTAAACCTGCTACCCATTAATTTCATTTGGTGTCCCTTAGTTCTTCTATTATGGGAACTAATAAATAACTTTTCTTTATTCACCCTCTCCACACCACTCATGATTTTAAAGACCTCTATCGTATCCCCCCTCAGTCTCCACTTTTCTAAACTGAACAATCCCAATCGCTTTAGCCTCTCTTCATATGGGACCCGTTCCAAACCCCTCATCATTTTAGTTGCCCTTTTCTGAACCCTTCCTAAGACCAAAATATCTTTTTTGAGGTGAGGAGACCACATCTGTACACAGTATTCAAGCTGTGGGCGAACCATAGTTTTATACAGGGGCAGTAAGATATTCTGGGTCTCATTTTCTATCCCTTTCTTAATAATTCCTAACATTCTATTTGCCTTTTTGACCGCAGCTGCACACTGCGTGGAAGTTTTCAGAGAACTGTCCACGATAACTCCAAGATCTCTTTCCTGATTTGTTGTAGCCAAATTAGCCCCCATCATACTGTACGTATAGTTGGGGTTATTTTTCCCGATGTGCATTACTTTACACTTAGCCACATTAAATTTCATTTGCCATTTTGTTGCCCAATCACTCAGTTTGGTGAGATATTCTTGGAGTCCCTCACAGTCTGCTTCTGCCTTGACTATCCTAAACAGTTTGGTATCATCCGCAAACTTTACCACCTAACTGCTTACCTCTTTCTCCAGATCTTTTATGAATAAATTGAACAGGATTGGTCCCAGGACTGACCCTTGGGGGACACCACTAGTTACCAATCTGAAAATTTACCATTTATTCCTACTCTTTGTTTCCTGTCTTTTAACCAGTTCTCAATCCAAGACAGGACCTTCCCTCTTATCCCATGGCCATGTAATTTACACAAGAGCCTTTGGTGAGGGACCTTGTCAAAGGCTTTCTGAAAATCTAAGTACACTATATCTACTGTGTTACACTTTGGTTCGGTGATGTGATGGGAGCCTCAAGGGTTAAAGCTGACTCCCCAGTGAAAACTACTGGATGATGGTGAAACAAATTATTTTTATTAAGTGGAATGATTTTTTTTTAATCAAAACTAACAATTAGCAAATAGTTTTTTTTAAACTAGCAATTGCCCAATGCTTTTACAGGGTAGAAATCCCTAAACTTAGCTGTACTTAACTAATTACAAACTTCTTTGATTACAATTCAACTATACCAAATAACTGTCTCTAATTTGCTTAACAAAAGATACAAAAACAAAGCCAATATAATGATAATAAACACTCTGTCCAAAGCCAGCCCCTCTATGGTTATTTTAGGGCAGCTGGTGGAGTTAGTCATAAATCTACTTTTACAACTTAACAACTCCTGGGCTTCTATTTCTAACACTTATACTTAACCTAAATACAACACTACCACACAACACAAAATTATACAATTTACACAGTGTGGTTAACAGAACTTAGATATACTTTACAGAATTACAGTGAAATTAACACAATTTAACTATTAATTAAACCAATAACAAATACATTTAAGGAATACTTACAAATCCAGCAACAATAACAACACAAAGACACACTAGAACTCGGAGCATGCTCAGGACTCGCGCACCCCTAGATTTGACTCGAAGGGTGGGGAGGCAGCCTCAGGGTGATCAATCCTTTAGCGGGGCAAAAAAAGACATGTACCCTCAATACACAGAACCTCCGTCGAACAAAGGGGCTGAGGGTCTTTTATACCAAAATTGGATGTCTAATGCCATGCTAGGGTCTGCATTTGGCAGGGCCTGATAGGCTAGTGATGAGGTAGTATGACAATACTGCCCTATAGGAGTTTTCATGATGTATGCGTGATCCCCTCGTGGACAGGACTCGATGGGGCATGGTTAGTGTGAGACAGTTGTGTTTTATTACCCTAGGTTTGCTTTTTCCCTTGCCCCTAAGACCGGTCAAACAAGGCTCATCTGTAACTGCAGCTAGGCGCTATCTAGTCATGCTCACCTCCCTGTTTTCTGGTGCCTGTGAGTCTCAGGATGCCTGTAAGGTCAAATTCCGTTCACAGAAAACTGCATTGTGCTTCCCATGCTTGTCTGAGTATCTCACAGTCTGGGTTTTCCAAGAGGGGCCTTGTGTGGCAGGATGGGCTATACGCGAAGGCCATGGACAGAAAAAGCCTGCTTTCCAACATACTGGATCCCCCTTGTCCACATGTTTGTAAACCCCTTCAAAGAACTCTAAGGGTATGTCTACACTACAAAGTTAGTTCGAACTAACGGACGTTAGTTCGAACTAACTTTCATAGGCGCTACACTAGCTCTCCGTTAGTTCGAATTTAAATCGAACTAATGGAGTGCTTAGTTTGAACTAGGTAAACCTCATTTTACGAGGATTAAGCCTAGTTCGAATTTACTAGTTCAAATTAAGGGCTGTGTAGACCCTTAATTCGAACTAGTGGGAGGCTAGCCCTTCCCAGGTTCCCCCTGGTGGCCTCTCTGGGCACAACCAGGAAAACTCTTCTCCTCTCCCCCAGCCCCGGGCCCTTAAAGGGGTAGACTCTGGCCAGACGGCACTGGAGTCAGACAGCCCTGCCAGCAGTCTCTGCCCCTGAGCCAGTGGCCCCACGATGAGCCAGGCAGCCAGTGGCAGCGAGCCGTCCCCTGCCCAGTCCCCCAGCACCCAGGGGCCAGCCAGGGGCCGTAGACGGCGCGCGGCCCCCTGGACTAGTGCGGAGGTCATGGACCTCATTGAGGTTTGGGAGCAGGCCCCCAATGTCCATGATCTCTGCACTAGGAGGAGGAACGCAGCCATCTACGGCTGAATAGCGACTCCCATGGCCCAAAAGGGACACAGGCGCACCCAGGAGCAGGTGCGCCTGAAAGTGAAACAGCTGCGGCAGGGGTACGCCAGGGCCACCAGGGGCGGCGCCGCTGCAGGGGCTGCCACCTGCCCCTACTTCCCCGCCCTCCACCAACTCGTGGGGGACGGGGCGGGGTGGTCCGTGCCAGCCCGGGGGACTGCGAGCCGGGACCAGAGGGCCCTGACCTGGGCGCACCGGAGGGGCCACCTCCAGCTGCTCCAGCAGGGTCATCCAGGGAGACTGTACCGGGTAAGTAGTTTGAATTAAGTAGTTCGGGGGGGGGGAAGTGGGAGGGACACCAGGGACCGTGCGCGTGGGCCATGCCTTCCACGGATCATGCAGACACCTGTGCACGTGCGAGCACGTGCCATGCCACCCTTGGGCAGGTGGCTCCAGCTGCGTGACACCCAGGGGCCATTGCCCAATAGGCACATGCTTGTGCAAAGAGACGTGAAATGCTCCCGACCCCGGGGCAGGACCCAGCAGGATGCTTTCCCTTCACATGTCCCCTCTACACGGAGGCAGGGGACATCGCCCCTTTCCCCCCACCGCCCCGGCCACACTATACATGGCACAGGGACATGGGTGTGGTCTTGGGGCAGCTCCCAGTCCCGGGGAGAGCCAGACATCCTGACCATGGCCTCTGTACAAGCACAGCGGCTGTGACGGTGCAGGACATGGTCACCCTCACGTTGTGGGGTGGGGGAGGGGGCTGGGCATCATCCTCTGCGTCCCCAGGGAGAACTGACCCCTTCTCTTCTGTCTCTACAGCTGCTCCAGCTGCTCGTGCAGGGCGCACCACCCCGCCCGGGACATGCTCCCGCACCCGCGGCCTGCTCCGGACCGCCAGCACAGAGCAGGAGTACAGGGACCAGCACCTTGGGGCCCTGCGAGCCCTGCACCGCACACTGCAGGCCTGGATGCGGGAAGACCTGCAGCTCCGCCACGAGCTGCTGGCTGAGCTCCGAGGGCTGAGCACCAACCTGCAGCTCCTGCTGCAGAGCATGGTGCCCCGTGCTGGTCCTGCGCCTGCTGCTCCCCCAACTGCTGTCCCTCCTCCCACTCCTGCCCCCCTCCCACCTCTTCCTCCTCAACCCCCACAACCTCTTCCTCAATGTCCACACCCCCCACCTCAACCTCCGCACCCTCCACCCCATCCCCCTGGGGACGCCGAGGCCCCCTCCCTCGCCGTGCTGGGAGGCGGTTGGCCCAGCAAGACCCCCACCCCTGATCCTTGAGTTTCCCCAACCCCTCCTTTCCCTTGCTTCCCCCTTTCAGCTCCCTCCTCCTAGTTTCCCCCTCCCCTCTCCCACCCTCTCTCTTCCCCTCTCCCACCTCCTTTTCCCAGTTTCCCTGAGTTTCGTTAAATAAAGAGAGTTTCTAGTTTTGACCACACGTGTCCTTTATTTTGTACATCAATAAGAAGGGGGGCTAGGGAAGGGTAAGTGGAAGGAGGTGAGGGAGGAATGGGGTACGAGCCCCCGATGGGGAGGACTGGGCTGGCTCTGCGGGCTTCTGGGGGTGGAAGCTCTCCTGCAGCCCCTCAATTGCCCCCTCTCCCCAGATGGCAGCCTGCGGCAAGTGCAGCCGGGCTGATGGCCGAGTGGTGTGATGTGCCCAGTGTGGGCACTCCGGGCACTCCAAGCCAGGACTGCTTTGCAAGCGGGGCACCCCTTAGAACTGTCTGTCCAGGGTGGGGGTCGGGTCCCTTTAAGCGCAGCCCTCGGCTAGCCTGAGGCAGCAGCTCCATGCTCTAAGTCCTCCTCTCATGCCCTGCCTGCACTGCTTCCGGCCATCTTTAACCCCGGTTCAGGGTCCACTTAATGTGGACTTGCAAGTTTTTTAGTCTGGATCCGTTAGTTCGAATTAGCTTAGTTCGAATTAACTAAGTTAGTTTGAATTAATGTTGTAGTGTAGACGTACCCTAATAGATTAGTAAGACATGTGGAACTCCTTGCCACTGATATTATTTGAGCAAAGAGCTTACCGGCATAGGCCTCCTGAGACCTTCAATTAGCAGACCTCATTTTCAGTTGCCTACACATTTCCCTAATTTTAACTGTTTGGACCAAAGTGACCCACAATGGGTGCATGCTTCTGGCTGCATTGGTATCTGAACATTTCAAGCAGAAAAGTTCAGCCGACTTCTAGATTTAAGGAGGAAGGAAGATGCCTTGTCCATGGTGGAAACATATTTTATAATTGTTTCAGGGAGGAGCCCTAGCACCCCAGACTTTCCAGCAGCTAAAAATCAGGTAACAGCCCCCCACCTCCCACACCAAGAACAGCCAGAGCCCTGAGAGGCAGGAGGAAGCGCCACAGTAGTGTGGGGTGCAGGACTCTCCCCGCTGGTCCCCACCACCTCCTCACAGACCCACATATGAACAGATGGGCTCACGGACAGACAGACAGATGCACAAATTGTATATTTACACAGAAGTCTCCACCTCAGGCTCCTGCTAAAGTGTACATGAACAGCCCAAAGACAGAAAGGAACAGAAGACTCCTACAATCAAACATGAATTAATAGTTTCCACCCATCTGGGGTTTAGCCAAACAGTCTGGTTACATCTACACTGGTAGCTTCTTGCGCAAGAACTGGTTTGCGGAAGAGCTCTTGTACAAAAAGTCTTCCACAAGAGCGCGTCTACACTGGCATGTGCTTTTGCACAAGAGCATCCATGGCAGTGTGGACGCTCTCTTGCGCAAGAAAGCTCTGATGGCCATTTTAACCATAGGGGCTTCTTGTGCAAGAAATTCATGTTGCCTGTCTACACTGCCCTCTAGTGGAAGAGCTCTTGAGCAAGAGGGCTTATTCCTTGTGGGGAGAGGAATAACTTCCAGAAGGAGCCCTGTTTTACAACGCTGTAAATTTACTAGTGCAAGAAGCGTGTGCAGTGTAGGCAGCCGGCAAGTTCTTGCACAAGAAGCTGCCAGTGTAGACATAGCCTCTGTGTTTTGGCTTCAGACTCTGGGTGCCATTTAGGGTTGCCAGTTACCCGATTTACAGCTGGAAAGGGGACATGGCAATGTGTGTTGAATGGGAGAGACATCAGTTCATTCAATCTCAACAGCCCCTGCTCAGCCAGGATTGTAGGTTCCTTGTCTGGCCGAAGCAGCTCCCGCCCCCGGTAACCGATGGGGTGAGTCAAGGGGAGGAGCGAGCAACGGGGCTGGACAATATGGGAAGAGGTGAAGAAGGGGGCTTTGCATTGAGGGGAAAGGTAGGGCTGGGAGAAGAGTCTGGGAGAAGACGTGGGATGGGGGAGACTTGGGGGAAGAGGAAGGGCAGAGAGCGGGGCCTCAGGCGTCCAGTTACCAGCAACGAGAAAGGGGACAACAATTCCAATTCTAGTAGACGGATTTTGCAGTTTGTCACTTTGACGACGTTCTGGAAGGACGGGAAAGGCTTTGTCGTTCCCCTGTCAGTCATTCGGGGGAGAGGGCTCCGCACGTATTTGCCTCTCTGAATACGGGACAGCTGGTGAAATTAAACATTCCAATTGACAGCAGGTTGACTGAGCCCGTTAGGAAGAAATACACTCTCTCCACGACACGTCTCTGACACGAGGCTGGTGTGGGCGACTGACTCTCTGCCCAGTGCTCTCCACCCTCCATGCCTGTCTGGGGCCCTGGGGCGGACCCCACTCTCCTGAGGCATCATGTGGGGGTGGCACACGGTGTCGTAGGCCGCCTAACCAGATTCTGTGAAGGAAAGGCCAGCAGCAGCCTTTCCGCACTGTGCAGGAGGGAAGGGACAGGATTGGGGATGGGAGGTGGGGATGACTTGGTCCATGTCTTTTCAGAGATCTCTTCCCTCCTCCTCCCCCACCCCCTGTGACTAGAAGCAGTTCGTCCCACCCTGCCCATAGAAAGGCAGCTCACCCCTCCAAGCTGCTGCTGGCCACTGACATATAGACGGTGCATGCTCCTGCCATGAGGGCAGGGGACTGGACCTGACAACCTCTCGAGGTCCCTTCCAGTTCTAATGCTCTATGATTCTATGATTCTATAATCCAGCTGCCTGCTGTTTCCTGGCTAGAGTGTGACAAGAAGGGGCTAATCCCTCAGGCTGCCTTTGCACCAGGGACAGGTGCCCACCCAGCCAGAGACGTGGCTCAGCAGGGGAGCGCACCAAGGGGATAGAACAGCCCCTCCAAAGCCTGGGGGAGGGACTAGGGCAGGCGCAGGGTACGAACAGTATGCTAAGTCCCTTCAGGCTCGGGAGCGAACAGGTTGGAAGTAGCTTCCTTGCCCCACTCCACAGCTTAGCCAAGGGGCAGAGAGGCTTCCTTGGGCCAGCATTTGGGGGGCTTTGACACATGCAGGGCTTGGCTCCTCCTGGCCAACACCTTGGGCCATAGGGTTCTGAGCTTTCCTGGAGGCCAGCCCTGCCAGAGGCAGTGGGGGAAGGATGGAACCAGCTGGATGAGCTGTTGTGAGCTGAATGATTTCACCAGGAGCTGGTTCTCCGCACAGCACCGGAAGTGGGAGGCACTCAGGGGGATATGGAGAAGCAGCAGGGCAGTAGAGGTGACACCTAAGCATCCACCACCTACCCATACTCACCAGCCTCCGGAGAAAGCAGCCAGTGCTCACCAGAAATGGGACAGGGGCACCTGCTGGCCAAGAGGAGACAATCAGCAGGGATGCCACTGTGGATCCAGCAGTGGGAGGGGCTGGCCTTGCACACGGCAGCTTTCCCAACATTGGTCATCCACCCATATCGTCAACCCCTGGACTCCCGCCTCTCACCGCTGGTGGGTGGGTGGCTGATGAGCAAGGATCAGGCCAAAAGTACATCCCACAAGCACTTCTGGGAGGGGAGAGTCAGAAAATATGGGATCAGCTGCACGTTTTAAGAAAAATTAGGGACAGCTGCAGGAAGGCTTAAGTACACAAGAGTCTCTTTAAAAATGGAACTTCGGGTCGCTGGACCTCAGCACCATGTCACCAGCCAACTCTCTCTAGAGCTTGGTTTGAAAACCAGAACGAAGGCAGAACACCTCATTCCCTTTGTGAGTAACAAGCTGGAGCAGCCTGTCCCGGATCTGTCTGGTGCGCACCCCATAGATGATGGGGTTGAGCATGGGGGGCACCAGGAGGTACACGTTGGCAATGAGAACATGGAAATGAAGAGGCACATTCTGTCCAAACCGGTGTGTGAGGAAGGAGAACAGAGCTGGAATGTAAGAGACTGAAATGACACACAGGTGGGAGCTGCAAGTCCCAAAAGTCTTGAGCCGGGCATCCTGGGTGGGGAGGCAGAAGATGGCCCTGAGAATCTGGGTGTAGGACACAGCGATAAAAGACACATCCAGGCAGGTCAAAAAGAACGCCAGAAAGAGTCCGTAGTAACTACTGACACGGATGTCGGCACAGGCCAGCTTCACCACGGCCATGTGCTCGCAGTATGTGTGGGGGATGATGTTGGTTCTGCAATATGGCCACTGCCTCGCCAGAAAGGGATAGGGCAGTAGGAGCAGGCCACCGCGCAGCAATACAGCCAGACCGAGCTTGACCACAACATGGTTCGTCAGGATGGTGGAATGTCTCAGGGGGTGGCAGATGGCCACGTAGCGATCCAACGCCATGGCTACGAAGATACCAGACTCCATCACTGAGAAACAGTGAAGGAAGTACAGCTGGGTGAGGCAGGCACTGAAATCGATCTCTCTGGAATTGAACCAGAAGATGCTCAGCATTTTGGGAAGGGTGGATGTGGACAGGACCAGGTCGGTGATGGCCAGCATGCAGAGGAAATAGTACATGGGCTGGTGGAGGCTTGACTCTGTCTTCACAATGAAGAGGATGGTGATGTTCCCCAAGAGGGCGATGGCATAGATGGTGCAGAAGGGGATGGAGATCCAGACATGAGCTGTCTCCAGACCAGGAATGCCCAGCAGGATGAAGGTGGAGGGGTTGGTGAAATCGGTTCTGTTGGAATCTGACATGGAGCGGGGAGGAAGGTATCCGACTCTGAGGCAAAACGGTGTCTCCTGCATGTGCCGCACATTCCTGAGTCTCTCTACGTTCCCAGGATCTGGAGTGATGGTCACAGCCCCAACACCTGCATAGAGAGACAATGTGAACAGGTGACACGACATGCACGGTCGGAGGCTGTGCTCATGGGGGAAGCAGATTGGTTGCTTATCACCCGAGAAATGACATTTTCATTATTCGGAGAAATGAAGGATGAAAACCTGACCCTCCCAATGCCAGTTCCATATGGTACCTAGTGACTGAATTCTACAGTTTGGTGGGCGACACTTAATAGACACCGGCAGGAAAAAACGAATACAAAGTCCTTGGTGTAGGGGGTTCCCCTTTCACTCAGTTTCTTAGTCTGAGAATGGAGGAAATCTGAAGACAGGTGCCGGGAGAGGGAGGAATAGGACACCGCCTGCTCACTTGTCCAGCTGATCGCTCACAGCAGTGGCCAAACCAAAGACAACGTTCAGATGTTTAAAGAATGGGATGGAGACTGGCCTGCTCCGCACAGGGGCTCAGGTTTGGTTCCCCCGTGTCTATACATGGGAAAACAGATACCAAGGGGGGTTTGGAGTGTGACGGCGCAGTCGGGGTGTCCCCAGCACTGCACCCCCGGAGCAGAAAGAAGAGACGCCACCTGCCAGTAGAATGGAGGGTTTATTGCTTCTCCAGGATACAGCCCAGCATAGCCGTGATGTGTCTACAGGAGTGTAGGCCAGGATGCCTCAGGCCCCTTGAGATGGGATCCCTAGGTCGCTAGATTCCAGCCCCTCCTTGGTCTGTCCCTTTCATGGTTTCTGCCCAAGACTGACTCTTCCCTCAAACACTCACTCCCCTATTCCCCTCGCTGCCCCAACTCGTCTGATCGGTTGGGTCTTTGTCTACGTGACTTAGGCAGCCCCCCTGCTGGGCAGTGCTCTCAGGCAGAGGCCAGTAGGGGTCATCTACAGCCCACAACCCAGGCACCGCAACCAGCAAGGTACGGACACTACATCACAGTGGGAATCCCACATCGCAGCACAGGGGGACCCCGGGATACAGAGCAGACAGCCCCCCGCTACGCCACATGGAGACAGGTTGTGAGAGGGGGGAAGCTGACATATGCTGCCAGCCCGAAAAGTCTGGAATGGTTTTGTTTAGAAAAGTGATAAGAAGTGGGCATATGGGAGGAGACTAAAACAAAGAACGGAACTGATTACATTCAAACTTACAGAGAGAAGACTCATAGAACCAATGAACACTAGGACTGGAAGGGACCTCGAGAGTCATCGAGTCCAGTCCCCTGCCCTCACGGCAGTAATATCCACATATACTGAGTACTTCAGAAGGGCCAGTTCTCCAAAGCTAGGACCAATTATCAGCAGAAACCATTGGGAGGGAATTTTCAGAGAGAAAAAGGAGAAGGCAAATTGGCAGTTCTTTAGTAGGAGTTTATTAAATGACTAAAAAGCTGCGATCCCACCCTCTAGAAAGGCGACAACGTTAGTTCAATCCAAGTTGAATGCAGAGTGAAGGCAGGCCTGTTTTCATTCATGACCTGGAAGGAAATAGAAAACCATGGCGGATAACATTCGAGGTCAACCAGAATGGCTGCAGGAGGTACCAGAGCAGGCACCGACTGCTCTGATGCCTCATGGGAGCCTGTTCCAGGCCAAAAAAAAAATAGTACAGACAAATGCTAAGTTATCCTTCTGGACAGGGGTCTGCAGATTTTGGCCCTGGATAAGAGATGGCAACGACCCTGAGGACGCCTGAGGGAGCAGTGCAGACAGCCAGCTCGTGGTGAGCTCCCTGTGTCAGGCCGCTACTGGAATCTTTGGATGAATAAGCGGAGTTGTGGTGGGATGGAGCAGGGGAGGGGTTTCCCCTTGGACATGGCGTGGGGGGGAGGCTCTGGCTGCATGCAGCCCCACGGCCCACATTTCCAAAAGGGTGTTAAAAGGTGGAGATGGTAGAGGAGAGGCATGAAAACGCCTGGAGACCGGAGACAATGCCCGAGCGTGAGAGACTTAAAGACTTAGTCCAGTGTCTTACCTACGAGTCAAACAAGCAAGATTCCCTGGGGATAAAAGCGTGGCTGCTCGCAAGCTCGGGAACCTAGCAGAGAAAGGCAGAGCGATGCAGGATGGCTGGGAGCTGTAGCCAGGCAAATCTCAGATGGAAATAATGAAGAAATGTTCAGCACCCAGGGCGATGAACCATTTGGACCCACTGAGAGGGGACGTGGGGTGTTCTCCAGCTCCCCATGTCAGCAGATCCAGACTGGATGCTTTTGGGGAAGACCTGCCCGAGGGCATGTCCACAAGAAAACACTCTAGCAACCCTGTCCTGAAGTTTCAGTTGATGTAATTCTGCTACATGGGTGGTGGGCGGTTGGCCGATGGGAAGTGTTCTTGTGGTGACCTCGTGCTGGGGTTCGGATGATAGAGCTACCTCTCTCTGGGGGGTGGAGTCTGCAAAGAAATGCAGGTTTTGGTTGCATTAACCAGAAACTCGGGGGTGCAAGTACTGCTCTGCTCAGGCCTCTGCGGGAGAATTGATCCTGATCATGGTCAGCTACACTCAGAAGGCTGGAGAGAAAGTGGAAAGGATCCCGAGGTGAGAGACACGGATGATCCACGGGATGGAACGCCGGCCGTGCAAGCCAAGTCTAAAGGAACTGGGTATGGCGACTTAGTCCAAATGGAGATTGACGGTGGCTGCAACAGTGCTCTTAAAATACTCGAAAAGCCCCGGGAAAGGGGTGAGGACGGCTTGTTCTCTGTCACCCGGAAGACAGGACAAGGGGTGATGGTTTCAAACGGCAGCCTCGCAGAGAGGGGGAGTGGATGAGGTGCCTTGGGATGTTCTGAGGCGGCCAAAGAGCCACCTCCCTGAGCGAGTTCGGACAGAGCCCTGTGGGCCCTTCTCATCCTGTGGCGCCATGATTCCAGGGTGAGAGTCCTAGTGTGGACCACGTCTCCGTCTTTGGGCTCAGTTTGGGGATCGCTGGGTGAAATGCAATGGCCTGCCCCATGCCAAACTTCATACTGGATGATCTATAGCTCCCTTCCGGTCCTACACCTTGAATTAGAGAGCCTTGTTGTAATGTGCTCTTAAGGGTGCCAAATTGTATTTGTTTGTCCTGAAATGTCCCACACTGGGCGTCTGCTTCTAGCTGAACGAATCTCTCTAAGTTTCTGTCACAAGAGTTCAGCCGGCTCCTCGGCCAACGCGAGTTGAGAAGAGGTCTTGCCCTTGTAGAGAAAATCTTGCAGTGACTCACTCCAGTGAGGATCACTAGACCTTCCCTGCGTCGGAGCAGAAACCAGTCTGGGGACAGCCCTCCCAGGAACGGGCAGAGCCCTAAGAAGCCAGAGGAGGGGCTGATGGAGTCTGGGCAGGAACACGCAGCTTGGTCCTCAGGGCTTCACTCAGGCTAGGGCTAGACTACTGTTGGAAAAAGCTACGTGCCAGGGCTTCAGGGTCTGGCGTTGCATTAGACATCGACCCACATCTTCCCTGCTGAAGGACCCACTGTGCCACTGGAATGCAGCCTCCCTGGCATGGGAGTGAGGGGGAAGCGGTGGGGACTGAACTAACGACAGTGGTCTGTGACACTGGAGCAAAATCACCCCCTGGGCCAAGGGCCGTGGTGTGTGTAATGGCCGTGTGGAGCAGAAAGGAGCACGGACCGACTCTCTGTCCTTTCATGGCCATGCTGCACCGAGCTGATTGAGCAGGGGAGCTCCTCAGCTAGATACGGGTACCTGTGATTTCTGACCGAAGCGTCTTCCCTGGGAACCCCCTCAGGCAGCCATGTCCCGCACCTCTCTCAGCCCAGTGCCTGCAGCAGCGTCCTGCACCGAGAGCCAGCACAGGGCTGGGCACCGTCTATAACCCATCTCTAAGCCGTCCCAGTGGGGTTCTCAACTTCTAAGGAAGAAGTAGCATCTGGCTGTAACCAGGCTGGAGACTGGCCTGTCTGCACCTCTGGGATATTTATGCAGCTTTAGGAGTAAACAGCAATTTAGGGACCTTCCAAAGGGAGCTGAGAACTCTTGGGCTCTGGGCTGAGTCAGGGAAGTATTGGCTTCTCTGCACATTTGTGTGTATTTTAAAATAATAATTGATTAGTTAGAAAACTAGGGATAATGCCTAGATCGCCGTACTCTCTGATACTCTTTAAATGCCCAGGCAGGACAGGTGGATAATAGGCAGACAGCTGAGGAAAGAGATGTCTGGAGGGAGACACACACTCTACATGCGTACGGAGCTATCGCTAAAGGATTAGAGATCAGTAATTCTCATCAGTAACTACCTTAGCGCTCATCTGAGGAAGAGGGTTTTGCCCAGAAAAACTGTCTACAGTAGGAAGTTATTTCAAAATAACCCCTTATATTTTGAAATAGTAAGTGGAGCGTTCCCTCTACCAAGTCCATTATTTCAAAATAACGAGATCGGTACTTGAAATCTGAACACCTCCTTTCTTTGGGGAATAACACTTATTTTGAATGAATTATTTCAAAATAGCCGGGCTATGTTTAGACTGGCATGATTTTCTGGAAATGCTTTTAACGGAAAAGTTTTCCGTTAAAAGCGTTTTCGGAAAAGAGTATCTAGATTGGCATGGACGCTTTTCCGCAAAAGTACTTTTTGCAGAAAAGCGTCCATGGCCAATCTAGACGTGCTTTTGCGCAATAAAGCCCCAATCGCCATTTTCGCGATTGGGGCTTTTTTGCGGAAAACAGATGTCAGCTGTCTACACTGGCCCTTTTGCGCAAAAGTTTTGCGCAAAAGGGACTTTTGCCCAAACGGGAGCAGCATAGTATTTCCATAAGAAGCACTGATTTCTTACAGTAGGAAGTCACTGCTTTTGCGGAAATTCAAGCGGCCAGTGTAGACAGCTGGCAAGTTTTTCCGGAAAAGCAGCTGATTTTCTGGAAAAACTGGCCAATCTAGACACAGCCCAGTTGTGTGGACGCTCCACTGCTGCTGTTGTGAAATAACTACACCCCAGAGTCATTCAAAGTCATTACTCCCTAGTGCTTCCAGGGGCGCTAAGTTGAGGTAGCGCGTCCAAAATAACAGAGCCTGCCTTGGACTAATTTTAAGGGTTCCCCATACTGGGAACATGCTAGTTCAATTTTGTTATTGAAGAAGTTATTGTTTCAAATTTAGTTATTTTGAAATAATTTCCTGGTGTAAACACACCCCACGGTGCCACAGGACTACTCATATCTGTGCATCAACCTTGCACTGATGGATCTTGAAAACAGCTAGCAAAGGAAAGTGGCTTTGGACATAACCCTATAATACAGATAGGCACAGGGAGACATGACTCGACCAAGGTCACATGGGGTGTGTTTATACAGCACCCTTACCTTGAAATACGCTACGCAAGTTGCGCTACACAAACGGCATAGCTTGTTTCAAGGTTATTTTGAAATAAACCGCTATTTCAACAAATCCCTTAACCCATGTGGAATGAGGGTTGCAGGGATGCTGGAATAGTTCTCCCATTATTTCAAAATATATTTTGAAATAACGAGCATGTTTAAAGACGCATGATAGCTATTTCGGGAGACCAGAGGTATCCCAAAATAGCTCCACTGTGTAGACGTAGCCATGGAGAATGAGGATAACAGACAGAACCTGGGATTCCTGAGGTCCCTCCCATAGTCATGCTAGCTCTGTTACACCTGGAGGGAAAAGGACTCCTCTTTCCATAGGGCTTGTTCATTGGATGGAGTGCAGAAGAAAGGCTGGAAGGCAGAGCATTAGCTTTCACCACCCATTCGAAGTGAGTAGTATTCATGGCCTACCATCATCAAACAAACACCGGCCCACCCCTGGCCTCTCAGGACCCGCCCATCAGTCACCCTAAATCCTGCACCCTGGGAGTATTTTTTTCAGGTCAAGATGGACACATGACTGGAAGCAAAGAGTGTATGTCACGCCTCGAAGAACTCCTCCCATTGCCTTCTACCATTATATACTCTTTTAGCAAGCTACGGGCTGTCCTGAATGTAGATTTGACCAATAAAGGGTGTTCCCAGGCTGGGAAGATTGGTCAAAAAATGGATCATGTGACTGCTCTAAAGATTCCACTCATCACTCTAAAAATTTGGGATGAGTTTGGCTCCCAGTAGGATCAGCCTAAGAGCAGGTTTGACCAAAGTGGGTAGGTTCTTCCATAGTATGATTTAGGTAATAGAGGGTCATGTGACCCGTATAAGAGCTCTGCCCTACTGCCCTCTATCAATCAGATGACAGCACTTCCCATAGAAGTCCCAGTGCCATGTGGAAGATGCCATCTCATTCCAAGTATGCATATTTTAGAAATCATGGGACTCCTGATCGGAAACATGGACTCCTTGACTACCACCAAGAGAACATCAGACTTCGTTTTAGCTCTGAGGGATTTGAACCGACAGATGCTACATCTGTGTCAGTTCACAGGAGAAGGCAGGTGCGGCTGAGAGATGGGTTTTGCGCAACCCTTGCTGGAGGCACCAGATCCAAATCCCCAAACCCAATCGCACTGATGAACATGGTGGCCTCTTCTCATCAGGACCAGGAAGGCGCCCGTTGCTGTTGGGAAGCACCTGAGGACAATGACCGACTAAGGGGTGATGGTCAGGGATAGGGTGTAATAGGCATTATGAACCAACCCATGTTTGCAATGGTCTAAAAATAAGCACTGTTCCTTTCTGAACATCTCCCAACAGATCTCTTAAGGATGACTTTCTAGAGGAACCAGATGCTTGGACAGTGTGGGTACATCTAAACTACATGGCTCTGTCGACGGAGCCATGTAGATTTGTTTATTTGGCAAAGGGAAATGAAGTCGCTATTTAAATAATCGCGGCTTCATTTAAATTTACATGGCTGTCGTGCTGATCAGCTGTTTGTCGGCTCAGCGCGCTAGTCTGGACGCTCCCCTGTCGAAATGAAAGCCTTTTATCGACATCCCCGTAAACCTCATCCTACGAGGCATAAGGGGGATGTCGATAAAAGGCTTTCAGGTCAGTGCGGAGCGTCCAGACTAGCGCACTGAGCCGACAAACAGCTGATCAGCTGTTTGTCAGCTCAGCGCAGCAGCCATGTTTTGCCCACGAATGCTCCTACACTTCAGTTAGTCTATAAGGTGCCACTGGACTCCAGGTCAGACAGTGAAAATGAACTGAGCCTGCCTTGTTTTGGAGTAATCCTGATACCGATCATGGACGAGGATGCCAAGGAGCAGTGCTCAAAGGAGTTTAGGTGAAGGTTTGGCGTGGAAAGAACTGGGCCAGTGCACACATACAAAAGTCAAGCATTCGGTGGTATGTGTTGCTGTTTCAGCTGTCGGTAACCACTGTCTTCAGGAAAAGTTTTCTAAGGATTGTGAGGGCTGCGTCACAACGGCACAGTGACTAGGGTGTCAAAATATGTTAACTGCAAGCTGCAGGACCCGTGCTTTGTCCTGTGTTTGAAAGCTTATCAAATGCTGTCATTGCCATAGGTCAGGCTGCACAATGTCTGGGCATAACTCGAGAACATTTCATGTCAGGGCTGACTTTGGAAAATGCAGCACAATTTGTTCAAAACCCTGACAGCATTTTAAAGAAAACGACCAAACCAGAAGATGCCTGCTTGTATCGTTATATGGAATCTCTGGTCCACCCAAAAAGTTACAGGGCCTGGCTTAAGAAAAGGCTATTTGTAAGAAATTTAACAGGATTAAGTTAGAGAATCATAGAATCATAGAACAGGAAGGAACTTGGAGAGGTCATCAGGTCCAGTCTCCTGCACACATGGCAGGACCAAGCACCATCTAGACCGGGGTGGGGGAGCTATTGCCTGACAAAACACGTTCTGAATCATATGCATCGTGCTCAGGTTCCTGGGATGCACTTTCGTGGTGAAGCTTTCTCAGGTCCATTGCTTTCACAAGCAGAGTTCATCCGATTGTCTATGATAATCGTACTTACTTTTTTGGCAGGAAACTGCCTTTGTCAGAAGCACGGGGCAGTCCCGCCCCGAAGTTGAGAAAGGGATATTTCTTGAGTAGAACCTTCTAGAGGGTTTGGCCAGCAACTGTAACACCACACAGTGTTCTCAGGCATAACGGACCATCTGAGCTCAGCATTATCCAACACATTCTTTTATGAATAACTCTTCCCCACAGTTGCTAGGCCCAGAGAGAATTAGGGTACGTCTACACTACAGCGCTAGTTCGAACTAACTTAGTTCGAATTAGTTAATTCGAACTAAGCTAGTTCGAACTAACGCATCTAGAACTAAAAACTAGTTCGAACTAGCGTTTTGCTAGTTCGAACTAGTAAGTCCACATTGAGTGGACTCTGAACAGGGCTTAATGATGGCCGGAAGCAGTGCCAGCAGGGCATAAAAGGAGGACTTAGAGCATGGAGATACTGTCTCAGGCTAGCCGAGGGCTGCGCTTAAAGGGTCCCGACCTCCACCCCGGACACACAGTTCTAAGGGGTGCCCCGCTTGCAAAGAAGTTCTGGCTTGGAGTGCCCTGAGTGCCCACACTGGGCACATCACACCACTCGGCCATCAGCCCGGCTGCACTTGCCGCAGGCTGCCATCTGGGGAGAGGGAGTAATTGGGGGGCTGCAGGAGAGCTTCCACCCCCAGAAGCCCGCAGAGCCAGCCCAGTCCTCCCCATCGGGGGCTCGTACCCCATTCCTCCCTCACCTCCTTCCACTTGCCCTTCCCTAGCCCCCCTTCTTCTTGATGTACAAAATAAAGATAACGTTTCTTCCAACATTGACTCTGTCTTTATTGAAAAAAACTGGGGGAGACTGGGAAAAGGAGGTGGGAGAGGGGAAGAGAAAGGCTGGGAGAGGGGAGGGCAACTAACATGATCAGGGGTTGGGAACAGGTCCCAGATGAAGAGAGGCTACAGAGACTGGGACTGTTCAGCTTAGAAAAGAGGAGACGGAGGGGGGACAGGATAGAGGTCTGTAAAAGCAGGGGTTGGGTGGAGAGGGTGCATTCAGAAAAGTTCTTCCTGAGTTCCCATAAAGAAGGACTAGAGGACACCAAAGGAAAGGAATGGGTATCAGGCTTGAAACTAGTAAGAGAAAGTTGTTCTTGACAAAGCAAATAGTTAACCTGTGGAACTCCTTGCTGCAGGAGGCTGTGAAGGCTACAACTAGAACAGAGTTTAAAGGGAAGTGAGATCAAGTCATGGAGGTTGGGTCCATGGAGTCCTATTAGCCAGAGGGTAGGAGTGGTGTCCCTGCCCAAAGTTTGTGGAAGGCTGGAGAGGGATGGCACGAGACAAATGGCTTGGTCATTGTCTTCGGTCCATCCCCTCCAGGGTCCCTAGGGTTGGCCGCTGTGGGCAGACAGGCTACTGGGCTAGATGGACCTTTGGTCTGACCCAGGACGGCCATTGTAAGCTCAGGGCTCAGTGTCGGGGGTCTCAGTGGACCCCCTTGATTTTCATGCACACCTGGTCCTGGGTGGCCAGGCTGGCAGCTCTCCTGCCCTAGACGGCCACTTTCCTGTGCCTAGTGCGGAGATCATGGACGAGGTCCACGATGTCCGCACTAGCCCAGGAAGGTGCCCGCCTCTTGCGGTCCAGGGCAAGCTCCCGGGAGCCGCCAGCCTGGTCCCAGCAAGAGGGGGTGGGCTGGGGGGCATCGGGTGGGTGGCTCTGTGCCGTGCCAGGTGCAGGGTCTGCTAGCTGGGTGCTGGCAGGCTTGCACCTGGCACGGGCACCGTAGCCAGCCCGTGCCCCTTTAAGGGGTCCGGGGCCGGGAGGGGGGCATAGAGTTTCCCTGGTGTTGGCCAGAGTGGCCACCAGGGAAACCTGGGGAGGGCTAGCCTCCCACTAGTTCGAACTAAAGGGCTACACAGCCCTTAGTTCGAACTAGCTAGTTCGAACTAGGCGTTAGTCCTCGTAAAATGAGGTTTACCTAGTTCGAACTAAGCGCTCCGCTAGTTCGATTCAAATTCGAATTAGCGGAGCGCTAGTGTAGCGCATAGGAAAGTTAGTTCGAACTAACGTCCGTTAGTTCGAACTAACTTTCTAGTGTAGACATACCCTTAGAGAGAAGGGGTGTTTCCACTTCCTAGCCATTTTCAAAAGCCAGGGGTCAGAGTTTTAAACTCTTCTCCGAGGACCCACTTGGCCACAACTTTCTGAGCCTGAGTCTCTATTTGGTACTGATTTCTGTTCATTGTGATCGAGGGCTGCTGCACCTCCACTTTTTTGGGGGGTGTTCTCTCCCAGGTCCATGGAATAGCCCAGGGCCAGTTCTTTCAAACTGTAAAGACTGACCTTTTCCCTACATTCAGGGCCATCTCTTAGTCTTTCATACAGGCCTTTTCTCCTCACAGCTTGTACCCGATTTTTGAGATGTCGATTGTGAGGTCCCCAAATTATCTCCTCAACGGAGGATTCCGCCTCCCCCCCTTTTCAGTGTCATGATGCAGGCAGCGTTCCGGAGCCGGGATGTCAGACTGTCTGTTTCTAAGTGTGTGTATGTGGTGGGGAAACACGTTAGGAGGGTGTTGGCCAGTTGGCCTTGGACTTTCCCTTTGATCCCTGCCCACAGCAAAGGGGCTTTCTCCATTACCCTTTCCTAGAGTGATGTGAGCTCTGCATTCTGGGCTAAGCTTAGGAGGAAGAGCTGGTGTCTGTTCTCTGTCCTCTGCAGAGCTGGTGGGCTGGGCAATGCATTCAGACTGGCTGGGTTTTCACCGGAGCAAGATGGGAGAGCTCTGGGTTCTCAGGCTGAGGAGCCAAGAGCATTTTCCCTATAGCCCCACAACACTGGCTTCTGAGCCAGCTGGCCACAGTATTTATGATCACAGCTGTGGATGTCGGTGTGAGGGCAGCTTGTATGGCTCCACAGCCCATCGTGTCGCTGTGCAAGAGGGAACCAGGTTGGTTAGTCTGAAGGCTGCGCTGCACCTAATCCCAGGTGTCTCTCAAGGGGAACCCACCACCCACCAGATGATCCACAGAGTGATGGGGGAGCAACGGAGCAAATGAGAGTGGGAGGCCAGGGGGGAAAAGGCTGGAGGCTTCATGGGAAGATTTGCAGTAGAGGTGGGGCCTTAGGAGAACAGGACGGGGAGGGTGTGACGTAGTGGGGGTACCTGGCTGGTTTCTATGCTGCTGGCTCTGGGGTAACCCCCACTGGCTGCCATGGGTACCACGACCCAGCAAAACAGGATGAGTCACTATGCAAACCAGTGGCCAGACACCCCCCATGGAGAGGAACAAAGGAAGGTGGAATGCTACCCTGGCTGGGGGGCAGGGCTGGAAGGGGGTGAGTGAGTTGCTGGCTGGAAGCATGGAGGAGACAGCCTAGGGAAGGGGACTGGAGTTTAGGGGCCCAGTCTCCCCCCAACTCAAGGGGGCCTGAGGCATCCTAGCCCAGCTCTGGGACCAGATTACATCTGTGCTGTGCTGTATCCTGGAGAGGCAATAAACTTCCTCTATTCCACCAACTGGTGTGGTCTGTTTGTGCCATTTCGGGGTGCAGGAGACGGGGGACCCCCAACGCACCGTCACAGAGGGGCAGGGCGTTGGGTGTCCGTTGCAATGACAAATACAATAAGAAAGGGGGAAATCGACGTCTGATGGAGCGGTACACAGACAGATTCACCAGAATGTGACAATCGGGAAGCACAATAAAGCCAGGAAAGGATTTAATTTGTCTTTGGCTGGCCCGTCAGTGACTCAGAGAAGAGGCCCAGCAACATGTCACCCACCAGAGTTACATGAGGCTTGATCCAAGAGCCAGAGCTTCAGGAGAAAACTTTAGGTCCTTTATGCAGAAGTAGCTGGAGCAGCCTGGTCCGGATCTGCTTGGTCCTCACCCCGTAGATGATGGGGTTTAGCATGGGGGGCACCAGGAGGTACACGTTGGCAATGAAAATGAGGAAATAAAGGGGCAAATCTAGGACAAATCGGGCCATGAGGGAGGAGAACAGAGTTGGGATGTAAAAGGCTAAGATGACACAGAGGTGGGAGCTGCAGGTCCCAAAAGTCTTGATTCGGGCGTCCTTGGTGGGGAGGCGGAAGATGGCCCTGAGGATCTGGGTGTAGGACAGAGCGATAAAAGACACATCCAGACTGATCCCAGAGAGCAGCACAAAGAGGCCGTAGTATCTACTGATGCGGATGTCGGCACAGGCCAGGCTCACCACGGCCATGTGCTCACAGTGCGTGTAGGGGATCATGTTGGTTCTGCAATACGGCCACTGCCTGGCCAGGATGGGGTAGGGCAGTGCGAGCACGGCACCCCGCATCACCATGGCCAGGCCTATCTTGGTTACAACATGGTTCGTCAGGATGGTGGAATGTCTCAGGGGGTGGCAGATGGCCACGTAGCGATCCAACGCCATGGCCACATACAGCCCAGACTCAGTTGCTGTGAAGCAGTGAACAAAGTACAGCTGGATGAGGCAGGCACTGAAATTGATCTCCCTGGCATTGAACCAGAAATTGCTCAGCATCTTGGGCAGGGTGGATGTGGACAGGACCAGGTCGGTGACAGCCAGCATGCAGAGGAAATAGTACATGGGCTCATGGAGGCTCGGCTCCGTCTTCACCATAAACATGATGGTGAAGTTCCCCAATAGAACTAGGATGTACATGACACAGAAGGGGATGGAGATCCAGACATGGGCCCTCTCCAGGCCAGGGATGCCCAGCAGGATGAAGGTGGAGGGATTGGAGAAGTGAGTTGTGTTGGAGTCTGACATGGTCTATGGGAGAAGGTGTCCAACTCTCAAGCAGAACGGTGTCTCTTGCGTATACTGGTCATTCCCCTGACTTTATGGCTGTGCCCAGAATTCACAATGCTGGCTGCAGTACCAATGCCTGGAGGGATAGACAATGACAATATGAGACACACATGCCCTGCTAGAGGCTGTTCTCGGGGGCAAAGCAGATCGGTCGCTCTTCACACACACACACAACATTTTCCTTATGCAGAGAAATGAATTATGAACAACCGACCCTCCGGATGCCAGCGGTGTCCCTGGGTCTGTCATCTCCATACATCATTTTGTGAGAAACCGTAATAGGCACCAGCAGGAACTACAGCCCAGGGAAAGGCCTGGCCCTCGCTGAAAGCAACACCCAGGGGACACCTGCTCCTTGAACTATGGCCCAAGCACAGACCATGGTTGGACACCTACGGAATGAGACAGAGAGTAACCTGCTCTGGCCACGCCCTCGGGTCTGGTCGCCCAGTGGCTGTGCAGGACACAACAGACAGAAAAGGTGTTTCTGAGACAGGCTGCAAGGTTGGGGGGTAGGGGGGGATGGGGGGGCTGTTCTAAGGGAGTGGGAGGAAAGTCTGTAACTGGTTAGTTCAGAGACGAGACACACAAGGGGGCACTTGATAAAGGAGAGGAAGCTAATGGAGCTGATAACCCACAAAAGGAAAACAGCAAAGATTTCCTGACTCGTACCATCTATTGGCAGTGCTGGAAAAGGGCTAATTCCCGAAAGCTGAGGCAAGTTATCCGCAAAACTCTTTGGCTGGAGAATTCCATGGCCAAGGGAGGGCAGCTGTGAGCGGGGAAGAGCAATCCATGGCACTGGGAGAAAAGGAAAAGAAATGCCAGAGACTGAGACGGGACCTGACAGGGATCTCGTCCCCTCACCTGAGTCTCTTTGATTCTGCACTACAATATCCTGGTGTAAACCAGGCCTTAGTGACACACAGGTCCTGGGGCTTATATGTGGAGTCAGCGGGTGAAAATGGAACGGCCTGTGTTGTGTGGGAGGTCAGACTCACTGATCAAACCATCCCTTCTGGGCACAAGCTCCATGAATCTGTCGAAAAAGTATTCAGTCAGTTTCTGTTAACTGTGTCTCATCGCATGTAGCACCAAGAAAGGGGAATTTCTTACACAATCCACATTTGGCCCGTGGAACTCCCTGCCACAGAAATCATTTGGACGAAGAGATTTTCTGAATGGGATTCAAAGGTAGGCTGGCCATTGTAGTTGGTGCGGGTGGCACCATTTTTTGTTCAGGCTGACACCTTCAATTTTCCCAGCTTAATGGGTTGGGAGTGAAATTTCCCATGCTGGGTGTCTGCTCCTGGCTGAATAGTTTTACACAAGTTTCCGGCCTAACAATTCAGCCAACTACTTGAATGAAAGTGGGAGAAAATATGTCTTGACCATATGTAACAAGCAGGTAATGTTGTACATGAGGGCTGCGTCTACACTGACATGATTTTGCACAAATACTTTTAACGGAAAAGTTTTTCTGTTAAAAGTATTTGCGCAATAGAGCATCTATACTGGCATGTGCCTTTGCGCAAAAGATGTGCTTTTGCGCAAAAGCATCCGTGCCAGTGTAGACGCTCTCTTGTGCAAGAAAGCGCCAAAGGCCATTTTAGCCATCGGGTTTTCTTGTGCAAGAAATTGATGTTACCTGTCTACACTGGCTTCTTGCTCAAGAAGCACTGATTTCATACAGTAGAACATCGGTGTTCTTGCGCAAATACTCGCGGACAGTGTAGACAGGCGGCAAGATTTTGCGCAAAATCTTGCCAGTGTAGACACAGCCGAGTAGTGTGTGTGCACCTCAGTTTCCCTGTCTGCTTCCTGTTTAACAAGTTGAGGAGGGAGGGTTTGTTGCTATGCAGAACCAGGTGTGACCTCCCCTAGTAGGCAGGACACTTGGATAATGGCCTGGAGATATGGGGTAACCTAGCGACCAGTAACCTGGAGACTTGAGTGGAGCAGCGCAGGTTGGAAGGCGGCAAGTTCTGGGGAGTGGGAGGAAAATGGCCCAAGGAGAGAGGACCCTGCTGACCTGACCAGCCAGTGCCAGCCAGAGAGGAACAAGGGAGGGAGCAGAGAGAGCCCCAGGGATGGAGGAAAGGGGACACACAGAAGGAGTGTTGGGTCTGGTGATAGAAGAACAGTCTGGAGAACACCACTGAATTACTCCCTCGGAGCGCGGAGGCCTCGCAGGTCCAGAGTGAGGTGACTCCCGGAGGGGGACCGTGGTAAAAGATGGGCATACAAAAGGTTCAGAGACATGAAGTTCCCGGAAGTAGAGATCCTTAGCCCCAGGAGAGAGCGGATGCCCTCCATGCTTTCTATCAGAGAAACGTCAGGTAAAAGCCTCCCCCCACCAAGTCGCCAATTCACAGCCAGAGACCTGAGGTTCAGGAGCAGGAGGGGAACATTTCTGGGCATGAACACACGGTGGCTTCTCAGATCTAGGGTCGGTTTTAGTCCAGGGGAGCTGGGCCTCACTGGGGCCTGAGCAGAGTCCGGGCCAAGATCTATGAGCTGGGCATTTTCCTGTACTTCTACAGGCACCTTTCAACCCGACAGAGCCCCTGGGCCACTGCAGTGCGGCCACTTCGGGGCTGGAGGCTTCAGCCGGGCTGGGCTGGGGTGCACCGAAATGAGGGACATTTTGACCCATGAAACTGGAGGGACATTTTGACCCACTCCTAGCGCAAGGGCCCTGGGCTGTTCAATGGTCGTGCAGAGCGCAAAGGGCCCAGACCGACTCTGCCCCTCACACCCACGCTGCCCTGGGGCTGTGCAGCAGGGGAGCCCTTCAGGAAGAGCTGGTACCTGTGAGTGCTGAGAGGGACGTGTCTTCCCTGGAACCCCCCTCAGGCAGCCGCGTCCCCACCTCTCTCAGCCCAGCGTCTGCAGCAGCGACCGGGCCAAGAGCCGGCACAGGGCTGGGCACTGGTTATAACCCAGCTCTGGGCCGTCCCGGGGGGGTTTGCTCTGTCTTGGGGAAGAGGCAGCATCGGAGTGTAAACAGGCTGGAGAGGAGCCTGTCCGCACTTCTCTGCAATTTCTCCATCTTTAGGAGTAAACAGCCATTAAAGCCCTTCCCATGGGAGATGAGGCCCTTTGGGCTCTGGGCTGAGCCAGGGAGAAATTGGCTGCTTTGTGTGTTTGTGTCTATTTAACAATTAAAGTTGATTGGGAAGCAAATGAGGGTTAACACCAACGTAACCCACACAGCTCCTGGGTGTGGGGCACTGTCCCATGGAGTGGCACTTACACCTCTCACAGAGAGACCGAGTGAGTTTGCTTCAGGGCCTTAGTTGAGCACTGGCTGGCTTTCAGCTAATGCAACAGTGAGTGGCTCATGCCCTAAGCTTCAAAAGTCCCAGGTTTGGTTCTCCTGTCGGCGTGACACCTACGTTTCCATGGGTCTGGTGCATTGTAAGTGCCCAGGAGGGATGAGTCAACGGCTCCCGGACAGACCTGGGTACAGATGCCTGAGGGGAGACACAAACACTATTTTGATTGTGCAAAAGCGGCGAGGAGTCCTGTGGTACCTTATAGACTAACCGGAGTGTCGGAGCATGTAGTGGAAATTCCAGAGGCAGGTATAAATATACAAGCATAAGAAAAGAGTTCCAATCAAGAGTAAGGGTAGAGATAACGAGGTCAATTCAGTCAGGGACCTGGCCCTCATCCTCCTTGTCTGAACTGACCTCATTATATCCTGCCTTACTCTTGACTGGAACTCTTTTCTTATGCCTGCATATTTATACCTGCCCCTGGAATTTCCACTTCATGCATCTGACGAAGTGTGTCTTTGCCCACTTAAGCTCCAATACATCTGTTAGGCTGTGTCTAGACTGCACCCATTTTGCGGAAAAGGGATGCAGATTAGACATAGCGCAATTGCAAATGAAGCGGGGATATGATTGCACTCTTTAAATATATTAGAGGGATAAATACCAGGGAGGGAGAGGAATTATTTAAGCTTAATACCAACGTGGACACAAGAACAAATGGATATAAGCTGGCTAGTAGGAAGTTTAGACTTGAGATTAGATGAAGGTTTCTAACCATTAGAGAAGCAAAATGCAGGACTATGTAGCACTTTAATGACTAACAAGATGGTTTATTAGGTGATGAGCTTTCGTGGGCCAGACCCACTTCCTCAGATCAAATAGTGGAAGAAAATAGTCACAACCATATATACCAAAGGATACAATTTAAAAAATGAACAGATATGAAAAGGACAAATCACATTTCAGAACAGAAGGAGGATGCAGGGGTGGGAGGGAAGGAAAGTAAATGTCTGTGAGCTAATGGTATTAGAGGTGATAATTGGGGAAGCTATCTTTGTAATGGGTAAGGTAGTTGGTGTCTTTGTTCAATCCACCCTGGAGAGTGTCGAATTTTAGCATGAATGCCAGTTCAGAGGATTCCCTTTCAAGTGCAGATGTAAAAGGTCTTTGTAGCAGAATTCAGGTAGTTAAGTCATTGAGACAATGTCCTTTCTGGTTGAAATGGCAAGAAACTGTTTTTTCTTTGTGATCCTGTCTAATATCTGTTTTGTGGGCATTAATCCTTTGGCGAAGTGTCTGAGACGTTTGTACAATGTAAATAGCGGACGGACACTTTCGGCACATGATAGCATAGATTATATTTCTGGATGCGCAGGAATATGTGTTCTTGATCTTATAACTCCCTTGGTTAGGTCCAATAATGGTATCAGCAGAGTGAATATGTGGACAAAGCTGGCAACGGGGTTTGTTGCAAGGGAAGGTACCAGGGTTGGTATTAGTGTGGTATGTCCTGTGGTTGTTGGTAAGAATCATCTTGAGGTTAGGTGGTTGTCTATAGCAGACTATGGTCTGTCTCCCAGAGCCTCTTGGAGTATGGTATCCTGTTCCATTATAGGCTGTAGTTTATTGATAATGTGTTGGACAGGTTTAAGTTGGGGGTTGTAGGTGATGACAAGTGGTGTTCTATTGTTGGTTTTCTTGGGTCTGTCTTGTAGTAGATGGTTTCTAGGTATTCGTCTGGCTCTTTCAATTTGCTTTTTTATTTCTCCGGGTGGGTAGTTGAGATTTATAAATGCTTGGTAGAGATCTTGAAGTTTCTGGTCTCTGTCAGTGGGATTAGAGCAGATGTGGTTGTATCGAAGGGCTTGGCTATAGACGATGGATCGTATGGTGTGTTCTGGATGGGAGCTGGAAGCATGTAGGTAACTGTATGAGTCAGTGGGTTTTCTGTAGAGGGTGGTGTCTAATTTTCCATTGTTGATTTGTACTGTGGTGTCCAGGAAATGGACCTCCCGTGTAGAATGATCCAGGCTGAGGTTGATGGTGGGGTGTAGGTTGTTGAAATCTCTGTGGAATATCTCCAGTGTTTCTTGGCCATGCGTCCAGATCATAAAGATGTCATCGATGTAGCATAAGTAGAGAAGAGGTAAAAGGGGACGGGAGTTGAGGAAACATTGTTCTAGGTCAGCCATAAACATGTTAGCATACTGTGGGGCCATGCATGTACCCATGGCTGTGCCGCTGATCTGGAGGTATAAGTTGTTCTCAAACTGGAAATAATTGTGGGTGAGAACAAAGTTACATAGGTTACATACAAAGTTACATACGGCTACATTTCTATTACTAACCATTAGAGGAGTGAGGTTCTGGAACGGCCTTCCAAGGGAAGTAGTGGGGGAAAAATATCTATCTGGCTTCAAGATTAAACTGGATGGGTTTATGAAGGGGATGGTTTGATGAGATAACATGATCTTGGTAACTAATTGACCATTCATTATCAGAGGTAAATAGGTCAATGGAGGGATGATAGGAGTTACTATAGAGAACTTTCTGGGTGTCTGGCTGGTGAGTCTTGCCCACATGCTCAGGATTTAGCTGATCGCCATATTTGGGGTCGGGAAGGAATTTTCCTCCAGGGTAGATTGGCAGAGGCCCTGGAGGTTTTTCGCCTTCCTCTGTAGCATGGGGTACAGATCACAGCTGGAGGAATCTCTGCATCTTGGAGTTTTCGAAGTATTTGAAGGCTTCAATATCTGAGATATAGGTGAGAGGATTATTCTAGGAGGGGTGGGTGAGATTCTGTGGCCTACACTGTGCAGGGAGTCAGACTAGATGATCATAATGGTCCCTTCTGACCTTAAAGTCTATGAGTCTATGAGTCTATTTGCATAAACATGGCTGCCGCTTTTTTCCAGCTTGGGGCTTTGCCGGCAAAAAGCACCAATCTAGACGGGGCTCTTTCAGAAAATAAAGCCTTTTCTGAAAGATTCCTTATTCCTGATTTTAAGAGGAATAAGGGACCTTTCGGAAAAGGCTTTATTTTCCGAAAGAGCCCCATCTAGACTGGCGCTTTTTGCCGGCAAATCCCTGAGCTGGAAAAAAACGGCAGCCATGTTCATGCAAATGAAGCGGGGAAGATTTAAATCCCCGCTTCATTTGCAATTGCGCTGTGTCTAATCTGCATCCCTTTTCCGCAAAAGGGGTACAGTCTAGACACAGCCTTAGTGTATAAGGTGCCACAGGACTCCTCATTGTTCTTACCAAGGTGGATGTTGGCACAGGCCAGATTCAGCACACCAATACATGTGCAGTAGTGTTAGGGGATGATGTTGGTTCTGCAATACAGCCATCGCCTAGTAAGGAAGGGATAGGGCAGTGCGAATATGACACAGCACTGCACCATGGCCAGGCCAATCTTGGCCACCACGGACTTTGTCATGATGGTGGAATGTCTCCGGGGATCACAGATAGCCATGTAGTGACCAAATGCCATGACCACATATAGCCCAGACTCAGTTACTGTGAAACAGTGAAGAAGTACAGCTGGGTGAGGCAGGCACTGAAATCGATCTCCCTGAAATTGAACCAGAAGATGCTCAGCATTTTGGGCAAGATGCATGTAGTCAGGACGAGGTCGGTGATGGCTGGCACTCAGAGGAAATAGTACACGGAGCCATCGAAGCTTGGTACCTTCTTCACAATGAACAGGATGGTGATGTTCTTCAAGAGGGCGATGGCATAGATGATGCAGAAAGGGATGGAGAGCTAGACATAGGCCCCCTTGTGACGGACCGGGCTGGGTCCGGGCACAGCTGAGGGCGTCCGCTCAGGGCAAATTGCTCAAACTTGGGGCTTCTTACAGCCCCAGACTGGAGGCCCTTCCCAAATAGGGCACAACCAGTCGCACTGAGCGCTTCAGCTGCCTGTCTGTCCAGCCAGAAGCTTCACGAGCAAAACCCCTCAGAAACCCCAGCTCTGTCCGTGCCCCAATCAGCCCCGGGCCTGCACACAAGTGAGGGGCTATAGAACCCGATCTCACCTTCCCCGAACGGGTTCTTCAGGTCCCAAGAAACCAGCCACAGGTCCCAATCAATTTACACTCTGGATCTTACCCACAAGACACGCTGAGCCAATCCTTAAATTCTACATTCTAAAGGTTATTGCTAACAGATAGAAAAGCATGAGATTAAGTTTGTTAAAGTATCATACATTACATGCATCAAATCTGCCAGTTCTCGATGCAGGCTCGTAGCAAAGATGTTATAACTGCTGGCTTAAAATCTCTAGTGTACATCCTATGTCAGGATGGGTCCACAGTTTTTTCTGGCTTGTGGTTCCCTGCAATGTTGCCTGTGGGATTAAGAGCTGAGCTGAAGACCAAAATGGAGGGTGCCACATTGCACTTATATACCTCTCCTGGCATCTTCTTGGTCTGATACGGTTACATAGTCCATCAACGTATCCTGGTGTCCCAAGTCAGCAACCATTATCCTGGATGGCTCAAACATCTAGACATTCCTCAGGTGTGGATTGGCACCCAGAGCCTCATTGTCACCTTGCTAACTTGCATAGCCATCAGCTGATCCTCTCTTGACCATTGCTCTGCCTCAGACAGAGAATTTTCAAGCATCCATACAGAGCACATGGTTAGAACTTCACATACAGATACTATACAATTACAGGAATAGCATAGACAGAATGGCTACGTCTACATTGGCCCCTTCTTCGGAAGGGGCATGCTAATTTTCCACTTCGTATTAGGGAAATCCGCGGGGGATTTAAATATCCCCCACGGCATTTAAATAAAAATGTCCGCCGCTTTTTTCCGGCTTTTAGAAAAGCCGGAAAAGAGCGTCTACACTGGGCCCGATCCTCCGGAAAAGGGCTTTTTCCGGAGGATTTCTTATTCCTACTTTGAAGTTAATTAGCATGCCCCTTCCGAAGAAGGGGCCAATGTAGACGTGCCCAATGAGTAGAAGGTAAGCTTTCGTTTGACACCCCACATGTCCCCCTTCGTGCCAACTTTTGTGGCAAACACCCTCCCATGGGTGCAACTATGACCTTTAGAGTCCGATAACGTTACACCCCCGACGCAAAATTGATGCAGGAAGTAATGCTAGTGACATCACTGAGGGCATTACACGGGTCCCCCCATACTAGATAAGACATCTGCCACAATATTCTCTTTTCCCTTTATGTGGACTATGTCCATTCGTATTCCTGCAGGGCCAGGCTCCAGTGCAGCAACTTGGAGTTGGTCCCCTTGGCCTTGCACAGCCAAACCAGAGGGGCATGGTCGCTCATCACAGTGAATCTCCTCTTGTAGAGATAGTGTTTGAGCGGCTTGACAGCCCACACAATGGCATAGCACTCCTTCTCAGAGCATAATTCTGCTCTGCGGAGGACAGCTTTTTGCTGAGATACGCCACAGAGTGTCTTTTTCCCCCACTCCGTCCTGCATTAGTACCGCCCCCAGCCCAACGTTGGAAGCATCACTGCACAACAAAAAGGGCTTGCTGAAATCTGGGCTGGCCAGCACGGGTTCCCTGGCCAAGGCATCCTTTATGCTCTGAAACCCTCCTCACAGGCCTCTGTCCACACCACCCCGTCTGGCCTCTCCTTCTTTGTGAGGTCTGTGATTGGGGCTACGACCTCACTGAACCCCTTCACAAACCTCCTATAGTAGTTGGCCAGGCCCACAAATGACTGGACCTGCTTCTTTGTTTGGGGAATAGGCCAGTTCTTAATGGCCTCCACCTTCAGGGTTTCGGGGTGCACCGACCCACTGCCCACCTTGTGCCCCAGATAAGTCACCTCTGAGGTCCCCATCCTGAATTTGGACACCTTGACAGTCAGGTTGGCCTCCCCGAGCCGCCACAGCACCACCCCTATGTGATTGAGGTGATCCCGCTAGGAGTCACTGGAAATGGCCAGGTCGTCAATATAGGCCATAGAGAAACCCTCCAGTCCTTGTAGGGCCTCATTGACCAGCCTCATGAAGGTGGCTGCTACCCAGGGCTGGAGACCACGACCCTGAGGAGGGGAGGGAGGGTGCAAGAAAGAGGGACTTTTGGGTCCATGAGTCTGGGGGAAACTCATCCCCTATGGCAAGGGCCCTGGGATATTTCTGTGCAGAGCAGAAAGGACCCCAGACTGACTCTACCATCTGGCCCATGTGGCCCTGGGTCAGTGGAGCAGGGGAGCCCCTCAGCTAGAGCTGGTACCTGTGAGTGCTGAGAGGGACATGTCTTCCCTGGGACTCCCGTATTGGGATATGTACAGGTGACTAGGGCTCTGGGTTAGCGGTTAGGGGTCAGCCAAGCAGGCATTGCCCTTTAAGCATATTTCCCCCCTTTGTCCTTGCAGGCTAGAAAGGTCGTTACACTGAACGGTGTCGTGTTTTGACTTCTCACTTGCCCTGTAAAATACTTGCAGGGTCAGCGCGCTTTCCCCTCCCTGCAAGCTGCTGCGGAAGGCAGTATGTAAGGCTGATTCAGCTAAAACCAGTAAAACAACAAACAGGGGCGGGTAGAATCGTATTCCTCACCTGCTTATCGATATTCATTGCATGGGGGTGAACTTTGCTAAATGAGGGTTTATGGAAAGTACTGACAGGTGTGTGAATTAGCACCCTGAAATGGATAAAGGAGAGTAACTGGTGTCAAACCATTGCCACTTAGAACGTTGTGTTGCATTCCGAGGGGAATGTGAGTCAGCAATAAAGTGATCCATTTCCCCCATTCGCTCTGGGTCGGCTGTTTCTTGTCTAACACCCCCGAGGTACCTTGCTAACTATAGCAGCATCCCACGCCGAGAGCCAGCTCTGTGATGTCAACCGTTTATAACACAGCTCTGAAATCCCAGTGGGGTTCGCTGAGCATTGGAGGGGCAAATGGCATCTGAATGTAGCCAGGCTGGATAAAGCCTGTTCTAACTTCTCTGTTACTTTTCCATGTTTAGAAGTAAACAGCAACTAAGGGCCCTTCCCAAAGGGAGAGAAGAATCTCTGGGTTGAGTCAGGAGGAACTGGCTGCTCTGGGAATATCTCTGTGTTTAACAATTATAGTTGATTAGTAGGAAAACTAGAGATAATGTCCACATCACCGAAGGGTCTGATACCCTGTAAGTGCCCAGTATGGAAGGGAAGATCGTATCCAGACAGGTCTCCAGATAGGTGACCGAGGGTAGACGGGAACAGGGACACTTTCTGAAGGATCTGCAAATCACCCAGCAAAACAAAGTCCCAGTGAACATCTCGGTACACAGATCGGTAAAGAGAAGCACAGGGAGATGTGACGTGGCCAATGTCACAGACAGTGACAGAGAGCACACCAGAGTCCTGACTTCCATGCTGTGACCATGGTCCCCTTGTGAGTAACTGAGCGCAGGACAAGAATGAAATTGACTCGAGCTCCAGTGATGCCTGTTTATTTGGTAGTTGTGAGGCATTTGCCTGGAGAGTAACCTGGAGCTAGGGTGCAGCTAAAGCCTTTGGCAGTGCCTCTGGCTCCCTCTCACACCGAGGCTGAGACAAGCAGCAATCTGTTCCAGGAGATGCGCTAACACAGCCAAGGACATTACCCGCTGGGGCACAGGAAGGCTTTCCCTAGCCAGTCATCAACCAGCAATACATAACAGCTGCAGCCAGTTCTGTGCAATGTCTGAGCCTAGGACCCCAATGTGGAGTTGTCATGCCTTGGTCAGAAGACTGCCCAGTGCCAGTTTATTATCAATCCCATCCCTCCCTCAATATGGAGAGGACAATGCACCAGCATCCCTCTCAGAGCAGAATTTTCTTTTGTATTCCAAACCAGCTGTCATAGATCACGCCCCCCCCTTTTCAGGGTCCCCCTTCCCCAATGTATCCGGGTTAACGGCTCGCACTGGCCGAAATATCACTTGCCCTGGTGGCAGGGTGGGGGGTCCGGGCCCACCCTCTCTCCGGACCCCGACCCAGGGCCCTAACACCAGGAATTTGATGCTCCTGATGGCAGCAGGTGGGGGCTTGCCCCTAAACACGCCTGCTCTCGGGTTTCACGACCCACCCTGGGTCGCTGTCAACCCTGCCAGTGGGTCTAGCCTATGTCCCACCTCCACCTCCTTGCCGGGCCCCTTGTGCCTCCTCGGCCTTCCCCCCCCTCTGTGCTGTTCCCCCCCTTTGTACCCCCCGCAGCTTCCCTCGAAAACTGTGCACTTCCGGGTGCCCCGCCCCCCCCCCGACGTCGCGTTGCTGACATCAGCGGGTAGCCCGGTCACACCCGGATGACGGTCGGCCTCTTGGCCGGCCTTACCCCCCGGTGCCGTCCGGCTGGCGTCCTCCACCCCGTTGTCGGCGCCCGCGTCCCCTGGCATGAAAGAGTGACAGGGTTGCCTCACCCAGTCACACCAGCATTCAAGTGTTGCAAAATATTGTAGGGTTATTCCTTTGTGTTATTGCAACATTCTGTGTACCTTGGAATGCCGTGTGGCTCAGCCTCGTGATGTCACAACTCAGCAAGTGCCCTGCTCTGGGTCTTTAGAAAACCTCTCTTTGTGTCTATACAATATTGTTATCCATTGTGCTTTTCTAGCTGGTGATGATGCAGTACAGCTATTCACAACCATGAAGTGGTGTGCCTCAGTTGACCCATCCACACGGCAGAGCAGGTTTAGTATGGTTTCCCTGTTGTGACAAGATTTGAACCTGTGTACAAGAGTTAGCCCTAACCCTATTCTTAGTAATTCCAATACTCTTTTCCAAATATCATACGATACACATTTTCATGGGATATATTGCCAGTATTGAATTCTTTAAGAAGGTTTACCATGAATAGCAAACATTGCATCATGAAACTTAATAACCACAAACAACAATCAGAGATGGGGAAACCTATGAATTAATGAGCTGTACACAGTAGGAGTCCCCTGTATGTGACAGTCAGAAAGCACAGTAAAGTCTTTTCCCCAACGTATAGTTGGGGAAAAATAACCCCAACTATATGCATAGTATGATGGGGGTTAATTTGGCTACGACAAATCAAGAAAGAGATCTTGGAGTTATTGTGGATAGTTCCCTGAAAATTTCCACACAGTGTGCAGCGGTGGTCAAAAAGGCAAATAGGATGCTAGGAATTATTAAGAAAGGGATAGAAAATAAGACACAGAATATCTTACTGCCCCTGTATAAAACTATGGTACACCCACATGTTGAATACTGTGTACAGATGTAGTCTCCTCATCTCAAAAAAGATATTTTGGCCTTGGAAAGAATTCAGAAAAGGGCAACTAAAATGATTAGGGGTTTGGAACGGGTCCCATATGAAGAGTGGTTAAAGCAACTGGGACTTTTCAGTTTAGAAAAGAGGAGACTTAGGGGGGATATAATAGAGGTCTATAAAATCATGAGTGGTGTGGAGAGGGCAAATAAAGAAAAGTTATTCATTAGTTCCCATAATAGAAGGACTAGAGAACATCAAATGAAGTTAATGGGTATCAGGTTTAAAATGAATAAAAGAAAGTTCTTCTTCACACAGCGTGTAGTCAACCTGTGGAACTCCTTGCCAGAGGATGCTGTGAAGGCTTGGACTATAATAGAGTTTAAAGAAAAGCTAGATAATTTCATGGAGGTTAGGTCCAAAAAAGGCTGTTAGTCAGGGGATAGAAATGGTGTCCCTGGCCTCTGTTTGTCAGAGGCTGGAGATGGATGGCAGGAGACAAATCACTTGATCATTGTCTTCAGTCCACTCTCTCTGGGGCACCTGGTCCTGGCCACTGTCGGCAGACAGGATACTGGGCTAGATGGACCTTTGGTCTGACCCAGTATGGTCATTCTTATGTTCTTATGTACTTAAGTCAGGAAAGGATTTATTTCCTTTTTGACTGGCCGCTCAGTGATTCAGGAAAGAGGAACCAGCCGGAGCAGCCTGACTCGGATCTGTTTGGTCCTCATCCCGTAGATGATGGGGTTTAGCATGGGGGGCACTAGGAGGTACACATTAGCAATGAGACTTTGGAAATGAAGGGGCAACATGGGGAGAAATCGGGACATGAGGGAGACCAAGAGAGGTGGGATGTAGAAGGCTAAGATGACGCAGAGGTGGGAGCTGCAAGTCCCAAAAGTTTTGAGCCGGGTTTCCTTAGTGGGAAGCCTGAAGATGGCCCTGAGGATCTGGATGTAGGACAGAGCAATTAGAAACATATCAAGACCCATCCCAGAGATCAGCACAAAGAGGCCGTAGTAGCTACTCACACGGATGTCGGCGCAGGACAACTTCACCACAAGCAAGTGCTCGCAGTGCGTGTGGGGGATGATGTTAGTTCTGCAATATGGCCAGTGCCTGGCCAGGAAGGGATAGGGCAGCGTGAGAATGCAGCCACGCAGCACCACAGCCAGGCTGATTTTGGCCACCACCCGGTTTGTCAGGATGGTGGAATGTCTCAAGGGATCACAGATGGCCACGAAGCGATCCAAAGCCATGGCCACGAAGATCCCAGACTCAGTTGCTGTGAAGCAGTGAACAAAATACAGCTGGGTGACGCAGGCGCCGAAATCGATCTCCCTGGAATTGAACCAGAAAATGCTCAACATTTTGGGCAGTGTGCAGGTAGAGAGGACCAGGTCGGTGACGGCCAGCATGCAGAGGAAATAGTACATGGGCTCATGGAGGCTCGGCTCTGTCTTCACAATGAACAGGATGGTGACGTTCCCCAAGATGGCAATGGCGTACATGGTGCAGAAGGGGATGGAGATCCAGACATGGGCTGTCTCCAGGCCAGGAATGCCCAGCAGGATGAAGGTGGAGGGGTTCGTGAAGTAGGTTGTGTTGGAGTCGGACATGGCCTAGGGAAGAAGGTGTCCAAATCTGAGACAGAATGGTGTCTCCTGCATGTGTTGTACATTCCCCCTGACTTTCTGTATGTGCCCAGGATTTAGGGTTACGACTGCAGAACGTATGCCTGGAAGGACAGAAAATGATAATGTGAGACATTCTTTGTACTGTTGGTGGCTGTTCTCATGGGCAAAGCAGATCGGTGGCCCTTCACACTGAAGAATCCATTTTTTTTTATTCAGGGAAACGATTTATGAACAATTGACCCTATGGATACCAATAGCGTCCCTGTGGCAATAATTCTATGTAGCATTTTGTGGGAATTCTTAATAGGTACCAGCTGGAAATTCACCCTGGAAAAGGCGTGACCCTTGTTGAGATCAACACCAAGGGGTCACCTGCTCCTTGAAACCATGGTCCATGCACAGACCATGGTTGGACACGTACGGAATGAGACGGAGAGTAACCTGCTCTGGCCATGCCCTCGGGTCTGGTCGCCCAGTGGCTGTGCAGGACACAGCAGATAGAAAAGGCGTTTCTGAGACAGGTTGTGAAAACTGGGCGGGGAGGGGCTGTTCTAAGAGGACTGAGAGGAAAGTCTGGAACTGGTTGGTTCAGAGACAAGACACACAAGGGGGCATTTGATAAAGGAGAGGAAAATAATGGAGCTGATTTAATAGAATCATAGAATACTAGGACTGGAAGGGACCTCGAGAGGTCATCAAGTCCAGTCCCCTGCCCTCATGGCAGGACCCAGTACTGTCTAGACCATCCCTGATAGACATTTATCTAACCTACTCTTAAATATCTCCAGAGATGGAGATTCCACAACCTCCCTGGGCAATTTATTCCAGCGTTTGACCACCTCTGTTCCTTTCACACAAAAGGAGAACAGCACAGATTTTCAGAAAAAGGCTAATTCCCCAAAGGTGAGGCAAGTTATCAGCAAAACTTATTGGCAAGAAAATTAGACCGAAAAAATGTGAATGAAACCTGAGAAAACCTTAAGAAGAGTTTGTTAGATAGTCAAGAAAGAGGACGATGTTGGCTAAAAACCCAATTCCATGGCCAAGAGAGTGCAGTAATGATGGGGGGAAAGCAATATATGGCACCTGGGAGAAGAAGTAGACCCACACGTCCACTTGTGAATGAGTCGTTGCTCACATTAACCGTCTGACGCCTTGGGCTGTGGCTCAGACCTTGTGCTTTGGCCGAGCAGCGGGGCAGCAATAGACTGGGCAGGGTATGTTCACATCCTCCCATTCCCAGCCAGCCGCACGGAGATCAGGTGACAGAAGGCTGATAAGTGGGTGTCCAAGCTAACACCACCAGCTCACGGACAGATCCCAGAATGAAAGAAAACTGATTTCTGCCTGGAAAGAACCCACATATCCAAATATCATCGCATTGTTATTTTTGCTTGATCGTCCCCACTTTTCTATTGTTAAGCTGCATGTTCTTTGTCTGGTTCTTTATTTGTTTCTGTTTGCTGTATAATTAATTTTGCTAGGTGTAAATTAATTGCAGTGGTGAGGTATAATCGGTTACAGAATTACGCTACACTACTGGGACCGATTAGTAACATTTCGGTAAAAGAGCTGGTGAGGGTCGAGCTGGGCAGAACTCCAATTTTACTCTATAAACTGAGGTTTAAGAGGAAATGAAGGAGACAGGAAACTGGAATCACATTTGCTGGGAGCTAACGACAACACACATTGCAGTGTCGGCATTTGGGGCTTCTGGTCTGGATGCTCTCCCTTAGCATGACAGGAGCCAGGGCTGAGGGGGAAGGGGAAGAGCTCTGACACCGAGCTCCTGTAGCAATTGAAGTGTAGACAAGCCCGTAAGCAGATCGAGAGAAGAATCCAGTCTGGCTCTGCAGACAGGCCGGTAGGGAGACTCCACGGCTATGTCTACACTGGCATGGTTTTCTGCTAATGCTTTTAACGGAAAAGAGCATCTAGATTGGCACGGACGCTTTTCCACAAAAGCACTTTTTGCGGAAAAGCGTCCGTGCCAATCTAGACACAGTTTTGCGCAAGAAAGCCCCCATCGCCATTTTCGCCATCGGGGCTTTTTTGCGCAAAACAAGACAGCGTTGTCTACACTGGCCCTCTTGCACAAAAGCATTTGCACAAGAGGGCTTTTGCCCGAACAGAAGCAGCACAGTATTTCCGCAAGAACACTGATTTCAGACAGTAGGAAGTCAGTGTTCTTGTGGAAATTCAAGCGGCCAGTGTAGACAGCCGGCAAGTTTTTCCACAAAAACAACCACTTTTGCGGAAAAACTTGCCAGTCTAGACGCAGCCCACCATTTCCCTGTGCAGTTCATTCTACTGATTAGTTACTCCCAGGGCTAAACTTTTGACCCTTATTTCCACCTGGAATTTGTCTGATTTCAACTTCCAGCCACTGGGCCTGCCTTTGACTTTCTTTGCTACGTGATAGAGCCCGTTGTTACTCTTTCGGACACATACATGACGTTCTTTCAGTCTGTCTCAGTCTGACATTATCTCCAGCCTCGGCTCGGTTGTTGTGGCTCCTTTCTGCACCGTCTCGTTTCCCCGCATCCCTTCGGAAATGTGGACCCAGAACTCCATGCATCCGTGTCCCCATGGCCATGTGCAGCGGTAGCGTCCTTCCCTTTCTTTCACCCGCAACGCGCCTGTTTGTGCAGTCAAGGAACCCATGAGCCCTGCTGGCTGCAGGGGTGCCCTGGGAGTTCCCTGTGAGTTGGCTGTCCGTTATGATGCCAAGGACCTTGCGCCCAGTGCCCTAGTGTGTGCAGTCCCGGTTCCGAGAGGGTAACTGTGCATGTGACTGTCTTACAGCAGTGTGTTTGCATGGGCCCCGCTCACCAAATGCTGAGGCCGTCTGCCTGCCCTCACCTCTCACTGTAACCATGCTGCTAGAGCGGGGTGGTCTGCAAGTTTCATCTGCAGGAATTTTTCTGTTCTCTACGCTAGGTGAGTAAACCAGCTGTAATACATTCTACGTGGGCTCTCCTGAATCTGTGGAGTGTTCATGTGTTTGTCGGAAGGTTTTCTCCTCTTCAATCAAAAATCTCAGAGAAATTAAAGCTGATCCCTCGACCAGCCACACATGGACTTACATTAAAGAAGGGAGTTGGTTTCTTTCATGTAAGCCCCTTTTTCCTCCCTGGGTTACTTGGGAGCTGGTCACACTGAACTGGCTAATCTACTGAATTTAAAAGGGCACTGTACTAGAAGTGGAGTGGGCATACTTAAAGGGGCGTCACGCTTCTCTGTCTGCCATTCTCTCAAACACAGACACACACAGTAAATCACACACACACAAAAAAGTATGTACATCTCTGTCACACACACTGGGGCTGTGCACACACAGTCCGGAGGAGAGAGAGGTGCTTGGGTGGGAAGTTGTGGGTTCACAACCACGTTCAGGTTCCCCTGCAGCCACGGCCATGGGTCTCTTGTGCGTCCTCCCCCCTACCCCCAGCCACTCTGCCTCTAGATTGCAGGGCCACCTTACCAACTCAGCGAAGTGCTACTTCAGCACTGAGTAGCCAGACATTCCCCAGGAATTATCCCACCCTCTGACACCACTGCCTCCATCCAGCTTCCCAGTCTTAGGAAAGGACGTGCCAGGGCCTCAGCGTCCAGCCTTGCACTGGACATCGACCCTGCCGAAGGAACCCCCGTGCCTCTGAATGCAGCCTCCCTGGGATGAGAGTGAGGGGGGACATGGTGGGAACCGAACTAGCGACATGTTGGCCTGTGACACTAGGAGCAAACTCACCCTCTGTGCCAATGGCCCTGGGATGTTTGTGGCTCTCCAGAGCGCAAAGGGCCCAGACCGACTCTCTGCCCCTCACACCCACGCTGCCCTGGGGCTGTGGGGCAGGGGAGCTTCTCAGCCAGACATGGTACCTGTGAGTGCTGAGAGGGACGTGTCTTCCCTGGGAATCCCCCTCAGGCAGCCGCGTTCCTGCCTCTCTAAGCCCAGCGTCTGCAGCAGCGTCCTGCGCCGAGAGCTGGCACAGGGCCGTGCACTGGTTATAACCCAGCTCTGGGCCGTCCCAGGGGGGTTCACTCAGCCTCTGGGGAAGAAGCAGCATCTGGATGCAAACAGGCTGGGGACCAGCCCGTCTCTGTTTCTATGTTGATTATCCAGCTCTATAAGTAAACAGAAATTAAGGGTGTGACTGGGGGCGGTCACAGATGACCCTTTGGGGGTGCCTCCCAGGGTGCTGACATGGCCCCTGCCACTCACCTTCCTGCTCTCTGGGGCTCCTCACCACCCGGTCCTGCTGGGCCAGCTCCCCTATTCTCCCCCAGCCAAGGCCTCGAGCTGAGGTCCCTGCCCCCACCGAGAAGCAGCACAGACACTGAACCAATTCAAATCCAAGGCGAGGGCAGTTTAGGGCTCAGCACCCTGGGAGACCCCTCCCCAGATGGGATCAGACCCCAAAGAATTAGGTGAGCCCCTTTAGCAATGAAAGGGGGAATGTGCATGTTGGTTGCCCCCCCAGGTAACAATCTCTTACACTGGGTTTGATAGAAAATAAAAATGGTTTTATGAAGTGGAAGCAGTGGGATTTGAGTAGGAATAAGTGAGAACAGGCAGAGCAAAGTAGGTTACAAATCAAAAGACTCAAACGGCTTGGCTAATTCTACATTGAAACCTCGGCACAAACTCCTCACAGTCACCCTAAACCCTCTTTTCCAGCTGCCCCTCCAAACCAGGGCTTTCTTCCACTCCCTGGGGTCACTGGCCCCTTCCTTCAGGTGCAGCCCAGCCAAAAGACCCAGGCCTCTGCTTCCCTGTTCCTTTTGGTAAGGAGCTGAGGCCCCTCCCTCCCAACCACTGCTCAGACTGAAGGATGAAAGATTGTTGAACAGCGGCTCAGCTAGAAGTTGCGGGTAACACCCTCCATGTCTCCCCTTCACACATTGGAAACTCACCAAGTATCCCCCCTCCATGTGTCTAATTTCCCACACCCAAATGATACGTACGACAGAGTAAGATCAACAGAACCAGCAGATCATGACATGCAGATCGATGGGTTACATGAAATAATCCACTTAAACCACCTTTGATTTATGTATATTCATGTCCATGAGTCCATTTCATAAAGCATGGGGGGGTCCGTCACAAAGGGAGCTTCCCAAAGAGAGGGAAGAACTCCTGGGCAAGGTTGGGAATAGCGTTCCAAAATTGACTTCTGCAGCCCTTAAGCTCGATGTGACAGGCACAGTAGAGTGGATGCATCACTTAGATCAAATTTAGCTACATAAGGTCAGTTTTCCAAGGGTATGTCTACAGTAGCCCCCTAGTTTGAATTAGGGAGGCTAACGTAGGCATTCAAAGGTACAAATCAAGCCTGGGATTTAAATAACCCACACTTGATTTGCATCTTCCCATCTGGTTGCCATTTTTGAAATTTACAAGTCCGGACTAACTGCCCTTGTCTGCATGCGGCAGGGACCCGGTAGCTCAAATTAAAGCCCTAGTTCGAACTACCTGTTAACCCTCATTCCAGGAGGAATAACAGGTAGTTTGAACTAGGGCTATAATTCGAACTACCAGGTCCCTGCCACGTGTAGACACGGGCAGTTAGTCTGGACTTGTAAATTTCAAAAATGGCGACCAGCCGGGAAGATGCAAATGAAGCCCGGGATATTTAAATCCTGGGCTTAATTTGCAACTTCGAATGCCTACGTTAGCCTCCCTAGTTCAAACTAGGGGGCTAGTGTAGACATACCCTAAACTACAAGTGTAAAGGGGGCCTGTCATGACTCAGTTCCCCAACCTGGCACTTTGAGGGTAGATGAGGGCCGGCTAGCAGAATAAACTCTGTAGGAACCTGTCTCTGTAACTCCCAGGCTACATCTACACTGCGGGTTTTTCGGGAGAAGATATGGAAGTGGAATGCTCATTTACATATTGTGTGCTCTCATTCGCATGTCCTCTTCCAATCCGTTTTAAAGAAGAGGTTTTGCCGTTAAAAAACCCCGTGTAAATGGGGCCATTTGTCTGAAGAAACCTTTTTTGCACAAGATCCCTTATTCCTCAAAAATCAAGATTTACTGAATCTTGCGCAAAAGGGTTTTTTTCTGACAAATGACCCCGTCTACATGGGGCTTTTTAATGGCAAAACCTCTTCTGCAAAAAGGATCAGAAGAGGATATGAAAATGAGAGTGCAAGATATGCAGATGAGTGCTCCATTTGCATATCTTCAGCCGGAAAACCCCCTGCAGTGTAGACGTAGCCCCAGAGACAAACTTGTCCAATCTCAGTTTCCCTGAGACACAAAAAGATTGGTCGCAGCCCTCAACAAGGGTAAATAAAATGATAAAATAAGCCCTTTTCCAGGGAAGAGATCACTTGGAATCCCCTACTTGAGGCAAAGCTCCCCACTACCCCCCTCTGTTTTGCTTGGAGTTGGGAAAACAAACAAAGATAATCCGCAGCGATCTGTGTGGCCCTGCTCCTCCCTGATAACTTGGGCATGTAGGTTTAAGGACACAAAAATCAACCAATACTGGTTAACCAAAACAAAAAGAAAACACTTTTATCATTAAAACAAGACTTCTGTTGAAAGCAGAGTAAATGACTGGGTGTTAAAAACCATAGAGTGAAATAGACTCAGTGAGAATCCCTGGGCTGTTATTCCTTAGTTACAAAAGAGAAAAACAATTAACCTGCTGCGCTGTACCAGTCCTACCACAAGGCGAAAGAGGAGAGTGGACAGTCCGGCATAGCAACTCTACGACCAGCTGGACACCATTTTGGGGGTTGGCCTGGCCAGGGTCCTCAGTGTGGTTGTGAAAAGGAGAGCCCTCTACCATGATCCTGACCAATCATGTCTCTTAGGCTATGTCTAGACTGCAGGCTTCTTTTGAAAGAGGCTCTTTCGAAAGCATCTTTCGAAAGAGCCTCTTTCAAAAGATCGCGTCTAGACTGCAGGTGGATCTTTCGAAAGAGAAATCCGCTTTTTCGAAAGAGAGCACCCAGCGAGTCTGGATGCTCTCTTTCGAAGACGGCCTCTTTACATTGAAGAATGCCTTCTTTCGAAAGAGGAACTTTCGCAGGAAGGCGTTCTTCCTCGTGAAACGAGGTTTACCGCCATCGAAAGAAAAGCCGCGTTCTTTCGAAATAATTTCGAAAAAACCCGGCTTGAGTCTGGACGCAGGGGAAGTTTTTTCGGGAAAAGGCTACTTTTCCCGAAAAAACTCCTGAGTCTGGACACGGCCCTAGACTTTAGTTTCTCTGTCTGTATAATGGTTTTGTATTGATAGTTATTTTCTTGTACTAGGTCATTTTCCCTATCCCTTTGCCCAGCATCTGTGGGGAATATGCCCAAGAGACATAGAGACACGCTTGGTCTCTGTGTGGGAAATGGGGAGAAACACACAGACACTCACCCACCCTCTGTGAGGAGAACGAGGAAGAGCGGAGAAGACACACACAGCCCTAGTTGAGGAATGGAGCTGAGAGACACAGAAACACACCGAGGCCCACTGAGGGGGAACAGGCCTGAGAGATGCAGACACACCCAGTTCCAGTGAGAGGAAGGGGATAGAGATACACATGCACATGTCCCGCCCCCAGAGGGGAAGACACTAAGACTACATTTACACTGTTGGGTTTTTGTGCAAGAAGTCTTTTGCGGAAGAGATCTTGCGCAAAAGCGCGTCCAGACCTCAAAATGCATGACAAAAGCGATGTGCTTATGTGCAAGAGAGCGTCCACACTGCATTCCCTGATGGGTAATAAGTTTTGACTTCTGGCTGAAGTTATTCCTACAGTCAGACAGGATGAAGGGTTTCTCGCCGGTGTGAATTCTCTGCTGTAAAATGGGGACCTGTGTACACTGGAAACTTTCCCCACACTCACTGCAAGTGTAGTGTCCTGTCTGAAGGGGAATGCTCTGTTGAATGGTTTCTTTTTTCTCTTCACCCCTCTGCTCCTGTGACTGGATTTACCCTGTCCCTTTTCTGGATGGTTTTGCTGCTGCCTTTAGGGACTATACTGACTCTCAGAGGTCTCTCTCTGCTCAGGACACTGGGGCTACCTCTACACTGCAGGCTTCTTGCACAAGAACGTTTTCTGAAAGAGATCTTCCTCAAAAAGTTCTTGCACAAGAGCACGTCCACACTGCCATGTGCTTTTGTGCAAGAGAGAATGGCCATCAGAGCACCTGTGCTTTTTCCGATAGGGGTTTTCTTGCACAATAAACCCCTTTTGTGTGTCCACACTCCTTGCACACTCCTTTTTGTGCAAGAGCTCTTGTGCAAAAAGGCTTATTCCTCATACAAAGAGGAAGAACTCCTGCGCAAAAAGCCCTGTCTTCTGACTATCTACTGTTCTTTTTCTTATGCAAAAACACGCGTTTAGTGTGGATGCTCTGTGAGTTTTTGCACAAAAAAGGCTGTTTTTCCACAAAAACTCTGCAGCATAGATGTAGCCTGGGAAACAAACCCTTCAGTTCTTCCCAATAACATCCTACATGGAGCCACTTGCTCTGTTCCTCCCTGCTGAAGGCTCTCCTCACTGTTCTCCCTCAACCTTCTCTGTGGGTGTCACCGGAGTCAAGATACCTTAATTTGGTATTTCGTGATTTCACAGCTGGAGGTTGATTGGAGCAAATGCTCCCATCGACTTCCCTTACTCCTCACAAACCTTTGGTCTGACCCAGTACGGCCATTCTTATGTTCTTGTGTTCTTAAGTCAGGAAAGGATTTATTTCCTTTTTGACTGGCCGCTCAGTGATTCAGGAAAGAGGAACCAGCCGGAGCAGCCTGACTCGGATCTGTTTGGTCCTCATCCCGTAGATGATGGGGTTTAGCATGGGGGGCACTAGGAGGTACACATTAGCAATGAGACTTTGGAAATGAAGGGGCAACATGGGGAGAAATCGGGACATGAGGGAGACCAAGAGAGGTGGGATGTAGAAGGCTAAGATGACGCAGAGGTGGGAGCTGCAAGTCCCAAAAGTTTTGAGCCGGGTTTCCTTAGTGGGAAGCCTGAAGATGGCCCTGAGGATCTGGATGTAGGACAGAGCAATTAGAAACATATCAAGACCCATCCCAGAGATCAGCACAAAGAGGCCGTAGTAGCTACTCACACGGATGTCGGCGCAGGACAACTTCACCACAAGCAAGTGCTCGCAGTGCGTGTGGGGGATGATGTTAGTTCTGCAATATGGCCAGTGCCTGGCCAGGAAGGGATAGGGCAGCGTGAGAATGCAGCCACGCAGCACCACAGCCAGGCTGATTTTGGCCACCACCCGGTTTGTCAAGATGGTGGAATGTCTCAGGGGATGGCAGATGGCCACGAAGCGATCCAAAGCCATGGCCACGAAGATCCCAGACTCAGTTGCTGTGAAGCAGTGAACAAAATACAGCTGGGTGACGCAGGCGCCGAAATCGATCTCCCTGGCATTGAACCAGAAAATGCTCAACATTTTGGGCAGTGTGCAGGTAGAGAGGACCAGGTCGGTGACGGCCAGCATGCAGAGGAAATAGTACATGGGCTCATGGAGGCTCGGCTCTGTCTTCACAATGAACAGGATGGTGACGTTCCCCAAGATGGCGATGGCGTACATGGCGCAGAAGGGGATGGAGATCCAGACATGGGCTGTCTCCAGGCCAGGAATGCCCAGCAGGATGAAGGTGGAGGGGTTGGTGAAGTAGGTTGTGTTGGAGTCGGACATGGCCTAGGGGAGAAGGTGTCCAAATCTGAGGCAGAATGGTGTCTCCTGCATGTGTTGTACATTCCCCCTGACTTTCTGTATGTGCCCAGGATTTAGGGTTACGACTGCAGAACGTATGCCTGGAGGGACAGAAAATGATAATGTGAGACATTCTTTATACTGTTGGTGGCTGTTCTCATGGGCAAAGCAGATCGGTGGCCCTTCACACTGAAGAATCCAATTTTTTTTATTCAGGGAAATGATTTATGAACAACGGACCCTATGGATACCAACAGTGTCCCTGTGGCAATAATTCTATGTAGCATTTTGTGGGAATTCTTAATAGGTACCAGCAGGAAATTCACCCTGGAAAAGGCGTGACCCTTGTTGAGATCAACACATTAGGACTGGAAGGGACCTCGAGAGGTCATCGAGTACAGCCCCCTGCCGTCATGGCAGGACCCAATACTGTCTAGACCATCCCTGACAGATGTCTATCTAACCTGTTCTTAAATATCTCCAGAGAGGGAGATTCCACCACCTCCCTTGGCAATTTATTCCAATATTTGACCACCCTGACAGATAGGAATTTTTTCCTAACGTCCAATCTAAACCTCCCTTGCTGCACTTTAAGTCCATTACTCCTTGTCCTGTCCTCAGAAACCAAGAGGAACAAATTTTCTCCTTCCTCATTGTGACACCCTTTTAGATATTTGAAAACCGCTATCATGTCCCCCCTTGATGGGGGGAAAGCAATATATGGCACCTGGGAGAAGAAGCAGACCCACACGTCCACTTGTGAATGGGTCGTTGCTCACGTTAACCGTCTGACACCTTGCACTGTGACTCAGACCTTGTGCTTTGGCCGAGCAGCGGGGCAGCAATAGACTGGGCAGGGTATGTTCACATCCTCCCATTCCCAGCCAGCCGCACGGAGATCAGGTGACAGAAGGCTGATAAGTGGGTGTCCAAGCTAACACCACCAGCTCACGGACAGATCCCAGAATGAAAGAAAACTGATTTTTGCCTGGAAAGAACCCACTTATCCATAGCTGTGGTGGTGGAACCCTCATCGCATTGTTATTTTTGCTTGATTGTCCCCACTTTTCTATTGTTACGCTGCGTGTTCTTTGTCTGGTTCTTTATTTGATTCTGTTTGCTGTATAATTAATTTTGCTAGGTGTAAATTAATTGCAGTGGTGGGGTATAATCGGTTACAGAATTACACTACATTGGTATTACAGAAACCTGGTGGGATGGGACGCATGATTGGAATATTGGTAAGGGTACGGCTTGCTCAGGAAGGACAGACAGGGAAAAAAGGGAGGAGGGGTTGCCTTGTATATTAAAAATGTACACACTTGGACTGAAGTGGAGATGAACGTAGGAGATAGCTGTGTAGAGAGTCTCTGGGTTAAGCTAAAAGGGGTAAAAAACGAGGGTGATATCATGCTAGGAGTCTACTACAGGCCACCTAGCCAGGTGGAAGAGGTGGATGAGGCCTTTTTTAAACAATTAACAAAACTATCCAAAGCCCAAGATTTGGTGGTGATGGGGGACTTCAACTATCCAGACATATGTTGGGAAACTAACACAGCGAGGCACAGGCTATCCAATACGTTTCTGGACTGCATTGGAGACAACTTTCTGTTTCAGAAGGTTGAAAAAGCTACCAGAGGAGAAGCTGTTCTGGATTTGGTTTTAACAAATAGGGAGGAACTAGTTGAGAACTTGAAAGTGGAAGACAGTATAGGGGACAGTGATCACGAAATAATAGAGTTCATGATCTTAAGGAAAGGTAGAAGGGAGACCAGCACAATTGAGGTAATGGATTTCAGGAAGGTAGATTTTGATAAGCTCAGAGAACTTGTAGGTAAGGTCCCATGGGAAGCAAGACTGAAGGGAAAAACAACTGAGGAGAGTTGGAAGTATTTCAAAGGGACGTTGTTAAGGGCCCAAAAGCAAACAATTCCACTGTGTAGGAAAGATAGAAAATATGGCAAAAGACCAGCTTGGCTTAACAAGGAGATCTTGCATGATCTCAAAATAAAAAAGGAGTCATATAAAAAATGGAAACTAGGACAAATAACAAAGGATGAATATAGGCAAGCAACACGGGAATGCAGGGGCAAGATTAGAAAGGCAAAGGCACAAAATGAGATCAAACTAGCTACAGGCATAAAGGGAAACAAGAAGACCTTTTATAAATACATTAAAAGCAAGAGGAAGACCAAGGACAGGGTAGGCCCACTGCTTAGCGAGGAGGGAGAAGCAGTAACAGGGAACTTGGAAATGGCGGAGATGCTCAATGACTTCTTTGTTTCGGTCTTCACCGAGAAGTCTGGAGGTGTGCCTAACGTAGTGAATACAAGCAGAGAGAGGGTAAGTTTAGAAGATAGGATACACAAAGAACAAGTTAAAAATCACTTAGGAAAGTTAGATGTCAGCAAGTCACCAGGTCCTGATGAAATGCATCCCAGGATACTCAAGGAGCTGATAGAGGAGGTATCTGAGCCTTTAGCTATGATCTTTGAAAAATCATGGCAGACAGGGGAGATTCCAGAAGACTGGAAAAGGGCAAATATTGTGCCCATCTATAAAAAGGGGAATAAGAACAACCCATGAAATTATAGACCGGTCAGTTTAACGTCTGTCCCAGGGAAGATAATGGAGCAGGTAATTAAGGAAATCGTATGTAAACACTTGGAAGGTAATAAAGTGATAGGGAATAGCCAGCATGGGTTTGTGAAGAACAAGTCATGCCAAACTAATCTGATAGCTTTCTTTGATAAGATAACGAGCCTTGTGGATAAGGGAGAAGCGGTGGATGTCATATACCTAGACTTTAGTAAGGCATTTGATACGGTCTCGCATGATATTCTTATTGATAAACTAGGCAAATATAACTTAGATAGGGCCACGATAAGGTGGGTGCATAATTGGCTGGATAACCGTAGTCAGAGAGTTGTTGTTAACGGTTCTAAATCCTGCTGGAAAGGGATAACAAGTGGAGTTCCTCAAGGGTCTGTTTTGGGACCCGTACTATTCAATATCTTCATCAATGATGTAGATATTGGGATAGAGAGTACTCTTATTAAGTTTGCAGATGATACCAAACTGGGTGGGGTTGCGACTTCTTTGGAGGATAGGGACATAATTCAAAATGACCTTAGCAAGTTAGAGAAATGGTCAGAGGTAAACAGGATGAGGTTTAATAAAGAGAAATGCAAAGTGCTCCACTTAGGAAGGAACAATCAGTTCCATACATACATGATGGGAAGCGACTGTGTAGGAAGGAGCATGGCGGAAAGGGATCTAGGGGTCATAGTGGACCACAAGTTGAATATGAGTCAACAGTGTGATGCTGTTGCAAAAAAAGCAAATATGATTCTAGGTTGTATCAACAGGTGTGTTGTAAGCAAAACTCGTGAAGTCATTCTGCCGCTCTATTCTGCACTAGTTAGGCCTCAGCTGGAGTACTGTGTCCAGTTCTGGGCGCCACATTTCAAGAAAGATGTGGAGAAATTGGAAAGGGTACAGAGAAGAGCGACAAGAATGATTAAAGGTCTAGAGAACATGACCTATGAAGCCAGGCTTCATGAACTGGGCTTGTTTAGTTTAGAAAAAAGAAGATTAAGGGGGGACATGATAGCGGTTTTCAAATATCTAAAAGGGTGTTACAAGGAGGAAGGCGAAAATTTGTTCCTCTTGGTTTCTGAGGACAGGACAAGGAGTAATGGGCTTAAAGTGCAGCAGGGGAGGTTTAGATTGGACATTAGGAAAAAATTCCTAACTGTCAGGGTGGTCAAATATTGGAATAAATTGCCAAGGGAGGTGGTGGAATCTCCCTCTCTGGAGATATTTAAGAACAGGTTAGATAGACATCTGTCAGGGATGGTGTAGACGGAGCTTGGTCCTGCCTTGAGGGCGGGGGGCTGGACTCGATGACCTCTCGAGGTCCCTTCCAGTCCTATTATTCTATGATTCTATGATTCTATGATACACTACTGGGACCGATTAGTAACATTTCGGTAAAACAGCTGGTGCGGGTCGAGCTGGGCAGAACTCCAATTTTACTCGATAAACTGAGGTTTAAGAGGAAATGAAGGAGGCAGGAAACTGGAATCACATTTGCTGGGAGCTAACGACAACACACGTTGCAGTGTCGGCACTTGGGGCTTCTGGTCTGGATGCTCTCCCTTAGCATGACAGGAGCCAGGGCTGAGGGGGAAGGGGAAGTGCTCTGACACCGAGCTCCTGTAGCAATTGAAGTGTAGACAAGCCTGTAAGCAGATCGAGAGAAGAATCCAGTCTGGCTCTGCAGACAGGCCTGTAGGGAGACTGCACGGCTATGTCTACACTGACATGATTTTCTGCTAATGCTTTTAACAGAAAAGTTTTCTGTTAAAAGCATTTGTGGAAAAGAGCGTCTAGATTGGCACGGACGCATTTCCGGAAAAGCACTTTTTGCGGAAAAGCGTCCGTGCCAATCTAGACACAGTTTTGCGCAAGGAAGCCCCGATCGCCATTTTCGCCATCGGGGCTTTTTTGCGCAAAACAATACCGCGTTGTCTACACTGGCCCTCTTGCACAAAAGCATTTGACAAGAGGGCTTTTGCCCGAACAGAAGCAGCATAGCATTTCTGCAAGAACACTGATTTCAGACAGTAGGAAGTCAGTGTTCTTGTGGAAATTCAAGCGGCCAGTGTAGACAGCTGGCAAGTTTTTCCATAAAAGCAACCGCTTTTGCGGAAAAACTTGCCAGTCTAGACGCAGCCCACCATTTCCCTGTGCAGTTCATTCTACTGATTAGTTTCTCCCAGGGCTAAACTTTTGACCCTTATTTCCACCTGGAATTTGTCTGATTTCAACTTCCAGCCACTGGGCCTGCCTTTGAATTTCTTTGCTACGTGATAGAGCCCGTTGTTACACTTTCAGACACATACATGACGTTCTTTCAGTCTGTCTCAGTCTGACATTATCTCCAGCCTCGGCTTGGTTGTTGTGGCTCCTTTCTGCACCGTCTCGTTTCCCCGCATCCCTTCGGAAATGTGGACCCAGAGCTCCATGCATCCGTGTACCACGGCCATATGCAGCGGTAGCGTCCTTCCCTTTCTTTCACCCGCAACGCGCCTGTTTGTGCAGTCAAGGAACCCATGAGCCCTGCTGGCTGCAGGGGTGCCCTGGGAGCTCCCTGTGAGTTGGCTGTCCATTATGATGCCAAGGACCTTGTGTCCAGTGCCCTAGTGTGTGCAGTCCCGGTTCCGAGAGGGTAACTGTGCATGTGACTGTCTTACAGCAGTGTGTTTGCATGGGCCCCGCTCACCAAATGCTGAGGCCGTCTGCCTGCCCTCACCTCTCACTGTAACTATGCTGCTAGAGCGGGGTGGTCTGCAAGTTTCATCTGCAGGAATTTTTCTGTTTTCTACGCTAGGTGAGTAAACCAGCAGTAATGCATTCTACGTGGGCTCTCCTGAATCTGTGGAGTGTTCACGTGTTTGTCGGAAGGTTTTCTCCTCTTCAATCAAAAATCTCAGAGAAATTAAAGCTGATCCCTCGACCAGCCACACATGGACTTACATTAAAGAAGGGAGTTGGTTTATTTCATGTAAGCCCCTTTTTCCTCCCTGGGTTACTTGGGAGCTGGTCACACTGAACTGGCTAATCTACTGAATTTAAAAGGGCACTGTACTAGAAGTGGGGTGGGCATACTTAAAGGGGCGTCACGCTTCTCTGTCTGCCATTCTCTCAAACACAGACACACACAGTAAAACACACACACACACAAACAAGTATGTACATCTCTGTCACACACACTGGTGCTGTGCACACACCGTCCGGAGGAGAGAGAGGTGCTTGAGTGGGAAGTTGTGGGTTCACGACCACGTTCAGGTTCCCCTGCAGCCACGGCCGTGGGTCTCTTGTGCGTCCTCCCCCCTACCCCCAGCCACTCTGCCTCTAGATTGCAGGGACACCTTACCAACTCAGCGAAGTGCTACTTCAGCACTGAGTAGCCAGACATTCCCCGGGAATTATCCCACCCTCTGACACCACCGCCTCCATCCAGCTTCCCAGTCTTAGGAAAGGACGTGCCAGGGCCTCAGCGTCCAGCCTTGCACTGGACATCGACCCTGCCGAAGGAACCCCCGTGCCTCTGAATGCAGCCTCCCTGGGATGAGAGTGAGGGGGGACGTGGTGGGACCCGAACTAGTGACATGTTGGCCTGTGACACTAGGAGCAAACTCACCCTCTGTGCCAATGGCCCTGGGATGTTTGTGGCTCTCCAGAGCGCAAAGGGCCCAGACCGACTCTCTGCCCCTCACACCCACGCTGCCCTGGGGCTGTGGGGCAGGGGAGCTCCTCAGCCAGACATGGTACCTGTGAGTGCTGAGAGGGACGTGTCTTCCCTGGGAATCCCCCTCAGGCAGCCGCGTTCCTGCCTCTCTAAGCCCAGCGTCTGCAGCAGCGTCCTGCGCTGAGAGCTGGCACAGGGCCGTGCACTGGTTATAACCCAGCTCTGGGCCGTCCCAGGGGGGTTCACTCAGCCTCTGGGGAAGAAGCAGCATCTGGATGCAAACAGGCTGGGGACCAGCCCGTCTCTGTTTCTATGTTGATTATCCAGCTCTAGAAGTAAACAGAAATTAAGGGTGTGACTGGGGGCGGTCACAGATGACCCTTTGGGGGTGCCTCCCAGGGTGCTGACATGGCCCCTGCCACTCACCTTCCTGCTCTCTGGGGCTCCTCACCACCTGGTCCTGCTGGGCCAGCTCCCCTATTCTCCCCCAGCCAAGGCCTCGAGCTGAGGTCCCTGCCCCCACCGAGAAGCAGCACAGACACTGAACCAATTCAAATCCAAGGCGAGGGCAGTTTAGGGCTCAGCACCCTGGGAGACCCCTCCCCAGATGGGATCAGACCCCAAAGAATTAGGTGAGCCCCTTTAGCAATGAAAGGGGGAATGTGCATGTTGGTTGCCCCCCCAGGTAACAATCTCTTACACTGGGTTTGATAGAAAATAAAAATGGTTTTATGAAGTGGAAGCAGTGGGATTTGAGTAGGAATAAGTGAGAACAGGCAGAGCAAAGTAGGTTACAAATCAAAAGACTCAAACGGCTTGGCTAATTCTACATTGAAACCTCGGCACAAACTCCTCACAGTCACCCTAAACCCTCTTTTCCAGCTGCCCCTCCAAACCAGGGCTCTCTTCCACTCCCTGGGGTCACTGGCCCCTTCCTTCAGGTGCAGCCCAGCCAAAAGACCCAGGCCTCTGCTTCCCTGTTCCTTTTGGTAAGGAGCTGAGGCCCCTCCCTCCCAACCACTGCTCAGACTGAAGGATGAAAGATTGTTGAACAGCGGCTCAGCTAGAAGTTGCGGGTAACACCCTCCATGTCTCCCCTTCACACACTGGAAAGTCACCGAGTATCCCCCCTCCACGTGTCTAATTTCCCACACCCAAATGATACGTACGACAGAGTAAGATCAACAGAACCAGCAGATCATGACATGCAGATCGATGGGTTACATGAAATAATCCACTTAAACCACCTTTGATTTATGTATATTCATGTCCATGAGTCCATTTCATAAAGCATGGGGGGGTCCGTCACAAAGGGAGCTTCCCAAAGAGAGGGAAGAACTCCTGGGCAAGGTTGGGAATAGCGTTCCAAAATTGACTTCTGCAGCCCTTAAGGTCGATGTGACGGGCACGGTAGAGTGGATGCATCACTTAGATCAAATTTAGCCACATAAGGTCAGTTTTCCAAGGGTATGTCTACAGTAGCCCCCTAGTTTGAATTAGGGAGGCTAATGTAGGCATTCAAAGGTACAAATCAAGCCTGGGATTTAAATATCCCACACTTGATTTGCATCTTCCCATCTGGTTGCCATTTTTGAAATTTACAAGTCCGGACTAACTGCCCTTGTCTGCATGCGGCAGGGACCTGGTAGCTCAAAATAAAGCCTTAGTTCGAACTACCTGTTAACCCTCATTCCAGGAGGAATAACAGGTAGTTTGAACTAGGACTTTAATTCGAACTACCAGGTCCCTGCCACGTGTAGACACGGGCAGTTAGTCCCGACTTGTAAATTTCAAAAATGGCGACCAGCCGGGAAGATGCAAATGAAGCCTGGGATATTTAAATCCTGGGCTTAATTTGCAACTTCGAATGCCTACGTTAGCCTCCCTAGTTCAAACTAGGGGGCTAGTGTAGACATACCCTAAACTACAAGTGTAAAGGAGGCCTGTCATGACTCAGTTCCCCAACCTGGCACTTTGAGGGTAGATGAGGGCCGGCTAGCAGAATAAACTCTGTAGGAACCTGTCTCTGTAACTCCCAGGCTACATCTACACTGCGGGTTTTTCGGGAGAAGATATGGAAGTGAAATGCTCATTTACATATTGTATGCTCTCATTCGCATATCCTCTTCGAATCCTTTTTGCGGAAGAGGTTTTGCCGTTAAAAAACCCCGTGTAAATGGGGCCATTTGTCTGAAGAAACCTTTTTTGCACAAGATCCCTTATTCCTCAAAAATCAAGGTTTACCTCCTCCCCAGACCCCAACCCTACCACCGGCCTGCTCCCCAGCAGCACCCTAATGCACACTGAAACCCTCATTTTTGGTCTCACCCCAGAGTCCTGGGGGTCCCCAGAAGAGTGAATCTGGTGAGCCGTGGTGTCTCCCCCAACACCTCTCCATGGGGCTGGAGTTTGAGGAGAGTGAGGTGAGAGGGCAGTGTCTTTTTCCTGTTTCTCAGTTGGAGGCCACATCCGTGAAGGGTTCTTTTCTACTCATTTGGGAGCCAGGTCAAATATTGTTGTTATTACCTTTTCACTTGTGTGTGGCCCCCAACTAATTTTTCTGTGGGTCTGTGGCCCCCAAACCGAAAAAAAGGTTCCCTACCCCTTATCTAGACCACCCTGACAGGTGTGTAACCGGCTCTTTAAAATCACTAGTGGGAAGTAGTGGGGGCAAAAGATCTATCTGGTTTCAAGATTAAACTAGATGGGTTTATGAAGGGGATGGTTTGATGAGATAACAGGATCTTGGTAACTAATTGACCACTCATTATCAGTGGGAAATAGGTCAATGGAGGGATGATAGGAGTTACTATAGAGAACCTTCTGGGTGTCTGGCTGATGAGTCTTGCCCACATGCTCAGGGTTTAGCTGATTGCCATATTTGGGGTCGGGAAGGAATTTTCCTCCAGGGTAGATTGGCAGAGGCCCTGGAAGTTTTTCGCCTTCCTCTGTAGCATGGGGTACAGATCACAGCTGGAGGAGTCTCTGCATCTTGGGGTCTTCAAAGTATTTGAAGGCTTCAATATCTGAGACATAGGTGAGAGGATTATTCTAGGAGGGGTGGGTGAGATTCTGAGGCCTGCACTGTGCAGGGGGTCAGACTAGATGATCATAATGGTCCCTTCTGACCTTAAAGTCTATGAGTCTATGAGTCTATGAGTCTGACTACGGTTATCCAGCCATGGCAGCATTACATGGGACTTGGACTGAGAGCCAGAGCTGAGGGACACAAGTTTAGTCCCTTTATGAGGAAACAGCTGGAGCAGCCTGGCCCGAATCTGTTGGGTCCTCACCCCATAGATGATGGGGTTCAGCATGGGGGGCACCAGGAGGTACAAATTGCCAATGAGAACATGGAAATGAAGAGGCAAATTATGGCCAAACTGAGTTGTCAGGGAGGAGAAGAGACCTGGGATGTAAAAGGTTAAGATGGCGCAGAGGTGGGCATTACAAGTCCCAAAAGTCTTGAGCCAGATGTCCTTTGTGGGGAGTCTGAATATGGCCCTGAGGATCTGGGTGTAGGACACAGAGATAAAAATCAAATCAAGACTATTTCTAGAGATTAGTGCAAAGAGGCCATAGTAGCTACTGATGCTGATGTCGGTGCAGGCCAGTTTCACCACAGGCATGTGCTCACAGTGTGTGTGGGGGATGATGTTGGTTCTGCAATATGGCCACTGTCTGGCCAGGAGGGGACAGGGCAGTGCAAGCATGGAACCGCGCAGCACTACGGCCAGGGCAATCTTGGGTACAATTCGGTTCGTCAGGATGGTGGAATGTCTCAGGGGATGGCAGATGGCCACGTAGCGATCAAACGCCATGGCCACATAAAGCCCAGACTCAATTGTTGAGAAGCAGTGAATGAAGAACATCTGG